>NW_022474215.1:0-537909 GCF_003357145.1 Venustampulla echinocandica | reverse complement strand
AAAAGGCCAAAGACCGTGAGAGGCAAAGGGCATATGGAGCAAAGCACAGAGCAAAGCGCTCAGAACAAGTTCGAACCGAGGAGCAAAAGGCCAAAGACCGTGAGAGGCAAAGGGCATACGAGGCAAAGCATAGAGCAAAGCGCTCAGAACAAGTTCGAACCGAGGAGGAAAAGGCCAAAGACATTGAGAGAAGAAGAGCCTACCAAGCAAAGTATAGAGCAGCCCTAACCGAGGAATATAAAGCCAAAGAACGTGAGAAGCAAAGGGCCAAAGCAGCAACGTACAGAAAACAGCGCTCAGAACAAGTTCGAACCGAGGAGGAAAAGGCCAAGGAACGTGAGAAGCAGAGGGCCTCCCAAGCAAAGCACAGAGCAGCTCAATCTGAAGAGGCAAAGGCTAAAGATCGCGAGAAGCAAAGGGCATACTATGCAAAGTGCAAAGCAGCTCGAACCGACGAGGAACATGCCAAAGCGCTTGAATGGCGAAAGGTCCGGAGAACAAGGCAGAGCGAGGAGAAGCTCGAACGGGATCGAGAGAAGCAGCGGGCGAGTTACCGACGCCGGATGAATAATCTAACTGAAGAGCAATACCAACTCGAACTTGCCCGTTCGCGGAAGAGGACCACAAAGAGTAGAGCGAATCGCAGCGAGGAGAAAGTCCAATTAGACAGGGAGAAAGACAGGGAGATACACAAGGAGCGACAGGCGATTCGACTCGAACAGCAAGCAGAGAAGCAAGCAGAGATATATCCTATTGGGATGAGCTTAGATCTGGAGATGAGCCTCGAGCCAACTCCAACCACCACCACTGGGAGTGGCCTGTCAATAATTGTATGTGCCCGTTATAGTGCGAAAGTACCGGACGAGGTATACCAAGGTGCAATAGAGGGCAACGACATCGTGCTTCGGAAATTTATCGACGATTTTACGGCGGCAAGTCCAATTCTTGCAACAGAAAGCGTGGTTTGGAACGGCAGGAAAGCCTGGGCCCCGTTGCCCTGGGCCATCGCAGATGACAATGAGCAGATTCAATTTCCAGATGGGGACTTTGATAATCAAGGAGCAGATACGCGCTTTTGCACGTTTCTCTCATCTCGACCGGAATTCTCTCATGTTATAATGCTTCTCCGTGGAATCGACGGTGCATCAATTGACCCCGGCTCATGGTCCTTTTTACAGCAAAGATTCCCAAAACTTCAATTCACACTGGCAATTTCATGTGCTGAAATATTCGTCCGCAATCGAGCTCCCGATGGCCAAATGTACTTTTCCAGGACGGCCCCTTATGACCAGAGGTTGTATGGATTCTTCCCCCTATCTCGACTGGTCAGCCATCTCATTGGAATGTCTGCCGATCCCAAATCTGACTGGTTGATTTCTGAGTGGAAGCTGGGAGTATTATACCGCCGAGCTCTCGAAATGGCATATATAGGTGGAGAAATCGATGATATTTCAAACGCTGCATCGCAGTTTGAAAAGCTCATCACCCGCGGACGAAACAATCTACCTTCTATCCAAGGTCATTGACCAGATGCAATCTCGACCATGATCGAAAGTATCCAATCATCAATCTACCGAGCATTTATTCTTTGTGAGCTGTCTAGGATGGCCGGAAAGTTGAGACCATCTCTTACACACGTGCACGACCTTGCGTGACATTAGCTGTACCTTAGCTTTTTATCATATCTAAGAAAGCGATGCTATGTACCTTCTTTGCTCGGGGGCAGATGGGGACCAAAAGTACTTTCCAAAAGATACGACCCTTAGCAAATTGACATTGCCAACTTTATATGAATATATGAACAGTGTATATGCCCAGGAAACCACAGGCGATCGCACAGGAGCAGGAACTCGAGTCACGTGTACAGGGAGCCTTGGATTTCGATACCCGATCTATGACATTGGCATCGCGTCCGGGGGCGCGCTATCACGATACTACAGATATAGGCGCGGTGGAATCTCTTGCTCTCGCTAGACGAATCAACGAAAGCGGGAAGGGGGCGGTATCAGAATAGAGTCGATCTCGCGTTCGCTTAGCTTTTCTGGTAGCAGAATCTCACTACCTCACCTTGCAAGAAATCCTTCCGACCAGAATCCAACCTTCCCTCCTACATACCCTTTTTCGATCTCTCCCCTCCCTTCCTAGTGGCCGCTTCCGAGCCACCACCAGTTCACGATGTCCGTGATGACCCCCGACGGGAAGCTACTATACCAAAGGGCGAATATCTATATGACTCTCCCAAACTCATATCCAGATGATAATAACCCAAATCTCCGCAAGCCAATCTCTTTGCCCAGCCCCCAGGATGCTGGTCCGGATTTTCCCCTCCCAAAGATCACCTTTATCAGTGGACGAACGCGACTACCAGCCTATCGACGGGTTATTGACGCGATACGAAAGGACGGGAAAGATCCGGACGAGAAAGACTGGAAAGCTGCTTCGGCGGAAAATCAAGGGCTCGTGCCTCAACCGCTGCTAGTTCAAATGGCTGCACACTTGCAAGTTCACAAAGGTGATTCGCCAAAAGATATTATCACAGGAAAAGTCGCACTTCTCGAAATCGTCTTGAAGAATTCAACAAACCCTCAGCAACTTGAGCTCTCACGATTCTTTAGCTTGTTTCCCGAGAGATGGACGATTCAGCGCGCGACCGGGTATACAGTGCAAACATGGCCCTACCTCAAGGATACATGGTTCGTGCCGACCAACGAAGAAGGCCAACCCTTACCTATTCCCCATGGCGCATCCGACTTAACTAATCCAAGCTCGAAAGTCCTAATCGTTCAGCCGCGAGCGGATATCCCACCTAATATGCGATCGGTAACTTGGAGCCCAGACGTGATGAAGAATATTATCAAGGCCCATGAGAAAATCGATGGAGTACCCGGAACTGATAAGACTATTCTTGCGTTATACGCTCCACGGATGGGATTACAGGAGGGTAGTTCACAAGGCCAACCGAAAAGCTCAACTACTCCAGTGAAACAGCAATCAAAGGTCACTCCAAGTACCCCACTCGGACCGCGCGATGATATATCCCTATCTCACGAATCAACTGGGACTTCCGCTGACGATTTGAAAACAATCAGCTGGGCGCGTTCACAAATAAAGGCTGCATTCAAGAGCCTTCCTGTTATTGACCAAATACTAGCGAATATAGAAGAAGAAGAAGTCAAGCGCAAGCGCAGTCTCCTAGTTCCCGCTCGGAATACCACTATTAGTCCCCCGGTTCGGAATACTACTATCAGTCCTCAGTCGCAGGCTAACTCCACCCCTACCAAGAAACGCAAAAAGGGAACGAATACAGTACTAATTCACCAACAACCTGGCGGGAAGACGATAGCCGGATACAATCAGCACCTGATACCTAAGTCCCTAGAGCACCCGGATAGCACCGATAAGAATGATAACCCGGAGGACGATGACAACAGTGAAGAGGATGATGATAACGACGGTTCAGCATCGGACTCAGACGAAGAAGACTCGGCCGAGAATATCCCACTACCCGCCACTGTAAATCGCGAACCTTCTCCAGCCTCCGACTCAAGCGCCTTCAACTCCGAAGAAGAATGGGAATTCCACATCAACGCGCGCAAACATACTCACCCAGGTGAAGAAAGTATAAGAACAGATGATATCAATGCAATATTGCGAGCAATAGAGAAACGGCGTAGACTGAAAAGGGGAAAGGCTAGGAAAACTGGAAAGGAGAAGACAGGATTGTGAGGAATGTGGATGGGGAAAGGATACACTCGGATACGTTGCTTGCTTATCATATTTTCATTTGTTCTTTGCAAAAACACACACACGGGAATCGCCATCGCCCTCTTGCAACCTCTCAAACATGTCACATACCTTGCTTTTTCACACATACTCGTGGTAGATGTCGAGCTCCACGTGATCCACCTGCAAGATAGCCTTGGTTTTCCTGATTAGCGATCACGTGGTTGTGCCTTCACACTCAGATAATACTATTAATCTTACCCGGTTGTCGCACCGATGGTTACACTACGCTACTCTTTGGTTTAGCTCGCTCGCTACCGAGGGCTTTTCCCTCAGGTGCCACTCTCAATGGCTCCCTTCACACATCCACGTCCCCCACACCGATCCTTGCGTTCTCCATCTGTCTTACATACTTCCAGAAGACGATCATCCCTGTCCTCAACTGCTCCGACCTGCACGTCATCTTGCCCGGGTCGCGAATCGAATCGAATCGAGATTCGTCAAGATCATCAATCTACAGGTCTTAAAACCCTCAAATCTCGTCTCAACGATTCGTTGAGCGCCATTCCTGCTCCTCAAATGGACTCAACTGCTGTTCCAGGCGTGTCACCACCCACACTTCCGTCAGGTCCGCACACGCCCACACTCCCGTCAAGTCCGCACACGCCGACAAATAAGCGTACACCATCCCAATCGCCGTCCAACAAGAGAAAGAGAATAGTACACATCGACCAACTCATCAGCGCGTTTGACACCGAACCAGAGGATTTCCAGGCTGCATGGTACGACTTGCGAGCTCTAGCTCTAGCTACTAGTTTCTCTACCCGAAGGCAGCCAGAAGTAACGGTATGTATCAATATTTAGCGTACTCTATGCCCGATCCGATTGGCTTACGTTTATAGCTTGCTCCAACGGCTCTTCAGACTGTTGGCGAAGCTCTACGACTCTTCAATCTGCGCAAAGGTCGCATGGATCCTTTCGCAAGTGTACAAGGCTCGCCAATACCTCCATATCTTGAGGAGAACATTGATAGGATCTACTCTGTGACTAGTACTGTCGAAGCACCATACAATGAGGCCTTCTGTCGCATGATCATAGATCAGATACTTATCTGTTGTCTGTATGAGGAGGGCCAACGATCCGACCAGCAACCACCTAAGCAAGCCACAGACGCAGACAAAGACCCCTCTCAACCGCATCCCCCTACGTCAAACACAAACACAGAAAGTGAAGAACCCGCTAGCCTCGAGCTACAGCATGAGACACCACTATCGAGACTTGTTACTCACCGGGGACAAACTAAGCGACTACAAGGATTCGCGGATTATAGCGTTTGGTACGACAACACTAAAGAGGGAAAGAGGGCGATGGCGACAAATCTGTTGATCGTGGAAGCCAAACGTGAAGATCGTGCCGACAATGCATTGCCACAACTCGCCAGCTACATGGGGATCGTCCACGCTACTCGCAAAGCCGAGTCAAAGCAAAATTGCATTGTGTATGGCGCAACTTCAGATGGGAGGTTCTTCCGCTTCTGTCGTATTGACAATGATGGCGTGTTCGCTCATAGTGATCTTCTACAGTGGGAACGTCACAAGGATCAAATCTACAGCATTATTCGGTCCCTCCTCCGAGCAGCAGCCCTTTCATCACCAAGCACAACACCAATAAAGGACCCAATGCGTAGGAAAATAGTCCTCGCGTCGTTCGGTAGCCCAGAGCGGGCCCGGAAGTTTGACTACGGTCATGGTCTTTTTCATTTAGACGTTTATTACGAGGATGAGGTGGAGGATGCTGAGCTAGTCTACTTTAACCGCGATTCGCAACAATGAAAGGATGTGTTTGTATTCGCGGGCCGCGTGCTATTGTTGCTGGGCTATTCTGGTGATCTTCTTCTTTACTTGGGGCGGGAGGGGTACTTTGCGACACTGTCTGTTCTGTTGCTGGTAGGCAGTGCGGTTACATTGGCTCGATCATCATCGCCATCACATTTGCGGAGTGCTTATCATCAATTCATAGCTACATGCTGCTGCTACTTCAGATAGAAAATAAAGTACATAACCAAGAATCATGATGCGTATATTGTAATTAAAATTATCTTCCTGACCTGACCGACCGATATCTTACCCTTCGGAGGTCGGCGATGATCTCGTGATCTATCTAGCGCGGCTTCTCCACGTGCACTCTCGCTTAACCTTAGCTTCCCGCACCTTCCGCAAATCTTTATATCTTCCCAACCTCGATCTCAAACTTTTCCCTTTGATAACCTCCCGACCCCCAAACCTTTCCCGATAAACCAAACTTGATTTCGCTGAGGACGACATATTGTCTAGGCAATCATGCAGATCTTCGTCAAGACCCGTAAGTTCACCCCTATCTGCTTTTCTGCTTATCCGCTTATCTGCACCACGGATTGTCATCGCCGGAATCTTTAGCTAATAAGATCACAATTAGTGACTGGGAAGACGATCACTTTGGAGGTCGAATCCTCCGATACCATAGATAACGTCAAGTCGAAAATTCAAGATAAGGAGGGCATCCCCCCCGACCAGCAACGCCTGATCTTCGCTGGCAAGCAACTCGAAGACGGCCGCACCCTTTCCGACTACAACATCCAGAAGGAGTCGACTCTTCATCTCGTCCTCCGTCTCCGTGGTGGTGCTAAGAAGCGCAAGAAGAAGGTCTATACTACCCCCAAGAAGATCAAGCACAAGCGGAAGAAGACCAAGTTGGCGGTTCTCAAGTACTACAAGGTCGATGGTGATGGAAAGATCGAGCGTCTGCGCAGAGAGTGCCCTACTCCTGATGTAAGTTTTGACGGCTGATTCTGTGCTTAAGGTGGATGCTAATAATATGCAGTGCGGAGCCGGTGTTTTCATGGCCGCCATGCACGACCGTCAATACTGCGGACGTTGCCACTTGACCTACATCTTCGATGAGGCCGGAAAGTAAAGATACTCTTAGAAATCTGAACGGACGGTGGTAAATGGGAAATAGTGTGGTTTCTGACTGGCTGAGATATACCCAAACAATATCAAATGCTACGCAGTTGCTATCAAGTTATGCCTACCTTCTACTGTGATGTGATATTGTTCTTGAGGCTCCTTCCAAACCAGAATGTAGTACTCCAACTTTTCCGAAGTGTCTGCCATACCCTATGTAAAAATTTTCCTTGGACCATGCCGTCATAATCTATGCTTGCTATGTCTGCCGGGCTCACAATTCTTATCCTTGCCCGGATATAAGTATGGTAAGTGTGGAGCTACCACACTGAAAGACAACCCAGCAATATATGGTTTAAGTAGGCGGATCTATTTTTATAGCAACCGCTCAAGCTTAAACAATCGTGGACAGTTGTAAGCCAGCTTACTACTTCTGATTTTATGGTCTCTCTGCTCTTCAACTGCCTTATCTCGTCCTTGTGTTCTGGCGGGCTTATATACCTAATCATGAAATCCTACCACAATTTCCAAAGCAAAAGTTAAATCAGTTAAACCTAACCTCATTTCCTACACGAACATTGATATACTAATCATTGATTGATGCACTCTAGAATCGATCCATCTAATTCCCCGCCAAGGGCTAAGTATTATACATAAGGGGTATCTTTGAACTATTTTGCACCAATGTCGGCATAAGCAGAAAATAAACTCCAGCATTTAATTGAAAGAACTAAGCATATCACCAATGTTCCGCTTCTTGCTTCTCCTTACATTAATGCCATGGCACTTCGTAGAATCCGGTATCGCAGCCTCGGCCGGGCATTTCAACTCCTGTTGAGCGGAATCGACAGACAGCACCTCTGAACGAACTTCAACAGGAGGTAATTTTATCCGAATGAAAGCCAAAGCCCGGGGGATCCAACGGTCCCTTTCATTTTTCATGGTATACTTGAAAGGCGAGTTTGAAGAACCATAATTGATGTCCTTATGGAGAGGTTCGAGTCTGCTCATGTTTGAGCATGAGCGTAAATCTGACGGCGTCTCGCCCAGGCGAAGTGACACGATGGGAACCGAATTGACAAGCTCATTTTGTACTAAAACTTGGTCACCCACGGAAACTCCGGCTCTTGATAGATCAGCGTCGTTTCTCAACTCGCCAATTCTAGCAAACGATGTGTAGGTGCTGAATTCCCAAGTCTCATGTGATGTACTCGCATCGGAGAGAACCGAGTTCATCAAGCCCCGTCGATGGCGTGTAACTGACTCCTTAGGAAAAGAACTCCTTGCAACAATATCGGCGGTTTCCTTGCCTCGAGAGTATTTCTCATGGTTTCCTCCAGGCACTAGCGCTTCTGGGCGGGTAAGGAAAGAAGGTACCTCCGAGCGAGGGATTCTCCTAGTTTTGGATCCATCCCGCAGTTGACGGGCACTTGCCCTCCGAAGCGGTTTGGCTTCGGCACCAAGATTTGCCCGCATGAGCATTGCTCGTTCAACGCAGGCAGATTCTAGCAGGTGCAGCACATTCTCATTGATGGTTGCTTTCCACCCAAAGCGTTTAGCATCTATCTTCGAGCACGAGTCGAAGGAACAGCCGCGAACGTCATATAAAGCCAGGGCCGGAAAACTGTTAAGGTAGACCATCGATTTGCTGCTTAGCTCCACATAGTGCCACAGCTTCAAGATCCTCAAGACCTTGAACGCACCTTCATTTAAAGCAGCGAAATGCCAGGCTCGGATTAATCGATCACTAACGGCTCCTGGAATTGCTCTGGGATGGGCCGGTCGAGCCTCTGTTCCTGGAACATTGATGATCTCAAGAACCCCGAGATTCGTAATTTTGGAAAGTCGAACAAGATCAGGAAGTGGGAATGTGGTTGTGATGCTCAGCGAACTTATGAAGTCGAATGAGCTGGATGTGAGGGAGGTAGAATACATCTGAAGAGGTGATTTGGGCGTTTCGATAGCGTGACGGTATCGCAAAAGACCAAGTACCGCTCCTTCGTTCTGGTGAAGCAGTTTGGAGAATATCACCCAAGCGTGGAACGACAAAAGGCATCTATTGACAGGAGTTTTAGTATGAGGTTCTGCAAGGTAGGGTATCGGTCTAGATTTTATCAACAACTGGTGGGTTGGCTCAACGGCTCATATAATAAAATGCCGGAATCCAAATAAAGTAGACTGACCTATTACTGATAGAGTCCCATATAAGTTGTACCAAATGAAGTGGGAGACACTGCATTCCCTCCAGGGTAATATAAGTGATATTGTTCAGAATACATTCCACAGACAAATCTTTAAGAGACCGTGTTCCTCTACCGCATTTTACCCCTGAGTCTTTTAGGGCTTCAATATACTCGGCGGACTTGCTATAAGCATCCTCTTGATCCAGTCCTTCGGCAGCGATATACTCATGATAGGAAGCTTCGGGCTGAACGCATTGACCCGAACGGAGGCGTGGTTTGTGAGTCCACTCTCGATCATCTGTACTTTGGATAGAAGCAGTCGTCTCGGTGTATACCTGTCCGGTAGATTCATCGATCTTGTGATTTCCATGTCCACCTTCACCCAGTGTAGCATCTAGCTTCTTAGACCAAAACTCGGTATGGCCCAGCTTGCGCAGGAGTCTGCGGTTTGAGCGCTGCGACTTCATGATGACGGTTCCGAATTGTGCAGCAGTTCATAATATCATTTTCAGGAAGCCGTACGTACAACCTATCCGCGAGACTCTAAGTTTCGCAAATTGTTGCCACATACCGAAGGGTAGGTACCCAGGTAATAGACAAAACGGGATGTGATGTACCTACCTTACCTACCTACTACCTACCTAGGTACCTTAGGTGGCGATAAGCCTTGAGGGGGCACGTGCCGGCCCACCAAATCTCATTCCGACCCCTCCGGCTGATTGATCTAGTCTACACGGAGCAACGCTCGATCATTAACCCATGAACTTCAGTTCATCATCAGCTCATCGATGCTTCCTACTCCTATTCCCTTGGGATGAGACTTCTCTGCCCGTGTTGAGCCAGGCTCAATGTCAGCCATAGCCATGTTCAAGCAGTCCAGAATCTTGTTGTCATGCTGCAACAGCAATCTCCCCACGCTTTGTGTTTCCGGCCAGATATCGAGAACATCACCACTACCAACTCACGCACATCCGAGCCAGGCATCCCGTTCTTACCAACAGTGCCGTTCATATGCCATTGTTTCTGATGGGCACTGCGGACACGAACATGGCGACCTCCGCTGGCCGGAAGTGACGTCCGCAAACCGCCTTCCGACTCCCTACCAGATTTTCAACCAGAAAAAGGGATCGCCTTATTCTAAGCAAAGGTTTTACGAGCTTGTCAAGATGTATCATCCCGATCGGCATCATCACAACTCGCCCGACGGACTGTCATATGCGACTAAGATCGAGAGATATCGATTGACCATCGCTGCCAACGATATTCTGTCCGATCCGGTCAAACGAGGCGCTTACGACTGTTATGGAGCAGGATGGAATGGTCAGCCAAATGTGGTTCGAGACCCTTCGGAGTCGTGGTCCAACAATGGAAAGGGCTGGGGGGATGATGGCCGAGGTCCAAGCCAGAATGCGACGTGGGAAGACTGGGAAAATTGGTACAAACGGGATGGGGAAGGTCCTCAAGAACCGACGTATGTTTCAAACGGGGCTTTTGTTGGCTTGATCGTTATATTTGCCGCCATTGGTGGAATTGGCCAGTTTACCCGAGTTGGGAATTATTCGTCAACCGTCCTTGAACGCAGAGATGCGCTGCATGATCACGTCTCCAAAGACCTAATGCGTCGGCGGAGGGACACGACAAATGACTACGGACATCGGGAACAGAGGATCCATTCTTTCCTAAGACAGAGAGATCCACATGGATACGGCCTGATAGATCCGGTAGATGAGAGCTACCGCAGACTGCTACCAAATTCCGAGACTTGCTCGAGTGAGGATATCAAAGGTCGATCAACAGGAATTTATCAGCAAAAAAGCAACCCTAAAGATGGGTAGATAGTTACGACGGGCGTTCCGAACGAAGATTCAAAGCCTATGTAGGTCTTTCCATCGTCAGTGGTTACCATACCGGTAGACATAACCGATATTGACCTCCCCACCAACCTCAAGACTCGTTTCATACGGGCAGCTTACAGATGAAATTACCAATCGTCGAAGGAAGCCTGGTATAACGGCTCAAGCTTTTGGGATATCCTAGGATCATAGAACTATTAAGACGCCTTAGGCGCTTGGCTTCAAGATGCCGAATCAAAGCATTGCTGCGCACAGGTTACACTGCGCATGCCTTATGGTTGTGGAACCCCAAATCCAAGACATCATGTTATACGTAAGGTATATAGGTACATTACGAGCTTGCTGTTACAATCAGCTACCATATAGAAACTTATCATTACAATGGGCTACTCAATATGCTTCAGGAGGCTCGTAGGAATCGCACGCCAAAAACCGACTTTCGGTACCCACACGCTCTGTATACATCTTAACTCCCTACATCAGTAACTTACTTGGCCTTGCGAATGTTGGTCTTGTGGAATTGTGTTTGTAGAAATCATAGTCCAAAAATACATTCTCCACACTCGACGACCTCGTCCTATTAGCCTACTGCCCACTTGAAATAGGAAGATCCCGGAATTTGCTTTTTCGGCAAATGCGTTCGGGGGACGCCGAGATACTCTGTTCAAATGCTGGTCCTGGCTATTTCCGGAGTTAGCCAAGCTTTTCATGGACAACATTCGCGATAGCCAGGATGGTTTATGCCCATCAGCGGTCTTAATGGATATTGGATATTGTAGGGGACGATGCCGATGATATTTCATCATCTAGAAAATATGTGACATGGTCTGTGGCTGGGTAGGCAAGAGATAACGTTCCTTAAGCGCTTCTGATTCACCAAGTTCTGCAGGTCTAACAATGCGTTGTCAGAGGCGTCGTCATTGGCTCAACTCAGCCTCATAATTGGAGCTGGAACGTACTCTTACAGTACCAAGCAAGCCAGGCGTCTTAGCCACAACCCAACATCATCTCTTCATAAAACCCTCATAACCTCTCAACCGACAAAAGTTATCAAAGTGGCTTCCTCAAAACAACTTTCTCTTTCTCTCTTCATTGCGGCTCCTTTATTGCTCATCCTTGCTGGACTCACCTTCTCGGTACTCAATTTACCGTTTTTGGATACCGGTAATTTCGAAATACCCAACTACAAGATGGACGGCGGGTATCGTTCTGTTGCGTACTTCGTGAACGTAAGATATTCCCCAACACTGACCTTCTTCGCCTCGGGCTATGTTTTTAAATTGTTTTTCGAGCAATTCTTCGAGTAAACCTTCCGATGACCCTGCCCTCCCCTGGCAGGACTTTGTGGCGGGGTTTGAAAGTCGTCGTCATTTATAAGGAGCTCAATCGCTAATTTCGTTTAGTGGGCAATTTATGGCCGAAAGTTCACACCTCAGATGTTGCCTGCTGATAAACTCACTCATGTCCTGTACTCATTTGCCAATGTAAGGCCGGAGAGTGGGGAAGTGTAAGTGCGAATTTTACGAAATAGTTTGGTTGAAATATATCATACATGATTGACGCTGACGATATTCTAGATATCTTACAGATGGATGGGCTGATACAGACATCCACTTCGATGGCGACAGCGTAAGGAAACAGAGGTTTTTAACTGTTTATTCTTTCTTTTTTTGCTCCTTCGGTTGATCTCATGCAACATTAATTGGACTGTATGGTGGTACATTGTCGCACCCCCAGTGAAAGAATTCGGGGGCTTTACAAGAGTAAATGGAACCTTACTTGGGTTACAGAGATCTAAGCATTCTAACTATGCACGGTGATGGGAAGCCCCTCACTCACGCACTCAAAATCAGCCATTGTTTTTCAACCCCTGTTACATTATAATTGAAGCCGTATCCTTCCAGGACATCTTGTCCGTCTACTGCTGAAAACCCCAGTGCTAACTCTGGAGTTATCTAGTGGAACGACGTCGGCACTAATCTCTACGGCTGTCTCAAGCAATTTAACCTCCAGAAACGACAGAACCGGGCCCTGAAAGTCCTACTTTCCATCGGCGGCTGGACATATTCCAGCAACTTCCCTGTTCCAGCATCAACCGAGGCTGGACGAGCAGCATTCGCTTCCTCATCAGTAACTCTGATCAAAGATCTCGGCTTCGACGGCATCGACATCGATTGGGAATACCCCAAATCTAGCACAGAAGCCGAGCACTACGTGCTTCTCCTCAAAGCATGCCGAGAGGCAATGGATGCGTACAGTGCCACTCTACCTGATAAGCCTCACTTTGAGCTCACCGTAGCCTGTCCAGCGGGAGCGCAAAACTACAATAATATGGATATCAGGGGTATGGACCAGTATATGGATTTCTGGAATTTGATGGCGTATGATTATGCGGGGAGTTGGGACGCCAATACTGGACATCAGGCGAATCTAAGACCGTCAGGAAGTAACCCCGCCGCGACGCCGTTTGACACTCAGAAAGCGGTGGAGCATTATAAAAGCCAAGGTGTGGCTGCCTCGAAAATTGTTCTCGGCATGCCTTTGTACGGTCGTGCCTTTGCAGAAACCGATGGTCTGGGTAAGCCTTTTAACGGTGTGGGGGAGGGATCGTGGGAAGCCGGAGTGTTTGATTTCAAAGCTTTGCCTTTAGCTGGTGCGGAAGAGAAGTATGATGCGGAGGCTGGCGCCACGTATAGTTATGATGCGGCGAAACGTCATTTGGTGACTTACGATACTGTTGCTATGGCGAGGGAAAAGGCTGCTTGGATTAAGAACCAGGGGCTTGGGGGTGCGATGTGGTGGGAGAGCAGTGCTGATAGAACGGGGGACCAAAGCTTGATTGCGAATGTTGTGAGCGAACTGGGTGCTCTGAAGCAGGGCAATAACTGCCTTACCTATCCGGAATCGAAGTATGAGAATTTACGGAATGGATTTCAAGGCTAGTAAATTGGATAGTTCTTTGGTATGTCGGGAAAGATACCTAGGTATAGACTAGACTTGGAAATCTAGATTATGAGATGCTTCTCCATGGACAATTAGAGTAGTAAATGGACATCAGGATATCACGATGTCTCTCAGTTGCTGTGCCTTAAATATATCGAAGTCGAAACGTTCTGCATCATTGGAAATTAAAAATAAAAATAGTGTCCGAAAACCCAATCCCTTCTACTGATAAACAAACCAAGGAGAAAGCAGTTCGGTCACAATTCTTCGGGAGGACCCCTCCCTTCTGAAAGCACTGCCTGCAGTGGCTTCTCGCCCAATTTATCTATCTTATCTTGGTCCTGTAAGAAATCATTCACTACCAACTGCGCCACATTCATCCCCATAAGAGCATTTGTCTCCATCGTGCTGATGAAACTCTCCATACCGCTCGTATAGTAAAAGCCCTTGGCAAGTTCCGAGTCTTCAAATGTGATACGGGGGTACTCATACGGGTATGACTGCCAGACGTGAGGATAGTACCAAGATATTGCATCTCCGCTATCAGGGCTGATCGTGCTGAGATCTTCGGGAGCTAATTGGTATTAGTAAGTACAGGAGTGATACATTGAAGCGATTAGATATACGAACTTGGAACCCCCAAAATCCCTGCCAAGAATTCCGAAGTAACTGCCTTGGGTGAGAATATTTTATACAAATATTCCTTCTGCATTGTGTTTGGATTGAGGATAGGTCTGAGGGTGCTGATGCTGAAAAATCCCGGTTTGCCAACACCTTCATCAGGGTTATGTGGGATTTCGCCGGCCGGGAGTGTGGTGAGGATTGAGGTGGGAACTTCAGCATCTGGTGCAAGGTTGAAGAATTCGGGACTCAAGGTGTGGGGTGACGTGAAGAGTGTCACATGAAGTGTTACGTATGGAATATCGTCGGGTTTGTGATGGAGGAGATCATCTTTAATATCGATACCAGAATACTGCATCGGTGCTGCGAGAACCACCGTGTCAAAAAGCTCCTCATTCGTAGAAAGTTTCCCAGGGCTAGAATCTTTGATGGTTGTCTTGACTCTGTATTTGTTTTCACGCTTCGTGATTTCCGTGACGGTACTGTTGAGAAGGACTGTAGCATTTGAGGCATTTAACATGCCATTGAAGATTTGCCAATTACCCTTTATGGGCGAGTCAGCATTTTTGGTTACAAATGACCGGAGAGCAAATGAATTTAGACGGAAAAGTGATTTTCCCCCGAGGATAGAGGAAGCTAGTTTCCATCATAACGAAGGGAGACTTTGAAGAGCCGGGCAACTTACCCCAACGATTTGCATTGCACCTTCAATTGCCATACATACCATGGTCTCAAGACCATGAATGAGATTTAGGTTCTGACCATAGTTGACCCGAGTGCTGGCTTGGATAATGTCTGTAGAAAATGCTGGTGCAATCTGTTTTAAATCAGCACAAATTATTTGTTACCATCTCGGATGTCTCACGCTATTTTCCTTCAAAAGCTGTTCCCCAGTCACTGACGTTACAGAAGTAAGATCAAGGTCCATCGCCCTCTCAGATAGCGACCGAAACGGAAAGAAAGGCGGTTCGTATAGCTTCATAAATCTACCCACGGTGCTCTTCATCAAGCGCTGAGTTCGGATAGGGGCCAGTCCATATTTCCAGAGCAACTTGGCAATGTCCCACCACTGCCACCCGCTGTCTTTCTGAGTATACACAAACTCAACACCGTTCCAGATCCCAAGAAGACCTCCGTCTCCAGTGTCGGAATGCCTGATTTTCAGGCCCAATTTCTCCGTTGTATTTTTAAGGATTGTGTTGACATCGACGAAAATGCTTGCTCCGAGTTCGACGGGCTCTAGAGGGTCGCCATATGCATTCACGGTGGTGGAACGGCCACCTACATATGAGGATCTTTCGAAGACCGTTATATCAACAGGAACTCTTGCCTGGGAAGCAAATTGTTGCAGATAATATGCTGCAGAAGATCCTCCAGCACCAGCTCCTGAGTATTTAGTTAGCTGAGAGTATTTGGTTACACCAATATATCGTTCATCGTCTAATGGTCCTCTGAGGAGTACAACCACCCCAACCGCCCATCAACAGGCTTGCACGACCACACAATAATACATTATAGCTGTGAAATTTAGACCAGCTAATATATATTATTTGAGTTCGAGAGACCTGGTAGATGGATATATCTGGCTTATCCGGGCTGCTGAGATGCTTTACTTTCTGGATGTCCCTAACCAACTACTACAGTGGTTGACTTGACCCCATGCCTATATATGGCATTGCAATACTGCTGCCATGTTTCCCATTGGATTACATGGCACAGCTCGTAGGAGAAACAAGATACCCAGGAGTCAGATCCAGATGTGACCGAAATGCAGCATCCCTCAGGAAGTACACTTGAGGATTGAGCATGGTCTAGGGCACAATTGCCAGACGAATAACAAGCTCGATCTCACATTAAGAAAATACTAGAACATGGTAATATGAGGGCGGTGGATAAACAAGAAAGTTTACGGACCTATGATAGCCACACTTTTGTTGTTGTTATTGCTGAGCGACGATCCAGATGCACTTGTAGCTGCAAAAGCTGTGAAGGGCCAGAAATAGCCAACGCTTTGTCCACAAAGGACCGCTCCAATGATCACGAGGTGCCAGCCTGCATACATCTTGCTTCGATATTCCTTTGCTTTTGTTTTTGAAGTTTAGCGGTTGTCGACCGGACTAGGGGGTGTCAGCACTCTGACTCGAGGTTGCGATGAGATATGTACAGCCTTGCGCTTAGGTAAGTTCTAGGCCGCCGTAATCAATGTTCAGAGGTCGCCTCGCGATTCTCGTCTACCTGGCGACAGAAAAAACCGTGGAGCAACAGAGCAACATACCTTTTTGTTACTTTGTCCCAAGATCCTCGACTGCTCCAGTACACCTTTTTGAAAGATTCTTGACGTCAATATGTCTGCAGCGCAGCTTCTCAACCCAAAAGCAGAATCCAGGGTGCGTTACTTGCTGTGCAGGAGAAAATGTCCGCTAACATTGCGTAGCGGAGAGGAGAAGCTTTACGAGTCAACATCAACGCGGGTGAAGGACTACAAGATGTTCTGAAATCCAATCTGGGTCCCTTGGGGACCATAAAGATGTATGTGAATGGCATTGAACTCCAGAAGACTATAGCTAATTTTGCGAAGGCTAGTTGATGGAGCTGGCGCGGTATGGAGACACCCCACACATCTAAGCATACCTTTCTCTAATATTTCATCTGCGTAGATCAAGCTCACAAAAGACGGAAATGTGCTTCTGCGAGAGATGCAAATACAGAACCCGACGGCAGTTATGATTGCTAGAGCGGCAACGGCCCAAGACGATATCTGTGGTGATGGTACAACATCTGTTGTATTGCTCGTAGGCGAACTTCTCAAGCAGGCAGATCGATATATCTCAGAAGGTTTACACCCGAGGATTATCACGGATGGCTATGAGATTGCCAAGACCGAGGCTTTGAAGGTACGAGGGGCATCCAAACCATGGTGGGGATATACTAATATTCTTCTTCCCAGTTTCTAGATACATTCAAACTACCGAAAGAGGTTGACCGAGAGCTGTTACTATGTGTTGCACGTACATCCCTCTCCACAAAACTCAACCATACGCTGGCGGAGAAGCTCACCCCCGATATCGTGGATGCTGTTCTGTCCATTTACCAACCACCCGCGAAGCCCGACTTACATATGATTGAGATCATGAAGATGCAACACCGAACCGCTTCCGAGACGCAGCTCATCAGGGGCCTCGCTTTAGACCACGGCGCAAGGCATCCTGATATGCCCAAGAGGGTCGAGAACGCGTTTGTTCTGGCTTTGAATGTCAGTTTAGAGTACGAGAAATCCGAGATCAACTCGGGTTTCTATTACTCAAGCGCTGAACAAAGAGACAAGCTTGTTGAGAGCGAACGCCGTTTCGTCGATGAGAAGTTACGGAAGATCGTTGAATTGAAGAAGGAAGTTTGTGGAAACGATCCCAAGAAGGGGTTTGTCATTATCAACCAGAAAGGGATTGATCCACTATCTCTTGATGTTTTGGTCAAGAATGGTATCTTTGCACTGAGGCGAGCAAAGAGACGGAATATGGAGAGATTGCAGCTGATATGTGGAGGCACCGCGCAAAACAGCGTTGATGATCTTTCACCGGAGGTTCTTGGTTGGGCTGGCTTAGTCTATGAGCACCAACTAGGAGAGGAGAAGTATACTTTCATCGAGGACGTGAAGGAGCCAAAATCCGTAACGATTCTCATCAAGGGACCAAATCAGCACACCATCACCCAGATCTCTGATGCTGTTCGAGACGGTCTCCGCAGCGTCCTTAATATGATTGTCGACAAAAGCGTTGTTCCTGGAGCTGGAGCCTTCCAGGTAGCTTGTGCAGCACATCTAAATAGCGAGGCTTTCCGCAAGACGGTCAAGGGAAAGGCAAAATGGGGCGTTCAGGCGTTTGCTGATGCCATGCTCATTATTCCCAAGACGCTAGCAGCAAATGCCGGACACGATATTCAGGACGCACGTATGTATATCGAGCCTCACAAACCCTAAACTTTACTGACATTGAGATAGTTGCCACCCTTCAGGACGAGCAAGCAGAGGGCAACGTGGTTGGTCTTGATCTGCAGACTGGTGAGCCTATGGACCCTGTCTTGGCGGGTGTTTTCGACTCTTTCCGTGTTCTCAGAAACGCTATTGCTTCGAGTTCCGGCATCGCATCTAATCTTCTTCTCTGCGATGAAATGCTCAAAGCTAGACAAATGGGGAGGCAAGGCGGGCCAGGCCCTGGAATGGACGAGTAGTAAGGTTAATCGATGAGCATGGGATTGTCCTCGAGTATGTATTGTGTAGGGCCCTTGGTATCACGAGCCTCACGGCCCCTCGTTGGCAATGGAGCACCTATTACGGAGTTAGTGCATATTTGTACAACAGCCATCCATATAGAACTATGATTGAGTGTTTTCCGTAAATGCCTAATCCCAATAACAGATTAATCGGATGAAAGCCAACTTGTCCGTTGAACGCCAGCAGTGCAATGGTTAATATCGAGGTACAGGTTGTTCATCCCGGCGGCTGTATTTGTACGTAATCGCGAGTGGTCCCTTGTGGCGCATGCTCTTCCTGAAATGACCTTGACATCAACTTGCTGACTACTGTCCTTGATCCCTATTGCCTCGCTGGCTTTGCTATCTTTACCGTTTAATTCTATTATTATCTCTGTGCCCCACCGATCCTTTCGTTTTGGTAATTAATCTCACTTCGAGAAATGCTCTGCGCATTTCGCACGCCGAGGGACGTTGTCGCGTGCCTTGTGTCCCCTCGTTGAATTGTACAGAGTCCGCGTCTAGCAAGTAGGAAGCACGAAGCCGCCCAAGATGCTGCGCTTCAGACGCTACCGCGTCTTTCTCGTCGCAGCGGCAGTAATCATCTTCCTCTTCGTCCGATTGAGACATCAGGATGGCTGGTCGGAAGCCACACCCCTCAAAGACCTAGGGTCTGCACCGCAGCAAAAGGGGGAAGGAGATGGAGACTCTTCTCCAGACAAGGCTGCGGCGGATGCCAAATTCCTCCAGCCGGCCTCACAACCTTCAACTAAAAGGCAGCAGTTGCCATTAGGACCGACGAAGACAAAGGGGGCGCCTGCCTCCGCAGCAGTTGCGTCTAAGACGAAATTCGGTTCAAAGTCCACTGTGGCCAGTACAACGGCCCCTCCGCCTACCATACCTAATATTGGCATCCCCGACAGAAAGCTGCCACCTGCGAGAATATATGTGGATGATGATGGCATGGACGACGTTCATCCCGTTGCTCCCCCTGGACGGCAAGAAGCGCCATCATTTACTGCCGAGACCACAATACACTGGGAGAAGCAAGTGCAGCATTTTCCTGTGCCTACGGAGTCCATTATACAACTACCTACAGGCAAACCGCTTGCAATCAATAAAATTCAGCATTCATTCAGCGACGAAACCCACGACGCGAAGACAAAGCGGGAGGCGAGGCAAGCAAGGGTGAAGGAAGAATTCCAAAAGGCTTGGGCTGGATACAAGAAATACGCATGGCTGCATGACGAGCTGTCTCCAGTCTCAGGGAAGTTCCGGGATCCATTCTGTGGGTGGGCTGCAACTCTGGTGGATTCTCTAGACACTCTCTGGATCATGGGCCTCGAAGAAGAGTTTGAAGAGGCAGTCAGGGCTGTCGATTTGATAGATTTTACCACAAGCTCGCGGAACGAGATCCCCGTTTTCGAGACCACCATTCGGTACTTGGGTGGCCTCCTGGCTGCTTACGACGTTAGTGGTGGAAGGTTTAAGAATCTGCTGGGAAAAGCTGTAGAACTCGCCGAGATTCTGATAGGAGCATTTGACACGCCGAATCGGATGCCAGTTTTATACTACAATTGGAAACCAGCGTACGCATCTCAGCCTCACCGTGCTAGCTCGCGGTCAAACCTAGCAGAACTTGGGTCACTTTCAATGGAGTTCACGAGACTGGCGCAGCTAACTCATAACACGAAATACTACGATGCTGTAGCGCGTGTGACTGATGCGTTGTCAGAATGGCAGGATCGAGGTACACCCCTCGATGGCGTCTTTCCGGAGAATGTGGATGCTTCAGGTTGTAATCGGACAGCAAGATTTGTCAACCAGCAACCTATCGCTCCTCCAGTAGTTGTTCCCGATAAAGACGCGGAGGAAGTTCTGGGCTACCAGCCTGCCATCCCGGGCGTTGTCCAAGAACCCAAGCCGAAGAAGAAACCTACCAAAGATAGTTCTGGAGGGCCTGGCACTTTACAATTTCAGATCACCCCGGGCGAGCCAGCTAAGGGCCAGGTACTTGGTTGGGAGGATACACATCCAAATCAGGAAAAAAAGTCGTCGAAGAGAGATATGGGTAATGAATCCACAGTTGCTGACACAACACCTACTCCGACACGCGGACAGGGCATAGTAGACAGACAAGCAGCGGAAGATGACTGTGTACCACAAGGTTTAACGTCCGCTGGGTATGATAAATTCTCAATGGGAGGCGGGCAGGACTCAACATATGAGTATTTCCCAAAGGTATGAAGCCAAGATATGCATAATGAACTACGCTAACAGCAACAAGCAATACCTACTACTTGGCGGTCTTGAGGACAAATATCGGCCATTATACATGAAGACGATTCAAGCTGTCCGAAAGTGGATGCTGTACCGGCCGATGGTTCCTGGCAACCGCGATATTCTATTTTCCGGTTTAGTCACGAATAGGGGTAGCTCTGAAGATGACCTAGTGCTATCTGCTGAGGTAGAACATCTCACATGCTTCATCGGCGGGATGGTTGGGATGGCTGCGAAGATATTTGATCTTGAGGGCGATTTGGAACTCGCTAAGAGGCTTACTGATGGCTGTGTATGGGCGTATAACTCAACACCTTCAGGTATTATGCCGGAGGGAGGGATTGTGTTTCCCTGCGAGAGCGCTGAGCACTGCACGTGGAATGAGACGGCTTATCACAGGGCATTGGATCCATATGCGGACTCGAGAGCACAAGATGTTGCACAATACATAGCCAACAAGAAAGCTGTCGAGGAAGAAGAGCGCGACAGGGAGGCAGAAGCTGCTAGAGTCGCCGCTGAAGAGAAACCTGGATTATCTGAAGCTGAGGCTCCCCATAACCAATCTTCTAGTAGGGAGCTATCACCAGATGCTCACCTGGGCAAGAAATCTTCCGACCTTGCAGCTAATACGAATGGCGCCAATTCGTTGCGGAACAGCGACCGGGCGTCCTTGCAAAAGCGCGAAATAGTCAGCTCTTCCAAGGGGAAAACATCTGGTCCCAACGACGAGTCTCTGTCATCAGTTGAATTATCACCCTCAGAGCGTTTGTACAATCAAAAGTCGGAGACAGCGAAAGCCGGATTGCAGGACGTGTCAGGCAAGGGCCGGAATGCCGACTTGCCACTTCAGGAAACAAAGGGGAAGACGTTGCGAGATCCCTTAATGCCGTACACGCATGAGGGGTATGTCAAGAACATGATTGAACAAAACGGGCTTCCTGAGGGCTACGTAAGCATTCGCGATAAGAGATACATATTAAGGTACTGTACTGTACCTTCCATGGCGAGATACCATCAACGCTAACCGATATTTTAGACCGGAAGCAATCGAATCCGTGTGGTATATGTACCGCATCACAGGCGACAGTTCGTGGCAAGACAAAGGCTGGAAAATGTTCAAATCTGTCATCGATGCTACAAGCGTAGAGCACGGCCACTCAGCCATCGTCGATGTTACAACGTCAAATTCGACCAAAGCGGATGAGATGGAAAGCTTCTGGCTCTCTGAAACGCTGAAGTACTACTATCTGCTGTACTCAACACCGGACACGATCAGCTTGGATGAATGGGTTCTTAATACCGAAGCTCACCCATTCAAGAGACCTTCATGAGCCAAATTTTCTATAATCTCTTTGTATTGATATTGATTGTATATTGTTCCTTGGCGAGATCGCCTGAGCGTCCGCGAGAGGGATCTATCAGCAAAATATTTGGTTGGAAATGCATAAATAAATCTATTCAAGGCTTGGTTAGCATCGGGATTGGGAACCATAGATGCATGCATGTTACCAGGCGTTCTGACAGCATAACACACACCGGGATATATCTATTAGTACTGTGGATGAGAGTACAATGATCTATTACTTGAATATATTTCTTATCTCTGCAACACACCGTCTTTGGGTATTGGCCATGAGTTATCGTATCGCAGATGCCCCTCACCAAACTAGGTCTAGAGCAAACTTGTGGTGGGATCTACAGCTCTAATATTATCTCACCATGATACCTGGGAAGGTATTTTGAAGAACGTTAAATGTAATAATACATTACATAGGGCTGCTTATTCGTCCAGACTGATATTTTGCTTTGTTCTAGTTCAGATAGCTGTCACAGAAGGGACTGTCTCCTATGCACAGGACAAAGTACAAGCTGCCCCCATCATTCCGAGGGGTTGGGTTGAAACTTCAATTGCGGAGAAATCACCGAGTAATTTTCCGATGATTTAAAGCATTGTCATGTAATATAAATTTCGTATCTTTCTTTGTAGAATATCACACAGATAAAAACGCCCCGTAGACAACAATATCCCCCGCCCCCAAAGAACTTCATAACACATGAGAAAGGTAGTCTCCTGCCGGATTGCTATCCGGTATATAATCTCGCCCGTTTCGAACTCCAGCCAATATTTCTTTCCTTTATCTAACCTGGTCATTCCACTTCACCTCTCTAACGCTCATCCGACTCTGCCGCTTCTCGTCCCTTGCACTCTTTCGCCAGTCCGATGTATTTAACATCAGCCTGCTCAGTCTCTTGCTAGGCTTGGTATCCGGGCTGCTTTCTTTGTTGCTTTCATTGCTGTTTTCCTTGCTGTTTTCCGGGCTGCTTTCCTTGCCGTTTCCCTTGCTGCTTTCCTTGCTGCTTCCCTTGCTGCTTCCCTTGCTATTTTCCTTGCTACTTTCCCTACGGCTTTCCTTGCGGCTTCTCTTGCTTCCAATGTCTTCGTCGCTATCACTGCTTCCAGCGCTGCACTTTGCAGAGTATGTGGAGGACGGAGAGTATATGTATTCGCCGTCGACGTATTGGGCTTCGGAAATAAAGGTTGTCCGCCGCCGTGTGTAACGTTGTTCAAGTCGGAAAAGCTCGAGCTTTTGTTGGATGCGATCGAGGAGATTCATTGTTGCGGGGGTATATGAGGGAGGTTTGAAAGAACGGAGGGACTGCTGGACGGGGCGGGGAGAGCGATGAGGAATTGGTGGCAATAGTAATTAAAGGAGCGGACGACTGCTAGGCAGTTTAGGTAAGGATCGTATTGCTATCGAGTATCGACACTTTCGAGAGGAGTCCGTTGGTTGGAGGATGTCGGTTGATCGTGAGCCCGCTGGACTGCGTCTCTCGAGAGCTGGTTTTTTTTAAAAACAAACAAAAGAAAAGGAACGTGTGAGTACAGGTGATGTAGTTGCTATTTTAGCGGTCGTATCGACTGGAGAGGGGATGGTTCTTGGTCGAAAGAACGTAAGGAATGTGTGTCTGCAAGTGTGATCGCAACTTGCCAAAGGGAAGAGAGAAGCCACCGATAAGTTGTGGCTCTTTCGTCCAGCATCTGGCATTAGGGGCTTGCTTCCAGCAGCGAACACTGTTGATCAGCGTTCTCGGTGATAGGACCCGAGGCTAAATACAGGACCCGCAACTCCAGGGATGGCACAGTGGGAAGATGCGGACAGCGGAGCCTGGAGTGCTGCTCCAGCCTATCCGCTGCTGCGCCAAAAAACAATAGAGGACCATTGATCAAGGACCAGGAGCGGGAACGGGGTCTTCGATAGGGGCTTTGCACGTTTTTCCTGGGGGGGCAGGGACGCCATACCACACGCCTTCTTCATGCTCGGACTCGCCCAGGGGTCCAGTCCCCAACCTGTGGAGAATGGGGAAATGGAATATTATTCTGCCCGATCGATGGCGAAAGAGGGGAAGCGATCCTTCCATGGGATGATTGGAACGGCCTTTACATTTGGAGAACGGATTGATTCAAATCCATTATAAGTTGACCAAGAGGCTAAGGGCCTGTTTTGGTTGAGATGCGTTGCTGCAAACCAGCTTCTATGCTACGTACTAGGACACGGAGTGCAACTCGCCCCCAATTAGGTATGAAGTAGCGACCCACATAAGACTCGTACGACTTTCCTCTATCGTAGAGGTACATGAACAAGTGGTACAAATAATGTATCTCGTAGGCCTTTTTTGGTACATACAGAGTAGAGAGATTATTTGAGTGTCATATCAAGCCACAATCGTCAATCCATCGGCATTCTCCGGCCGAGATCGAATGCAGGCGCAGACAAAATGGTTGTAGTCTCCGGAAGTGTCTGTGAGCAATCGAGGGACGCAGCCCACAACGCCACTGGTTGGCCACAGAACAGTCTTCATCATAAAATATTATTTCGCTAAAATTAGATGACTACCGTGTCGATGGCCGGTCCTGTCTCTCTTCTTCTATATTGAGGCCCCCAATGTTGACCTGGCGCTCTTCGCCTTCTACGTCGAACAATGTCTCTTGGGCTACTAACCGTTAGCTATGAGCAAAAGGATTAGATCAAGCCACTTACCACTCCACAGCTCCGAGTAGACGCCGCCAGTGTCAATCAACTCCCGATGCGTGCCGCTCTCGGCGACTTGACCTTCCTTTAGCACAATAATCTTGTCGCTGTCGTAAATCGTCCTCAGCCGGTGTGCAACGAATACGCTGGTCCTGGCCTTCTCCTTTAGGATGCTGTTGATATTTGCCATGAGCGCCTGCTCCGTATGCGTATCTAAAGCGGAAGTAGCCTCGTCAAAGAAAAGTAGAGGGGGGTCCTTCAAGATCAGTCTCGAGACAGCAAGCCGTTGCTTTTCTCCACCCGATATCATCATTCCTCTCTCTCCGACCATGGTCTTATAACCATCTGGAAGCGTGGAGACGATGTCATGGATCTTCGCCCGTTGCGCAGCTGCGAGAACCTGTTCAGGGGAGGCACTCATGTCGCCATAGCGGATATTGTGCTCGATAGTATCGTTAAACAGTGGTGTATCCTGGGGAACAACGCCAATGGCTTTTCTCAACGATTCCAAAGTAACTTCTCGGATATCTTGATCATCAATGAGAATCCGGCCCTCCTGAACATCATAGAAGCGGAACAAGAGGCGCAGGATTGTAGATTTGCCGCACCCACTAGGTCCTACAACAGCAATCTTCTTTCCAGCAGGTATGGTCAAGTTGAGATTCTTTAAGATGGGACGGTCTGGGTGGTAACCAAAAGTCACATTCTCAAATGTGATCTTGCCGCCTTGGGTGAGCTGTAAAGGCTTCGCGTTTGGAGAATCTTTGATTGCAATATTGACCTTCTGGAGGTTAAAGAGCGTCTCCATATCCAATAGGGACTGTCGAAGTTCTCGATACACAGACCCTAGGAAGTTCAAGGGCACTGACAGCTGGAACACAAGCTGATTAACCATAACAAGGTCACCAACGGTCAAATTGCCAGACGCCAGACCGTCAGCTGCCAGATACATCATGGCTGTTAAAGCGCTCGAGAAGATCAGATTCTGACCAGAATTCAGAAATGCCAGGGAAGTTGCAACTTTGATGGAGGCCTTTTCGTATTGTTGTAGTGTTTTATCATACCTACCGACCTCGTACTTCTCGTTATTGAAGTATTTCACTGCTTCATAATTGATTAACGAATCAACCGCAACTGTGGACCCTTTGTTGTCAGCCGCATTGGCTTGTCTTCGAAATTTGGTCCTCCAAGCCGTTGTCCAAATTGTGAATGCCGTATATGTCATCATAGTCAATGCTGTGATTGCAGCAAATTTGGCACCATACTGATAGGTCAAAATACCGCAAACCATGGATATCTCCAATGCCGTCGGTAGGATATGAAAGACCATGGACGTGAGCAGGAAGCTGATGCCCTTGGTTCCGCGATCAATAGCTCTCGTCAGTCCACCCGTCTGCTTGGTGAGATGAAACTTCAGGTCCAATCGTAGCAAGTGATCAAAGACGTTGCAGGCCACTCGTCGAATAGTCTTCTGAGCAACGCTTGCGAATACGGCATTTCTGAGTTCCTGGAAGAAGGTAGCACCAATCCTGGAAAGCCCATATGCCAAAATCATCGAACCAGCTACCGTAGTAGCAGTACCGCCAACTGCGACAAAATCGATGTTCATCGAGTCCACAATGCTCTTAAAGTAAAAGGGAACCTGCACATTGAGAACTTTGGCCCCTATTAAAAGAGCAACTGAAAGCCCAACTCGAAATCTAGTCCCCATATTATCTTTTGGCCAAAGATACTTTGCCATTTCTTTCATAATCGCCCAATCCGCCTTCCGCTGCTCTTGGGTCGTCTTGTCCGGGAGAGCCAAAGGGTCTTTCCGTGCAGTTGCAGACCCAGTGGGCGCAGGTTTGGCCACAGCTTCCGCCTTGCTTGATTCATTGTTCAATGGTTTCGGTGGCCTAGGGATTTGGTTTTGGGCTGTAGTTCGTTTGGAGTCGACTTGGGCGCATCGGCTTGTGTTGGTGAACACCCGGAGACCGGCTCGAGGTCTAAGGCATGGTTGTAATCGGAGTGAAGCTCGTCCGCCAAAACGAGATGCCCTGGTTAAGCCCTTCGATATCATCGTGGATCTTCTCGTGGCGTGGCTATCGTCCTAGAGACGTGAACGACTCTGCCCGCATGGTTCACTGACTGGAGAGAGTTTGGAGGGGTAGCTTCTGGGGGCTTTCTTCTCGCAGCCACGAAGTATATTCCCAGACAGATTGGTACTCCGAGACAAAAGAAAGAGGTTTATTAAATCCCGATCCCGGATCAGCCGGCCGAAGAATGGGAAATGCGATGTTGTAAAAAGCCGTGTTTCGGCGCGTTAAAAGCGACCAACCTGCGCAGCTACAACCAAGCAAATTACGCAATCAGGAACACAAGTTTCGCGAACTTCGCCGGAACTTCAGCCTGACACCTGAAGCTAGACCTGGACAAGCACTTGCACAACTCCCCGTCTCCAACGTCCACAAGCAGCAATGCGCGGTCATTTGCCGCTGAAAACTGCTGGACGAGGGCTTCGCCAGCTTCAGCGTCCTTACGCTGGGGCATCTCGGCGTCGAGCTATCCAGATCAGCGCCACGCCAACGACCGAATCTCCAATCCTCGGTGGGGATGCTCTAGGCAACTCAATTGATGTATCTACGGATTCAGCAGGTAGGTTATTGACTTGTAAGCTTCCAGATAAGGCTGCCGATTAAATAATTTCATCCAGATGCCAGATTCGAAGTTTTTGGAGCGCCCTATTCTCTTCTGTCGGTCTCATTATCTGCCTCGCAAAAGCTATACACAAGGAGAGGGACACTGGTTGGAGTTAGTGGGAAATCCGAAAATGTTAGAAGATCCTAGATTATCTATATCGAGAGGACAATTTTGCTCACGATCATTGCAGGTACAATCCACCTTATCCATTCTCGAGCCCTTTCGACGAGCCGCTCTTGGCCTGCCTTTCTTATATCAACGAATCTCCTCGACAACTCCAATAACGGCCTTGATATCTACGAAATCTCCTATCACTTCTTTTACTGTATTACACCTTAATGGTACCGTTGACTGGATTGTTGCCCAACGGAAGGCGTTGCTGGCTTGGACTGGATACACACTTTCTGTTTCGCCGAGGGTAAATCGACAAATGAGTTTGGCCCACTGGGGCAACTCAGAGGTTACTGGTAGAGGGCTTGTGGCGCTGGCTGGGCCTGGTCAAATATACCAGGTCACATTGAAGGCGGGAGAGCAGTATGTGGCACATCCAGCTAACGTGGTCGCATATACTGTAACACAACATCCACCTTTACCATACAGACTCAAGTCTTCGAATCTGAGGTTTCAAGTGCCAAATCTGGGGTTTGGCGATTTGCTATCAAAGATTAAGTTTTTCCGGGTTATGAAGGAGACCGACACTTGGAGAGGAATCAGGCAACTGCTATTCAATTTCCGGACAGCTGCTCGAAGAACTATTTGGGGGGATCGGCTATTCTTACAGTTTCATGGCCCGACTATAATTTTGATGTCTTCAAGAGCAGCGCGGGTTAGTGATGTTCTCACATCGAGGGACGTCAACGAGATTGCCGACTCTCCACCTGGAGCGGTTCAATCTGCGGTAACACTTGTGAACAACCCAAAGGAAAAAGAAACTGCTTCGGAAAGAAAAGCCGATGTACCAACGGGGTTTCATGTGGCTGATGTGGGTAGGGATGGGAAGGTAAAATTCGAAGACGTTCAGGATGTCAAGCCATTTGTAAAATAGGGCTTGAGACATGGGTAGCCTATCTTAACAGGTGTAGAAATGTAACAATATCAGAACCCACCTATCTTTTCACGGATATCAAATCAAAAGCTATGAATATTGCTGTGGTTAAGAAACAAAGCAATCTATAGTATTACCATATATACCTATTAACTGAAAATGGAGCCGTGAAATCGTTTCTTTCCCACAGGGTGCAAAGAGGCTCAGCGTTAAGGTCGAGGTTGAAAGCATAACTAGAAGGACCTTGCAAGTTTCCAGACTTCGAGCAAAGGATTGGGACTTTAATTTCGCTTTCGAATAACTAGTCTCTCCTGGTACTTCTATGTATCCGCTCATACCAGCGAATATGGGATTATTCCAGAGAGCAGACCACAGTCAATCTTATGGGAGGGAGGACGGAGGAGTTAACTATTCACAAAGAATCCCTGTTAATCACTCACTACTGGTGAAGCTGACGTTTTGCTTCTAGACTTGTTCCCCAATTAGAAGGTGGCTTTCGAACACATCGAATTACGCAATTGTAGCTGGTTATAATATTGCGTATTTCGTGGACCAGATTGGTAAGACCGAATAGACCGAATTAATAATAATATACCGACATCTTCGGAGATAGTAATGCAGACCCCGAGGATTGGGGTTGGTGTACCACGAAGTACATTTATTAGAACATGGCACAATTTCGGTGCGATGAGTGCTTTCGCCACTCCGTATCCGCAAATCTTCAACTCCGTAAGAATTAATGACGGCTACGATACCGTACGTACTACGTAGTACTTAGCGCACTATTGACACGCCAAACTGAGAGCAGTAGAATAGGTTTTGCCAGTTACATTCTAGTCAACGAACGGACGCCCGTCACGATGACTTATTACATTAACCTAAACCAACGGTAAAGAGGTCCCAGAGTTAACCTGTTTATGCCGAGTGGTCCACTTTGAAGATCAGTTTCAGATTGCAGTTGGCTATATAGAAGATTTTTGCTAATGCCTGTTGTCTTGGACATACTAACCTCGTGGGTGGGTGAAGTTTTACCAAAAATCCGTTGGTGGTTTCGCAGGCGTGGCCCTGAGGGCTCACCGTTATAGTTCTTCAAGATAGGGTAGTAGCAGGCTCGAGGGCGATGCTGGAGAGCATGAAAATCTGTTATGAGTAGCCTTTTGGGGTGCGATGAGTTACTAAATGGGACATGATCTACTTGAGAAGTCTCTCTCGCTCGGCTTTAGTGAACGCCGAGGGCGAGGTGCGAAGCGCGCAAAATGGCAGGGGAAATGGACAGCCCTGTTTCCTGTCCCAGATTCCAGTGAATCAGATCGCCCAGTCGTATATAACTAACGATTCTAGTCGTAGTCCCCTCCGGCAAAAGAAGAATGGTTGGTCAGCTTATTCCCATGGAGAAAGCTTATCTCCTACATAAGCCTTAAGGAGTATCGAAGGGATATATATACTACCTAGGTACTGTACGTAAGTCCAATATAGAAGAGCAAAACTTTCCAAATTCCATCGCCCTTTCTTCCCATTTTACTTCATCTCATATTCCTTTATAATCCATTCATCATTCTAGCATACACTTCGAACGTTCATGGCCTCGGATCACAGTTTATCGAGCTCGTCGCTGAGTGCGGGGGAGAAAATGACGGAAGCAATCCCAGTAACAGATCACGGGAATAAACCGACGTTGGCCACTCAAATTTTGGACGATAAGTCCTCACTCACAAAAATCGGAAGTCAGAACCAGTCGACTGAGGCAAATATATTCCCGGAGCCAGAGGTGGAAGCGGAGGCCGATCTTGAGAAGAGCGGTGCGATCCCCAGGTCTAATGTTGCTCCTGGCGGTGTGAATCCTGCAGACTTCCCGGATGGCGGCCTCGAGGCATGGCTAGTCGTTCTAGGAGGGTGGTGTTCTCTGTTTTGTTCTTTTGGCTGGATTAATTGTATTGGTAAGTAAACTATAACGGACCGTGGTTTCAGATTTGGAGACTCTTTGGCTAATGATCCAATGTAGGAGTGTTCCAAGAGTACTATCAAACAAACTTGCTGAGCCAGTACTCGCCGAGTACCGTCTCTTGGATCCCTTCTCTGGAAGTCTCTATGATGTTTCTCGGTGGCCCAATTTTCGGCAAAGTTTTCGATACCTTTGGTCCTCGGTATCTCCTGCTCATAGGGACATTCTTCCACGTCTTCGGCTTGATGATGGCCTCTCTTTCGACAGAATACTACCAATTCCTTCTGTCTCAAGGGATGTGTAGTTCTCTTGGCGCAAGCGCTGTCTTCTACGCGTCTATGAGTTCTGTTGGGACGTGGTTCTTTAAGAATCGCGCAGCCGCCTTTGGAGTGATGGCGTCGGGCTCCAGCCTTGGGGGGGTTATATTTCCTATTTTTGTTTCGAAGCTCATCCCACAGATTGGGTTTCCTTGGACGATGAGGGCTGCCGCATTTATGATACTAGGGATGCTAGGGATCGCCAACTTTACCGTGAAATCAAGATTGACACCCAAGCCAAAGAAATTCGACATTATGGAGTTTATAACTCCACTGAGGGAACCTGCTTTCGCTCTGATCTGTGCTGCATCCTTCCTGTTCTTCTTCGGCACTTTCCTTCCTTTCAACTACATAATCCTCCAGTAAGTTGGTTATATCCTCATAGTCTCAGACCACTCCTAACGTAAGTGCTTAGGGCCCAAAAACATGGAATGTCAAACAATCTATCAGTTTATGTCGTGTCCATTCTAAATGCAGCATCGTGAGTAGACAGCATTACATATTGAGAGATAGCTTCATGAATACGCTAACCTGTAACTCAGCATCTTTGGACGAATCCTTCCTGGAATATTCGCTGACCGCATTGGTCGGTTTAATGTTATGATTATGACCACTGGCTTCTCAGCAATAATCGTATTCGCATTATGGCTCCCATCGGCAAGCAACGCCCCGATCATTGTGTTTGCTCTGCTCTACGGATTTTCTTCGGGAGCTTTCGTCTCTCTGGCGCCATCACTATTAGCACAGATCTCCCCCATCCGTGAGATCGGTGTCCGATCTGGGACTCTTTTCGCTATTGTTTCCATCGCTGGGTTAACAGGCAATCCAATTGGCGGAGCCTTGTTATCAAAAGATCACGGAGACTTCTTATATCTCCAGATATTTTGTGGTGCGACGATGACAGCTGGCACTCTAGTATTTGTGGCTTCTCGGTGGGTGCAGTGCGGGTTTAAAATGAAGATTATATGAACAGCATGGCTGATCGTAAAACGATGCACTTTTTGGAGTTTGGACAGCATAGATACCATGGTATAAGACCCCCGCCCTTGCTGCAGCAGATGTAGGAAATAGAGTTATAGATCACACCTAATAATATATGATTTTTTTTTTTCGTGGAATTTTCGAGACGGTGTTACTCCCACGGGGATAAAGGGGGGACATTGTTCTGTGAATATATCGACGATAAAAAGAGCTACTTAGGTCCCGATGAATGCTACCAAATCCGAGGGTCCCCTTTAAGTCATTCTATGAAGCATCGACGAAACTGGATTTCACAGAAGGTCAGCTTGATTTGTTTGGTTCAGGGTCATAGGTAAATTCCAGATTTCGCAGCAACACGTGACCCCATACGCTTCGCGTGTTGCCCTGTCAACGCCACTCGGACGAACTTCGCGTGTCCTTGTCGTGAATGGTTCTCAATATTCGAGCACCACTATTGACCGACAAGGGAGCTCGTAACCAGAGTACAAGTGGCTCTGCAACACCGAAGTTTTGGTGGATGCTATTTCTTTCGATACTATTTCGTCGTATTTTGTTTTTACAATTCCTTCTCCACCATGTCTGTTCGAGGTCAGTTCATCCCATCTGTATCCAATACTGTTCGTATCCCTGACAAATAATACGACAGTGGTTGCACGACTCCGGCCCTTGCTAGACAAGGAACTCGACAAAGACATAATTGTTCGCCCAGATAGCAGCCACGATGACAAGCCGTCGAATATTGTGCGGATACCCAATCCCAAGAATGAATCGGAGGAGTTCAGTTTTGCTTTCAATGGAGTTTATAAAATGGCAACAACGCAGGAGGAGCTCTTCACGAAAGAAGGTCCGTCCAAGAGATCTCCAAACTCCACTGTTTCTAATCTATAACAGTTGCGCCGCATCTCAAATCTCTCTTTCAAGGTCTAGATGTTACAATTTTTGCATATGGCGTTACTGGCACTGGGAAGACGCATACTATGAGGGGGGGAATGAAATTATCAGAAAGAGGGGTTATACCGCGATTGCTGAGCGGAGTCTATCGCCGTGGAAGGAAGGTCACGAAAGACTCTGGAGGAGAAACGACAGTGTCGATTACCCTCTCGTATTACGAGATTTATAACGACAAAGTATACGATCTCTTTGAGCCGCCCGAGAAACGTACCTTAGCTGGGTTACCGCTCCGTGAAAAAGACGGGAAGACGATAGTTGTTGGGTTATCAGAACATGCTTGCGATGATTTGAAGGATTTTGAGAGATTGTACATCGAGGCAAACCATAACCGCAGCACGGCGGGGACAAAACTCAATGCTCAAAGTAGTCGAAGCCACGCAATTCTAATGGTCAAGGTCAATCAGACGAACGAAAACGGGACGCTAACAAGTACGGCATCGGCAATTGATCTGGCTGGATCAGAAGACAATCGAAGGACCGAGAACGGAAAGGAGAGGATGGTCGAATCCGCGAGCATCAATAAATCTCTATTCGTGTTGAGTCAGTGTATCGATGCTATTGGGCGAGGGGACAAGAGGATACCCTATAGGGAATCTAAAATGACGAGAATTCTAAGCTTAGGCCAGAATAACGGTATCACGATCATGATACTGAATCTGGCGCCTCTGCGATCTTACCATCTCGACACCCTTTCAAGTCTCAACGTCAGTTCACGGGCCAAGCGGATCGAAGTCAGAGAGATTGAAAACGAAGTGGTATTTACGCAGCCACCAAGAAAGGCTGCGCCTATAACTGGAGCAACCATTCAACGGCAGCCACTACGTGCCCTTGCGAATGCTCACAATACACACCCGACTGCAGTGCCCCCGAAAGCTGGAGACAAGCCCGCAAAGGCGTTTTCGGTATACACAGATAAAGCAAAGCCAGGGCCGCGACCGTCTAACTCAACAGCAACATCGGTTATGAGGACGAATTCCACGAACAAGAGACCATCAGATTCTGGAGCCAACTCACGCCCAACGAAAATGGCCAGACCAACAGCCCCAAGGTCAGCGGCCGAACTATCGGCCTCTAAAATCGAAGAGTTAATTGAACGAAAGGTTTCCGAAGCCTTGGCCAGCCGAGCTTTAGAGCAGCCACCAACCAAGAATTCACAAGATATTACCGATGCTGTCCAGCGACGGCTCGAAGCTCTTGAAAGAAAGATTGAGAGTGGCGAAGCCGAAGAAGCACGGACTGAAGGCTTACGCTTCCTATTGATGGCCAAGCAACACAAGGAAAGAGGGGAAGACAGAAGCGCACTGAAAATGTATGAACTGGCTTTACCCTTCTTCCCAGACCAGGAAAAGTTGCAAAAGAAGATTCGCAACTTGAGGGCGAAGATACAGGCAAATAAAGAAGCAGAAGCGGCGGCCAGGCAGTCAGCGTCTGTAGAGGTTCATCGAAACGCCCTTGCAACAGCACCTATTGTTTCGGCTACGCATCTCCCTAGCCCTGCTGCATCTCTGGAAAACTTAGTAGAAATGCAAGCCGACCCAGAAAGAAAGGAGGTCAACGAACACTCTGATGACGAGTATATTGGTTCAGCGATTATTCCTGAACACAAATATCAAGATGATGACAGCTTCGTATACAAGGCCTCAAAACCCAAGAAGTCGAAAGCCAAGACCGGTGCAAAGTCTTCGCTTCGTGTATTCACCGATAATGTTGACCCCGAAGTTCCCCCAGCCCCAACTCCACGGACCCGGCACCTCCTCGATATTGTTAATTCCCGAGACGTGGCTATGATCAGGGGCCTCAGCGGCGTTGGAGCAAAGAAAGCAAGAGACCTCGTCGAATTCCTAGAGCTGCAGAACGAAGATGATGGAGGGAATATCCAGACCCTACAGCAATTGAAAGCGGTGCCAGGGATGGGTAATCGAACGGTAGAACGGGCGTACGAAGGGATTGTTGTGTTACTTGTATAAAGATTCATTTCTGGTGTTGCATTGTCGGGATATACCTAGGCAGCCTTTCCAGCTGCCCAGCATGGGTGGAGTTTGGAGTATTCGCTTCAAATATATTTACAGATATTAATCTGTTTGAACTGCTGAACCTTTCTCTCCCGTCCATGATTGTCTCACCCAGGTCACTAAGCAAATTCCCCGGTTCGAGTGATATTAGTTTTCCCCCGAATGAAGTCAGAATATCCAGATAATAAATACTAACCATCGAAGACCCATACAGCATTCCGATTTCTCAAGAAATGACTAAGTCCTACTGGCAATTAGACTAGATCTTACGTAGCAAGGGGGAAGTAAGTGGTCCAGATGATATTAGAATCCTAGCAGCTAACTTAGCCGGCAGCTAAACTGACAACACTCTTCATTTTTCGCCTCACCAAACCTCCGCACTAAGCGCTGGAATAACCCCTTTCAGTATTCTAGAGTTAAAACTCCGCCTTGCGGCTCGAGCTAGGAATGAGCCCTCTTTATTTCAAAAAATGGAATAGCAATGAAGCAATGAATTTGAACCGCGCTATTTATTTTATGGAGCTGCTCTACTAGCTACATAATCGGGTTATTGCCGTCCTGGTCCGCCTGGTACTCCTCCCATTTATGAGGTTCCATGCTTGACAAGCACAGCGCCGACTGCTCCACCGTACACGGTAAGGTCGAAAGTTTATCTCCTTTCAGTTCCTCATCCCCAATCCTACAAAGGGTGATAACATGCCGCTTGGTAAAGTCTTCGCCCAACACGGCAAAGTGATGCCAGTCAACACATAGCTCATCTGGAGCTTGCTTTAAGAAACCTGCCACGTCTTGGATCGTCTTCCCCTTGAATCGAGAAGTCCATCCTTCCGGGATAGGAGGCTCCGTCCCACTCTCAACATAGGTCGCATCGCCTTCTCTACGTCGACGTGGCGCATTGGAGAAGTCATCGGCAAGCCAGAACATGTAGTCGTTGACTGTACTTCCGTCATAGGCTTCTTGGAGAACGCGATTTATTTCCTGAGGATGTTAGTACCGAGAGAAGCTCGATGGGAAAGAGGGTAGCACGTCTCTGGAAACATCGACGAGGATAAAAAGTGCAAAAGTAGCGTCAACCCACATAGGTGAGTTCCTTGGGCCTTCATGAGACATTTTTATTGTTGATACTGGAAGGTCATATGCGGACAGGAAGAAGAAGAGACGGAAGGTATTGATATCTCTAAAATACAAGAGGCCAATAGAGGTAATTCTCGACAGTGACGTCACTACAGCCAACCATGATTGACGACGCAATTAATTTTAGGATGGATATTCCTGAGGGATCCTTACTGGTTTCCCTGTTCAATTATTTATACAATTGGTGGTGGCTGATTCAGCCACCTGCCAAGCCACATACAGTAAGATTCCTCCGTTGTGTAACTAACCTGCAAAGGCGTGCAGTTCCACAGCCTCAGCTCTGGGGTATCACCTTACGTACGGAGTAGGTTAATTTTTCACGTATTCCTATTTGCTAATGAGGATATTGTTTGAAATTTAGCTGACATGTTTATTCATGCAGCCAGTCAAGTTAAGCTTCCTCCGCCGTCTCCCAACATATCAGTATAGCCAGCGCTCCGCCCTGTCATCTCATGGCCGACCGCTTCGAGCCCCATGATAATATAGCAGGCTCTCTAAGTTTTGAACAAGCAAAACCATCTTTAGTCTATTAATATATTTTTAGTAAGGTTGATCCGCTCATTTTGAGTCCCATGCTTAACCTCGGTCGGCAGCGTCTAGACAGAGATCAGCAACGACTAGACCTATCAGTGCCTCTAAACCGTTTGAAACTACATTGATTTGAAGCACATTCCTTTAGGATCTTGTGCAACCCTCATATCATAGTCTCCTGTCAAATTTAACGTTATATGACAGTGCTTTGATCCTGCTCGCGCTTACTCTTACATACATTATAGTTGCTGCCTTCAAGATTCGCAGATCATCTACTGGTTAGTTATGGCAGTGCAGTGCACTGAGAAGGAATTCCGCCGCCACGATAAGCTTCTCTGGGGCTAAAAGTTCCATCTAATACTTTCTCTTTTGCGATTCACATAGCACAAACACTCGGTACACTACCGCTTCGCCTAACTCCTCCTTCCGTTTCCCTATCTCTATTGCTTCACTTCGTTACCCTTCGTGAGAGGTCAGGTCGTATCCTCCCCTCGTCTCTTGATCTCCTATATTCCCTGTCTTGTTTCGTTTGGATTCCTTCCCTCCGCCTTCTGATAAAATTTATGTGTCAGACGATATGCTGTGCCAGCCGTGGAACATCAAAGGTAAGGGAAAAGAAGGTATAAATGTCTGGGCTGCAGTGCTATCTCCAATATATTCTTTTCAGTAAAGCTTTCCAATCGCCCTTTATCGTTTGCCATTTTCTCTCCTTTGCTTTTTGAAAATATTATCTCAATACTTTCTCGTTCTTTACTTCTTGGTACACTCCATTGGACGAGCAGCCTTCAGAATGAAGCTCCTTGCCGCCTTCTCTATATACTCCCTCCTTGGGTTATGCATCGCCCTGCCGCCTACCACCGATGGGGCCTCTCTCATGGAACGAGATCCCACCTTGAGGGCGGCCTCAAGAGACTGCGGTACATTCAAGTTCAAGTGCAATAAGGCTGCTGGAGCATGCAATAACGCATGTTATTTCATAAATTGTGTCAACAAAGGCAACAAAAAGTTCACATTTGGGAACAGCCCAGTTGATAACCGAGTACATTCTGGCTGCACAACCAGCATCAGCTCTACGATTTGCAAGCTTGCGCCTTTAGGTCAGAGGATGTGGGACAGGCAATCCAATGACATCGCCCCCAAGCCACTTCAGTGCGACGAATTCCCTATGAATGCTTTCAAGCAGGCTGAATTCAAAGAAGGGACTGTAAGAAATAGCTTGCGGTGTATTAATGGGGGGGAAAACGGAAGTGAGTATCTCTGACAAAAATCAATATCGTCGAGCAAACTGTTAACCTTTCTTACCGAAGGTGGTGGCTCCCAGTTTAAACAATTCGTCCGAGCCCAGGGGGACTGGAAAAAGGGCGGAGCCCTCGCTGGCGATAGGAAATGCGACGGGGAGATGAAAGATGGCGACACATTCGAGGTAGACTGGATTATCGACGGTAAAGATGGAGTCGACGACCAGGACAAGTAAGTTACCTCCTACCGTGTCCCTTTTCTTTCGCGTTGCAGTTACTTACTATTACGGCAAGATTCGTCCCCTACTGCAAGCCGAAACCTAACTGCGCAAATGACGGCTTTCAATTCCACATGTCCAAGCTCCAGATCCCCAAAGATAAGAAGACTGGGCAGATGAGCCAGCCGTACAACTACATTACGGATAACCACTACGCAGTTACCAGCAAGTCCGATATGATGCAATACCGCGTAAAGATCTCCCGCAAAGGCGACGAAAACTTTGAAACCGAAGTCTTCCAAGTCAATGGCAAAGATGAAGTCTCCAAGGGCAAGAAAACAGGCACCATGAAGTCTAATACGGATAGTCTAGAGATCAAGGGCCTCCCGAGGAGCCTCTATGTCTTCCGTACGGGCAATATTGGGACCAAGCTCGACTTCTCTTACACCAAATCCGGAACGACCTTCTGGAATATCGATTTCCCTGGCGGTGACGTTGGTTGGTCAACGGATGATAAGGGCGTTGCGGGCGCATGGTGCACGATGGGCGATGTCAAAACTGCGAAGAATGTCCCTGCCGAACAGCAGATCCAGTGCGATTTTCCGGGTCTGAAGGATGCGTAGGCTTGCCTACGTATGACTTGCTTTAGTTCTTGTTCGTCTCTTTTTGTATTCGAACAACACCTCTCTGATTCTCTCCCCACGCCGCCTGTAGCAGAACCTGGTTTCTCTCTGCGGATTTTGGATCGGTTACAATGATAGCGCATGTTTTGCCCCTTTCTATGCTTCCTTAGCGTATGGGATGGGCTATTTGGCAGGATGGAAAGGTTATTCCTTGGATTGGGACTCGGTAGATGGCATTTATGGGCGGCGCTCGCAATAGGGGGGGTACAGAGAGTCTAGTATGTATTTTAGTTTTTTGGTATGCGTAAGGAAAGGGTGCCCTACCATATAACCACACTCGTTTGAAGAATAGACTCCTCGTCTGAACCCAAAATACTTGGCTAATCCCTTGCTATCCTCATTCGCATATATTATCCCGTCATAAGAAGTCAGTATTGCAAGAGAAAGCTGAACTGAAAGCATTTCTGGTTTCGGTAGTAGGTTATCCGCAAGGAGCTGGATGGTGGGACGAGTACTAACCTGAGCCCATCTCGGATATTAAGTGAATGTTTATTGGGTCTCGTGAGACTTTCGTAACTTCAAGAGACGTTTCAAAACGAAGGAGGTCAATTTCTAGGCTGCTGGTCAGAGAAATGTTATATCATGTTCCCCTTGTTCTTCGCTTAATACCCATTTCTCCTAATATGTTTTATGGCCATTCCACGAGTATACAGTGCCAGATATCACAAAACGCACCACGTGATCTCCAGACATTTCTCATCAACGCATAGAAATGTCGAGGCCTCTTATCAAAATCCTTCCTTAAAAAAAACGTATAGATAATAACAATCTATACCCCCGTTTAGAGAGTCTTTTGCAGAGTTGCATTCTTTCAGAACATACCAGCTAGCTTTGTGATTTTGATCCTGAGAATGAAAGGCATGTCTTTTGATATGTCTCAAGCAACGTTATAAAGAATTGAACGAGGTGAGCAAACCAAAGTTGCTATTTCAGTGCGTCATGTTCATCGAGCTTATGGTAGGTTTCTCTGGACTGCTATTTTAGAATAGATTTTGAGTCTGCTCTTGCGCGACGAAGGTGGTTTTGAGTTGCAACATCTTCCTCTGTCACCGACGTAGAAGGCGGTGGTAAATCATACTGCCTACACACTGAATACACCACTGTAAAGGGAGTCGGTGAACGCTTTCGTCCTAGAATTAAGAAGCGATACTTGTTGCTGTGTAAACAAACAACCCATATAAAAATCCACGTCGCCTCTGGAAACCACCAAGAGAACCACGCCTCCCTACCCCGATCTACTACACGCACATTAGCTAGCATCTACTGTCTCAAGAATCACATCCACATACCTGACAATCATCATTGCATCCATCCCAAGCAATCCTACCCATATCGGTTGTCACGCAGCACGCGTTGAAGCTTCCAAAGTTTCCACAGTAAGGCCCACACATCAGAGATAATCTTAAGCCCAACCGATAATAATCTAACTTGCACGATACAGCATAATACAGCGCAATTCCACACCTTTCAAATCCAATGGTATCCCAAGGAGCTAAGCCCGAGGAGTTGAATAATGGCTCTGGCTCGGGTGCTCCTGAGAAGATGACGAAGAGGGGACCTCCTGACCTGGCAACTTATCTCCAACGGATGGACAAGACCCCCCATGGTCCAGCCCTTAGGGCGATCCACGAACTGTTCATCAAACGCGCTACTCGCGATGATGATTTCCTTCGCAGGACCAAGAATAGATTGATAGAGATGTCTGTGGTCGCGTTCGAGAGGGCTGAGGTAATTACCCAAGATTGGATCACTAGATTCAACGAGAAGTACGAAGGTGTCGTTAAGGAGAGCTTGGGAGAAGATCATGACGTGCTGGAGAAGGAAAAGGCTGTTCTCGCTAGCAACACCCAGACCTTGGTGCACCGGCAGCTCATTAACTTGCAAGACCTTCTTAAGGCTGAGAAAGAACGCTCCAAGAGGCTTCTCAACAGAACTGAAAAGGTGGTATATAAAAAACATCTGGCAACTAAGGCGGCTGATGACAAGGAGCTCTTGAAGCTTTTCATCAAATTTTATGGAACTTAAGTATGTCATATGCTCAGCAGTTGTGCTTGCTTTTGTGCTTAAGATAAATTTACTAATGACTTGAACTTGAATAAGATAAAAGCTCTCCATAAGAGTTCGTGCGGTTGAAGGAGCAAAGGTTGGAGGCGATGGCAACGGTGGGGCCTTGCTCGTTTCACCCCAAGCGTTTGACTTAATACTTATCAAGATAGATACTGCACACTCAATTGCCAGCAACGTTCGAAAGAGATATACAGTTCACAGAGCTATGATTGTCAGAGTATCAAGGAAGCTTGCTGAAATACGGTGGATTGTTGTGAATGGCGAGCTCTACTCACCGCCCACTCCCCGCCGATGCCTACAACTTTCTGCAGAACATTGATTTGTGCTACCAAAACCAAAATCACACCGACAACATTGTTTATTTCCTGGTACTTTGTACTCTCTAAGGAAATCAGTAGATAGTTTGCTTTTGCTTTTGCTTTTGTAGTTCAGTGAAGGAGAAAGGTTGTTTAGCCCCACTTGAAGAACTACTGGGTTTCAATACCTTAGCCTCATAGCAAATATAGCAAGTTAAAACTCTCAGTTCTAAAGAAAATAGACTGGGAGCGTTATCGTGAGGCTGACTCCTACCAGGAAGAGTCGTGTATTGGCTATTTGTGAGGTTGCCTTTCTTGTCGCTGTTCACTGTTGACTGCATAACCCAAGGAGGTTTAAGGAGGCTACTTAGTTTACTCCCTACATGCTCGTTCAATCCCACGATATGCCCCCCATCCTTGGGAACGGTTCATGAGTATAGTCTTAAAGGTTCTTATGGAGACATTGGCAGAGTACCCGTGTCGATAACCTCCTCCAAAATATTCAGGAGGCTTTGATGCATGATTCATGACGGTGATCATTTCCTTATTAGTCTTAGATGGGAGGTAGCCGTGGCTTGCCAATAGCTGTGGCTTCCGGCCCCAGGTATTCCTCACACTCAAGCTCCTTTTATTTTGCGAGCCGCCCGTCGTCAGCCACAGCAGAGAGAGGTTCATCAAGTGGATCTTCCCTACCTATTTTCTCATGTGGCTCTAGGGCACCTACTGCATGCTTTAGTGCTGTATAACACGGGGACATGCAGCGTGACTCCATCGCCCCCCTTGTGTTGCTCCAGTACCTCATCGATCGAGTCTTGATGATTTCCCCGATGCCTGCAGATCTCCTGTATGGCCTTGTGAGGGGTTGATGTGGCGTTGCTTTTCTGTAAGGAGCATGTCACACTCACATCTGTGCCTGAAAGCTTGGCCTAGCTTGTGAACCATGGTAACCAGTCAGCAGTCGAGGACGGAGCATGCCTTTAAGGTTGGTGCTGAGGTAGCGGCAAAAGCCTCGGAGTCTCCCGCTCTATTATCTCGGTCCGAGTATAATAGTTCGCCCCCTTATTAGCTTTGGAGTCTCTATTTCCACATTAGTTTCGCCACAGGCTTGATGGGAGCTGGGATGGGAGAGTGGGAACGTGTTGGGGCTAGTTACAGCAATCGACGACTCAGTATATTGGTGTCCACTATCGGGTTATTATTTCGTGGAATAGGGAGGCGGCTGCGAGGAGCCCGCGTGGAGCCCCCGCCTCTCTAGGATCGGAATTCCGCCCGAGTACTACACAGCACTCGCCACTTCTAACTATATGTAGTATATCGCATGTCGATCGGTCACATCTTTGTGCGTGTAGATTGTCAATCTATGGAGGTCGGTCACATGGAACACATGAGAAAAAACATGACATCCGGGGACTGACGGGGACTGATCGTAAATTGCCCCTAGTTGTTCAGTCAATGGGAAAATGGCCTAACGGGGGTGGAGGATAAACCTTATATTAGATAGTTCGAATTTATATGTGGGTTAAATTTGTCTGGATTCGAATGCGGTGTCCGATGTATGTACGGTAGTAAATTTAGCTATCATTGTACCGACAAGGATTACTGTAGCCAATAGCATGTATCAATGAGTGACCTATACCACTTGATAATGAATGCAGTAAGTCATGTAGCAAATTTAGCTAGTAAGCACTCACGTCAAGAACGATAACGATAATGTGTGCATGTGTGAACCGCATATTATTCTTCGTGCGTCTCAAACCCTTCTTAGGGGCCAATTTTGTGTTCAGCATCTCAGATATCATGCCCTCTCCTATGGAAATATCCAATCCAGCTTCTCAAAGAGTAAATAAATTCATGTACTTCATGGCTCCATTATGTAACATGTTCGTGAATATTCGTGTACGTCGACCAGGTGATGACCGTGGAATGAATGCAAAGTGGTTTGGACCACAAAAATATGTGCTAGAAAGGGGGGAATTCCCATGTAAAAATCAAGCAAAGCTTCCGCAAGCTGGCAGTAATCCATCCGCCATAACCTACTCCCTCCCGAATGAATAACCTCTAAGCATGAATTTGAAGAGGGGTATTGAGGACAGGGTGTTCCAAAACGGAACTGGTATCTCAAGAAAGGCACGCTGCGCCATTACATCAAGCCTCCAATCCCAAAATTCACTAGATAATGAAATAGATAACAATTACATGACCATCCGGGCCATTGGATATCGTGGCGGTAATAGTTTCAGGAGAAAATTGTATTAGAACATGAGGCGGATTTCATATGCCTCGGTTTGGATGACATTCTCGGTGCTTGTAGAATGATCGCTGTCAACGGTGACATCGAGTGATATTTCCCATTCACGCTTCACCGGCTCAGTTGGATTTTTGACTTCGGTAATCTCCATGATAAGGTCTTGTCCCTCAGAAAGCTCCCCTATGACATCATCATCGATTTCCACTTCTAGTCCTCGGTCAAGGACATGTAGAACGCGGACGAGTTTACTAGGGTCTAGATTCCATTTGGCAGTTATGCCACTCGCAAAGTCTCTTAGAGTCCGCTGCTTGAGATATATGGCTTTGTAATAATCATGCCTGTCGGGTTGAGACGGGTCGCGGCGGCGAACGAAGAAGCAAGCCACTGGCTTTAATAGACGGTCTGCGATGGGCGGCTTGTATGCCGAGTCCACTCCCAAAGCCTCAATCCAGCCGCTCAAACTTCCAGCATCATCAGTTCTGGGCACCTTAGTGATCTGATCAGGAGGGCTTGCGAGTTGTTGAGGATTCGAGGAGGTGATATCAGTTGGAGCTAAGGATTGGAATTCGGGCCAGTGACCGGGCGCGTTAGGCATTGAAGTGCCACTGCGAGCTTGGGAGTGCAAAGATATCGAGCTTGGAGATGGAGAGACGAGTGAGGAACCTCCGGTTGTAGAACTGTGATCACTGCTTCGCTGTTGCCAAATAGTAGTTGTTCTCGAATCCACTTTCGTGAGATCAAGAGGCTCGCCAGGCAAAGCTACAGGATGAAGATCTGGGTCGTCTTGCACTTCGCCACGAAGGTAGAGAATGCTGACCGGTCTCGTGCTTGTAAACATGTCTTGCATCGTCTGAAGCTTATAGTGCATATCTTCTTCGATGGGCACGCGGGGTCCTCCAGCGGACGAGGCAGACGACATTGACCACGTCCGTTTATGTTTCTGAACTTTGCCAGGTCGGTGGCTGTGCTGAGCATTGGTCGTGCTTGAGCCTGTCCTCTTCCTCTTCCCAAAATCTATCATGCCAGTCTCGGCCTGAGCAATCTGCTGCTTAAGCTTCTCGATCGTCTTCTTTACATGTGCGATATCGTTTGATAGTTTCCGTTCCGCCCCATGATCTCTGAAGAGCTTGACTTTGCAATAGGAAACTTCTGAAAACTCGGCACTGGAGTGCGGCGATCCGGTCGTTATCGTCTCGGTTTTGGCACAGAGCCGAACTGGAATTCCCTTTACACCTTTCGAATGGCTGAAATCCGTCGAGAGAAAGTTGAAACGAACAGCAACATTGCATTCTGCTGATCCATTCATGCCAGGCGTCCAAATGACTGAGAAACCATCAAAGGATGCAGTATCAAGCTCTGATCGGGTCCTCCTGTCGTCGGTTTCGACAGGTTGGTTTGCTTCCACATATTCGACTGCTTGAAGTTTACCTCCTCGCTGATGCGCCTCGTTCGTCCCTCGTCCCTCCTTCCATAGCTGCCAGCATGTCGCAGGTCTCTGACGCTGTTGCTCATCTTCAAAAGATACCCGGATAAATGTTCGATATTTCGTCCCAGGCAACAGTGGCACTGGAGGGGCAGTGTCAATGATCGAAATTGAATAAGCTTGACCCTTGTTAAGATAAGTGAGTGGAATCTCCTCTACATGCTTGATCATTGCCGTTGGAGCGTTCAATGTCACATGGAAACGAAACTTCTCAGCCGATGGGGGCATAGCACTAGTCATCGCCACGTCCTGCGGCGCCGGCCGATATGCCATAACTGGAGAGTGCTGTTGAGAGCTAGCATCCATACAATCCATCCGCCCACCATTAGCCATTGGCGACCTTTCCTGCTCCATCGTCTCATAGCCGGTGTCTTGATGTACAAACGAGGAAGGGGCAAAAGTTGGTTGTGCTGGCGGTTGCGGCTGTGATTGCGGCTGTGGGTGACCAAATGGGTAATAATTATGGAATTGGGGAGGGAGGGTATGGCCGAAACCAGAAACGTCCATCATGGTGCTTGTATGTACGGCATCCGCCGAAGTGGGTATCGACAGAGGAGTTCCAAGGCTCATTCCCATTCCCATTCCTGGAGTATGCAGGTCTCCAGCTTGGTTATGATACAACGAATTTGGCCCGGGGGTGTAGTATCCAGGCGGTTGGTTTGCAAAAGAGGCGAAAGCGAATGAATTCGGGTCCAGCAGAGAAGGTGTAAAACGCCATGGCTCGTTTTGCGCCCTGGGAGTAGGATCGAGATCTTTCAAATCGTCATCGCCAAGGTCGGGGAGCCTACAGATATATGTTAGCTGGTATCTCTAAGCTTGTAGAGGTTCATGATCTGGGTGGGGGTAGAGTTCCGCTGGATCAGGCAGAGGCATGTAATTGAGGCACTTCTGGGGCACCTCTGGGGCTGGGAAGATTCTATACATACCGGTCTGAGGAGACTGCGGCACCAGGTGCTGGATTCCCAGCGGTCGAGGAGGCGGAAGCGGCCGCAACGGAGACTTCTGGGAAGGTTTGGCGGAAATTTGCGATAAATTCATCGCCAGGTTTTTGGGAGGACGTTCTAGGCGCATAATACAGTTAGCTGAGCTGGCTCGAATGAGAAATGAGGCCGGGTCCAGAGGCGCGTCAAAAGGGACCACGAGATGGGCGCAGAACGTACCGATTGCGAAACATCTGGAGGGGTGGCTAGGTTGGGCAGTGCACGGCTCAGGTACGCACTCGGCGACAACGCAGCTCAATAGATACTGGTGGTATTTGGTGGAGAAATCAGGAGGTTCGGGGCTAGTTTGGCCAAAGTACATCTCCTTCTAGGGAGCGAAGGTGTGTATCTGTATGTCGCGGGTTTGCGATTGAACTGGGGAAGGTGTAGCTCGGTTGTACGATAGCGAGATACCTATCAAGTGCGTATACTTGGGCGGGTAGCGAGCGAAAAGGGGAAGCCTGTCTGGACGAAGACTTTTTGTGAATGAATAAAAGCAGAAGGCGGCCGAAGTTGAGGTCGAGGAAGAAGAGGAGGAGCAGGAGAGATTGATAATATATGATGGATGGGAAAGGGGTGCAGGGAGTCGGTAGGCGACGCAATTGGGGTTTTCGGGGGGGGAGGGAGGGGGGTGGATCACGGGGAAGCTCCGAGTACCTGAGGTATTTCGTCCAGTAATAGGTAGGTAGGGAGTGGGTATTGGAGACGTAGGTATGATCGAGAGATGACGCTACGAAGGGCGAAGGGGACGTAGAGAAACGTATTCGAGGGAAGGGGAAGCATGGGGACCGTGGATGGGCATCGGGCGCTAACATGTCATCTCTCCCATAACCCTATCCCATACCTTATCCATAACCGTAACCATATCCAGATCCATATCCATATACATATCTCGCGCCCGAGGATGAAAAGGAAAAAGGTACCAGCGGGCTTTAGTGCTTGGTGTCCTAGTGCGGTGGCGAAAACAACTAATAACTTGCTAGTAACTCACGCCTCCAAAGTACCTCGACTGCGAGAGTCGAGGCAAGAGACCACTGCGAAGTACCAAGCAAACAGTGCTACGTAGCCATCAGAGGCATCGCAGCTTTCTTACGAACACGGTGAGAACATACTTATCATTCCATATGACGAGTGCTAGACGCTAGGCCTGCAACAATACGTCGTGTGTTCTGTAACCAATGCTGTCTGCTGTGGCGCCGCTTTAGCCGCTGTTGGTACTAGGCCGTAGGTCTGATGTCTTATTACAAGCACGAAGTATATTATTGCAAGCTCGCGTCCTTCAGTCAGTTTCTGTTGAGCGGTCTACACCTGTATGTACATGCGCCTGCATCTGCATCTGCATCTGCATCTGCGCATGTACCTGCACCTGCACCAGCTGTTTCTTCGTTCCCTACTCTTATTACTACCAGCGATCCCGTCCACGATGCTGAGCGAGAGAGAGCGCGGGAGAGCAGCGTGGAGTTGTCCAAAGTCCACCAGCTAATAATAACCTAGCGCCGGTGCAAAGTGACGTTCAGCATTGGCAATGGAACTCTTCTCCCGTTGCACCGGATGCCTCCCTAGGGTCCCTCAGCCACACAGTCTACGAAGTACATGGATATGGGACGATCAACCTTCCAAAAGGTCTTGGAAAACGATAGCCGATCATCCACCAGGGTGGCGACAATGATCAAATCCCTATCGCCCCCTCCCGAGCAGTCGGCTTCACTCGGCCAGCGGCCAAGGATAATTACGGGACCGCAAGCTACGATACAGAGCTCCCGAGGATGAAAAGATGGGGTAGAGTGGTGGAGTGGCTACGTATGTGGCCCCCAACGCCGAAGTCCCAAGTCCCTAGGTGGGCATCATGGCCTGGGAGTCTGGGATGTGCTCTGGACCATGAACAGCAACAATGGCGCTACTGAGAGCCACGAACTGCTCGTATCTTGGCGCTAGACCCTCGGACCTTTGTGAAGTTGAGCCTCTCCAGCCTCGAATTACCATTGTCCTCTCTTTGCCGGGAACCTACTCAGTAGTAGTTCCAAACACTTGTTTCCCGAATTCTCCCTAATGCTTATAGTTTGGGCACTAGACGCTGCTGCCGCAATATTTTGTGCCCTAATGAGGGGATCGATGCCTGTGATCTGGTTCCTCTTGCCCTCGATCTGTTGCCTCGTCCCCGACTCCCCGCCGTAACCTTTAATTTTGTTTCGTTTCATTGCAGTGCTCCTTCATACTGGAGCCTGCCGACTAGTACCAGCCTTCCCTCGGCGTCAAATGCAAATATTTTATAACATTTTGTGTGGGACGGCGGGAAGGGCCTCTGCGAGATACTACGTGCCATCTACGGGTGCACTGAATCGGTGCGATATGGAAGAGCATCCGTAGTCCTGTGCGAAGCATATGTGCATTATTCCAGACCATTTTTTTCACTGCACCGCCACAGCCTTTCAGCTGCCAGCATTGATATTGGAAATGTCCCAGCGCCGGATATTTCGAGCCACTTCGAACAGCATGCGACCCGCCACTTATGGCTCGGCCTGTACGACATGACGATGATTGCGTTGCACGCGAAATCTGCGATGGCAACCGAAATTTACTCCGCAAGGTACTCGGGTACAACGTACCTTACCCATGATGACATACTCCATCTCGAGGGGATCATCGATTCCTTTTCCTCATTAGCCTCGCATACTCCTTTTTATGGCGTGGAGCAAAGGCCCTTTTGGGTTCATGTTGTTAAGAGGCGTCACCCTTCTGGCTCAGCCCAACTCTATTAGCTTCCTTCCGTGCTTCCACATCTTCCATATATTGATTTGAATTTGGCTTGCCCTCGTTCCACTCTGAATTCCAATGGCGCTGGAGAAGCCCCACGCCTAGGAACAACTACACTTAAGACCCCAATTTGCTCAAGACCCCAATCTGCATGTTGGTTTCTTTCTGGGAATACGCCGTACCTAGGTACATGAGCAAGTGGCCCCGGAAATCGCCGGAACCCAAGGGCAAAAGCCTCAACAGGCAGGATCCCAGAAGATTCTTGATATTAAGGTCTCGAACGTACATGTACATGATGTTGCAATTACCTCCGTACTCCCCTATTCGAGATGCATAACCGAACGTTAGGGGACGTAGGGGAATAATCGTTCACCGGTCCCTTCCATACGCCTATTGGCCTCGTACCCAGCGCCAGTAAGATGAAGGCCTGGGTGCGTGTTGTTTCCCGTTTCCACCGGCGCATCTAGACATTAAGTCCTGCTCTATCCTTTTTATGGTGGCCAGTAGTTACGGCACTAGGAGCATCGGTTTCTGTGGGTAGTTCCTCTCAGGGACACAAGTCATTCTTTGATACAAAATTTTCTCCGCTCTTTTTCTCTTGTCCTTTTGCAGCCTTTTCGCTGCTTCAAGGGTGACGCAGCCACGGCTCTCCAGGGAGCAGGAAATCTTTACAGGCGCTGGGACCCTGGAGGATCTGTGTGGCGACATTTGAGATGCGTTCGCAAAGAATCTGCAGCGCCGATCGATTTTCTTGGTGTGGCGATTGCTCTGGCGTGGCTTGACTCGTGGCGCAACAAACCCATGGTTCCTCGATCTTTTACTAATTAGTGGAATCCTCCGCGTACCACAACAGCCCCCGCCCTTTAGGGGTATTCAAGTTTGGCGCCGAACGGAAACTAAACGCTCGTTATGATTTAACAAAAGGCATCTGAGACAAAAAAAAACACGTGGTTGCCATCATGTAATTCAGCCACCATCAGCTATGTGGTGCCTCGCTGTGCCATCTTCCGTTGTCGGCGACGACCTCCAACAAGCGAACCGAGACCACCGAAATTATCTACGTCAAACACCATTCATTGGCATAATAATCTGGGGTCGACGAGTACTAACCCTAGTATATATCTAAAGTATTACACGATCGGGGGCTTATATGATCGGGGACGCGGAGGAAGATAAATCCTAACAACCACGAGACAGCCTCCCGAGCTCGATCTGCTGCATGAACTTTGCCCCTCGTCCGGACAACAAACGCACTGTTACCGCTTGCTGGGTGTATCAAAAGCTTAGACATAGATGCAAGACGTCACACCGCTCACGCGAACCTCATGCCGACTGCAGTTGTCTTTTCTTCCACTTCGTACTTGACATACGATTGCATTATGCCAACGAGTTGGCCGTACCTTCGTACCGTATACGCAGCTGAATGCCTTAGGAGGAGTATCCTCCGTGCAGCGGGCCAATCCGCGTCCGCCAGTTCAACTATTAATTGCCGCGCCGCTGGTCCACTTCAACTCAACGCTGTTGCCCCAGACCCCCCGGACCAGACCGCTGCTATGACGCACTAGAATATCAACAAGAAAATGATTTGGAACCGGCGGCCTTCTGACCCCTGAATGCTTAGCTTCAGTCCAACTGTGATATTAATGTCATCGTAACCCTTCCTAAGAAGGTATCAAGCTGGTAAGGTAATGTAATACGTCAGGGGTCCATAGGCCCGCCCGCCTAGAAAAGAGCGAAATCCCTTTGCGCGTCAGGGCTTGATGACATCATTGTCCCTATCGCGAACATGCACAGGCCCTCAACCGCCAACGGGGCTTATTAATTTGCTCCAATCGGGCACTGGATCCTCGGGACCATTATTTCATATCGATGACTTTCTGATAAATCTCTCGCTAGGGCCGGCATCTGACGAGCCGATTCCCAATGGGAGGAATACGGCCTAAAAACCTCCGGTATTACCACCAGTCTTCACCTCGTCCACGTCGTATCCATGCAGCCGCCCCTTTCAGGACCCCAATAACCCCCAAAGCCTCAGCCTTAAAACCATGCATTATGCCCTTATGATATGCTGACTTGTGCGGCTGATGTTGTAATGGGCCCGCCTTATGATGCAAGTGTCCGCAAGTGAGGTGTCATTATTGAGCGTCGGGCATTTTCTCTGCAGAGCTGATACGAGATAAGGAATGGGAATCATATACCTGTATGGTTTTAGGTGGCAAAGAGAAGAGCTCCTTACCGACATTTCGTTTTGAGCTTTTGACGCACTCCGGAGCCATTATATGTTTCGGCTCTAATGCCACGTCTCTTTACATGGCAAATCCATTCCACGGCTCGCTCAAGTGAGCAAATTCGAGCCCTTTTTCAAAAAAAGTTGTATCGTATTTTATTTACAAATACCACCATGTTCTTCCTTATTTATACTTCGTATACCTAGGCGAAATGCATCTCCTGGGATAGGTATGTCTCAGAAAGGCCTTCGGTTGAACATCAAGACCTGGGGTTACTCACGTGCTTAACTGTTCTGGCCCTACAAGGGGATCGATCTGCAGTGCAGCGATGTACAGGGATCTGCACGCCACCCAACGCTGTAGTTCAGCTTTACATGGGTTCGAATCTTCGATTGCTTTTTTCTCATTAGAACATTCTTCGGCACGCTTGGTGATGTGGCTTGCATACATGATTACTATTCCTCCGTTCAAAAAAGTAAGTAATTAATTTCAATCCTTCAGCGTCCAATTATTTTCTGCAAGTTTTGATTTTTTTCGGGAGGCGATCTATGTCGAGGTTGGGTACTCTGTAAGAACATTTCTTTTGTTTCATACCGTGTGCTGAAATGGATTGTGATAACACGGTGGTTTCCTGTCCCGTCTTATGTATCGTAGTATGATAATTACTACACTAACCTTAATATTTTTAAGGGATATATCTAACAAATTATGTCAAGTAAAATGGCACTATTTACATACCTAGCCGGGTATCTACTTTATATCCTACGATCTTATGCCAATACACTTATATTTAATTGTATAATATTTACAGGTTAGATTCTGTATACTTGTAGTATTCTGAGGACCGTAGTATACCTAGAAAAGGATGAACGAATTTCGGATGAAAAGAAATTGTACGTCTAGTCGCGTTCTGATAGCAATATAAGAAAATATATTTATATTATAAAGTTGAGGAAGGCAGTAACACTAGTAATAAATAGTAATGTTACAGTGTAGGCATGAAATTTCTATTTATTAGTTTCTACTTCTTGCTTTGGTATAATTACCTAGGACTCCTAAATTTCATCAGTGAGTATGAATAGTTGGAGAACCGTGCTCCCACAACAAGATGGCATTCCATGCTACCCTTCTTTAGCTCTATTACCCCAATATTTAATTTTATGTTACTCTCACATGGAGGAAATCAACATACTACTCTTCCCCCAAGTTACTCGCGCTGAAATTTTGCTAGTTACCCCTTTATTTACTTTCGTGCGACTCTGATTGCGACGATTATCCTCTGGGCAAAATCACATTTTCCCTTTTAACGCTTACGGTGTATGACTCTGTATAAAAGTCCCGTTCGCTTGCTCCGTTGGCTGTGGTCTTGTGGTCGTATAACCGCAGCTTTTACTGCAAACGAAGGTTTCACTTATTCATAGATAGGAAGTTAAGGGAATAAGATAGCGGTAACTAAAAACGGTAAATAAGAATTGGATTTAACACATATTTTTTTAAAATATATTCACGAGAGCTTCGCAAAACGATAGCAAAACAGTAGTCTATCAAGGTTACTAGTTAACATTATTGTGTATAAATGCTTAGTGCTATTATGATTGAAATGGGATAATTCGGAAGTAACCTGTATGTCATATAGTAGGTCATAATTGACTGGGGTTATTTGAGAGGGATAAAGAAGGATTAATAATTGGATATGTTCGATTGGATACGGGGAGATCCGATCGCTCGGAGCATCGATCTCGTTCCAATCTACATTTGATAGACTAGCTTTAATCATATTAGTATATGACTGGGATTGCCAATCCAGATTTAATATACACGTGGCCTATATATGCCCCACGTATGCACCCAAATTACTGGAATTAATATATTATCTCTAAATATAACTCCGTGGCTTATATAAACCCTTCTACTTTGATGTTGTCGGCATATTCATTGCCTGGTAATCCTGAAAGCTGCCATTATGTGGATCTCAAGAATTAGAGAGCCAAATATTAGGTATTAAGGACCCTACAGGATTACCATACCAATACATCCACTTATTCATTTGTTCCCTAATATTCCACATGCCGTATTCCAACACAAACTCCCTCTGCTGGTTTGGAACACAGGGACTTAATACTGCCAAGCACTAATACCAGGCGCAGAATATGTCCTTAACTGGAATTGAATGCAGTTTCCAGGGTCAGTCCCCACTGCAGAGGCAAAAACCTGATAGACATTCTCCTGGGTCTCATCCACAGGGCAAGCTCTAAAGCCACTGCCCTCAAAAGTCATTGGAACAGGCGCTCCCCCAGCGACACTCTGAAAGCGTAAGAAACCCGTGGTGACAGCGCCAACGGGGATGCTGGCTGAATGCGCCCCGGTGTACCCTAGTGCTCCGTCGGGGCCAACGAAAACTATTGGACCGCGTTAGAATTGGGCCCGGCATGAATTGGAGAGATGATTATAATTGAAAATAGAATGCGAGGAATTACGTACCTTGTTGGCCACCGGGAACCGCAACGTCTAGAGAAAGAGTTCCGCTTCCGCCGGCAAAGACAGTGCTGGTTCCTGGGAAAGCAGTGCAATCGAGGCCTTTCACTACTGGGCAATATGATGAACTATCCTTTCCCTGTAAAGGTTGAAAGGTCAGTGTCGTTCAATTGAAGAATGTCTAGGTGGAAGCTTAAAATCCAAGACTCGAATTTTATATATATTTAAATTCGACTGGGATGGAATATCTTACGATCCAGAATCCTCTGCCACTTGCGTTAATAGCAACCCCAGTCCAGCGGTTGGACGGGTTCCAAGCGCCAGCAGTGAACGGCCCTGCAGGAGGCTCCAATTGAGCCGCGACCATGGCGACAAGCGCCGAGACAGCAATGATAGACTTCATATTTGCGATAGAGATATACTGAGTAAGCGAAAGTAAGTTGCTGAAAGGCGAGTGTGAGGTATAGAGTGCGCGGGTGGGAAAAGCGAATGGGACGTGGAGAAGATCAGGCAAAATTGGTAGAAGGACGATCCTATATAAATAGGAGGTTTGGGCAGCATGACACCACCACGGTACATGGATTTGCTGCGCGGAGAGCTGGCATAATGTTGTACTCCCCCCCTTCTACGGGGTTCTGAGGATGATACGAGCAATATCTCCACTCATTGGGACAGGTAGAACCTCGGGGCCTCGTATTCGACGGTGATCGACTGGCAGCAGTTAGAGGAGTGTTATTTTTAGTGGTTGATCTACCAGACCTCGGGATTGGCAACAGTTACATCACCTGGCAATCTCGTGATGGGGTTGGCGACAGGAGACATCGGACCTTGTAAGGTACCTACTGTACAGTTTGCTACGACAGGGCTCGGCTCTTCTGAGGATAACTTGTTCCGTTCGTTCGCTTCCGCCGAACCCCTAACTTAACCACAACAACCGCACGATGGGACATCACAACTACCGCCTGATATGAGGCTATTGCCCCTTTCACAGATCGGCCACCACTTGATAAGGCAATTATCCTAAGCCTTAATGCCTCCCGGCCCCACATTTGGGCTCACCCCACACGTCGAACTTTGGACGGCAACTCTATTTCTCCTAGTTTTGAAACAAACCTGGGGTTCGTAGATCACATATGATTAGCCGTCAGTAGTGGCATTTCCTCAGAAAGTGCAGCCAAAATAGCCAAGCAATATGGAGAAAAGAGTCTCCAGTCTCGTGGTCGAGGCCCGTCGACCTCTTCTTTCTGCCTATGGCCACGCAATACTACCGCCGTATCTCCCGGTCAATTATTACAATTCCAGCGGGAAAGATTGGCTAGTTGCTCGGGGCCCTCATGCCTTTCAATATATTCCTAGGGGAAAACAGGGGATTTTTGGAGATTAAAATGCTTAGCAGGATAGCCTGTTGCCGGGACTTGTATTCGCCATTGCGAATGTGAGGGCTTTTCTGCCACATAAAGATATCGGAATATCCGCCTGCGTTTAAGCAGTAGGATCCGGATTTTTCTGCATACTCACAAAACTAGCCCGCCATGCGTTTAGTCCAGTTCGTGGGCAGTGCTGCGGCACTTGCCAGCCATGGTGAGCAGCTTCATTTCTGCAATGGTGTGTGATTCTAACCGCCTGCAGCATATGGCCAAGCGCAGTCAACAAAATCCTGCGACTCAGTGACAAAGATCTGCTTCCAAACCTATACTGTTCCTGCCACAGGTGTCCAGTATGGAATTGCGCTCCCTATGAACGTAACCGCCCCGTTTGATGCGATTATTTCAATCACAGCCCCAGTGGCAACGAAATGGGCCGGTTTTAGTTGGGGCGGGACAATGGTGTTTAATCCACTCACAGTTGCCTGGCCAAATGGCAATAGTGCAACGGTCTCGGCACGTTTTGCATTGTATGACAATCCCTGAAATTCTATGAGCGTTCTAACATATGGGCAGTGGCCTGAGTCTTCCACAAGGCTACGATGAAGCCGAGCATACTCTTATGAAAGGCACAACAACAAATAGCACGCATTGGACCATGGTAGCAAGATGTCGAGGCTGCACCTCATACCAAGACAATAATGCCGAACTAGCCACGATAAATGCCACCGGCACAGCACCGTTTGCTTGGGCTCAAGGAGTTAGTGCTCCTCAAGAACCCGCAAACAATGCTTCTGCCTTTGCCGTTCACCAGGCTGTTGGCAAATGGCAGCACGACTTGAGCGCCGCTCGAAGCCCGGATTTCGAATCCTGGATTGCTGCCAATCTTGTAGAGCCAGCACCTCCTGTCAAAACTAGCACTACTACCAGTGCGGCTTCTACAACCTTCACGACCACCACGAAGGCGACTAACACTGTTGCAGCAGGCATTCCTGCTTCTTGCGCCGGTGCCGGGGCCGCCAAATTCCAATCTGTCCTGGCCAGCGGATGGAAAGCTACCAAGGTTATCGGTGGTTTAACCAGCCCTCGAAGTATCGTTTTTGATACAGCCGGTAACATGTTGGTGGTTCAATCTGGAAAGGGTATTTCACTACACGTGATGTCTGCAGATGGCTGCATTTCTTCGACCAAGATGTTGGTATCACAAAACAACCTGAACCATGGCATTTCATTAAGTGTTGATGGCAAGACGTTGTACGCGAGTACATCGACGACCGTTTATTCCTGGCCATACACTGCCTCCTCAACCTCGGTTGGAACTCGGGGAACTGTCATTACTGGAATGTATAACGGCGGTAAGTCACACCCTCCGAGCAATTGATTCTATACTTGGCCGCTGTCGGACGTGTAGAGCAGTACTCTGGCTCTGACATGTGCCACCCGAAATGAGGGAATCCACTTTAAAGAGGCAATACTGATTCAGAGGTTCATATTTAGGTGCGCATGTATCCCGCACGCTGCTTATTGCACCGCATCAGCCAAACTTGCTGGTTGTTTCTCACGGCTCCAACGACAATTTTGATTATGCCTCTGGAAACCCAAAGACGGGTCGTGCGATCGTCAAGGTCTTTGATCTAAGCAAGGCTCCCGCTAATGGATATAACTATCCCAACGATGGGTGGTTGGCAGGATACGGTCTCCGAAACGAGGTTGGAATAACTTTTGACGGTAACAACATGTTAGTTTTTCCACCCTTACTACTTAGAATTGATATTGACAACGTTATAGGCTTTGGGGAGTTGAAAACAGTGGTGACAACTTCCAACGTACCGCTCAAGGCCAGTCACCAAAGGACGTCCATCAAGACAACCCAGCCGAGAAGCTCAATTATCTTGGCGACGTTACCCAGCCTAACAACAATTGGTACGGATATCCGACCTGCTTCGCGGTCTGGAAGCCTAGCGATTTCACAGATCAAAAGTTCCAGGTCGGTGACCAGTTTGTGATCGCCCCAAATAACACCTTCAAGGATGTAAACTGCGACAGCGTATCAACCCCACCAGCTCTAGTTTTCCAAGCCCATTCGGCTCCTATCGATAGCAAGTTCGACCCTACGTTCAGCACCCTGTACGTTACTTTCCACGGCTCCTGGAATCGCCAGCCAACGACCGGGTTTAAGGTGGTGGCTGTTCCTTTCACTAAGGGTACCGATGGTGCTTATAAGCCTGTTGCACCACGCTCAAGCAACACTGGATATACCGATATCTTCTCGAACCCCAATGTGGCAGGTTGCTCTGGCAATGGCCCTGTCATGAGCTCAGGATGCTTCCGACCAGCGGGCCTTGGTTTCGATAGCGCGGGTAGGATGTACATGACCAGCGATACCACTGCTGACGCAGAGATCTTTGTGCTGGGCAAGTCATGAGCGGCCAAGTTTGAGCATTCAAATACAGCAAGCAAGATAAGGAATCAGCGAGCATTCGTTTGAGCAGTCAATCTAGCGTTATCTATTCTTGTTCTATATTTGATGATATCCGAGTCCTAGGTAGATATAATTCTAGGTTTATTTTTAGCTGCCTTTGTCGAGAAGTAACATGTGTATCTTATGTGATTGATTCCTCGTTTTGTAGTTGTAAACATATCCACTGACCTAAATTGTTGAGTATTATTGTGTGGTCATACAACTATCACCCTAAACGCCTCTAATAATGACGATTAGATATGGCAGCTACTTGTTTATTCTCCCTAGAATTTGTACACACGGAACGCAAATAAAAATGCCGACGCTGTGATGTACAAGTAGTCAAAGTCAGAGCTCTGGACACCAAAGTCCGACAAACTTGACCTCCCTATATACCGTTCTGCAAAACTCTGGTCTAATCACTGAAATATTCACGCAAAGCAAACGTTAATTAGCCTTAAGACACAATGTAATTAGGGCACGTTTTATAAAGTTAGAACCTCGGAGCTAGAAAAAGTCTGACAATCCTATTAGTCTCCACTTATATAATCACATTTCATCGGGTTCTCCTCCCCACCTTGCTGTTGTAATTTAGGTAATTCGTGGAGTAGTTATGCAGGTTTGTTTGCTTAGGGAAATCACTACCTTTCTGAGGCTTTGCGTTCCTGATGTGTGCAGATTAATAGGCGCAAGGTGCCCTACTCAGTAGATATTGCGCCGTGGTTTTGGGCCACATTAGGCATTTAGGCTGTAAATCCTACTGTTACTTTTGGGTATGATTCCCGACTTTCCTTCCACTAGGGTCTAGATTCGAGAACAATCAATCCAATCCAAGCCTCATTTCCATGCGCCATACCGTACTAATTCCTACAGTACCTAGGTAGTTTAAATTACCACCGCCATCATACCTAGGTACTTATTCCCGCTTCTACAACCTCAACAATATCCAACACACCCCGCAGTATTGCACTACTGTTTCACCCGGTAAACACGAACATGATGCAGGAATCACTCTGTATATTTGCGTTGCTATATCTGATGTGCCGAGGTAGGGGGTATTGAATATCATATGTTCTCCAACACAGCCAAACAAACGAGCACCATGTGCCTCTGTTTGGGTCATCAAGGGCGGCCACCCGGGACGGAAACTTATTCCCGCCGCGTGGCCAAATCGATTCGTGCAGGACGACTCTCCGTCCAGAGACTGTGGGGTTTGGAACCAACGGGTGACCTTGCATTGCAATATATCGCAGCGGAAACGTCTTTGTGGATTTTGAGGGGTGACGATGGGGACTCGAGTATAGGCGTGCGCTTGGCCTAGGAAGCTGTCGTCGCTGAACATTCTCACCCTGCTTTGTTCGACCTGTCATACTCTGTACCTACACTCCGCAGATTCAGCGCCCAGAGCGCCCACCTTGGCACTATTTCATTTCTCTCTCAAACCCACCTGATGATCGACAGCGCTAAGCCATCCCGAGAATTCTTTTCGCTATCGGGTTGGGTACCTAAGGCTAATACTACGTACCCTTATCGTTGTGAAGAAAGTGCCTTGTTTCGTCACTAACTTGCGGCGGTTGCGACCCGCTATTCGTCCTTCATCAACTTCCTCCTCAACCCCCACTTCGTACAATACAGGCAGCTACCCGCGATAGAAGCATTCCAAGCTTCATCCTGCGAATTACAGGAAGCTTCGCATAGCTCTACAACTTGTACCACCCTACACATATTCGCCATGGCGTCCGCGTCGTCAGGGTCCATAGAGAACTCACCACCAACGACTGGGACCTCGTCGATGGAATCAGACGCTTCATCAATAAATCCCACACCTGTTGCGTCAGAAAAGCCGCCCGATGATACCTCAAAGCTCCGTATGTTCTTGGGGATTTTGCGGAAGTAAGTGTTTGGATATGTTTTACGCGCCTATTGATACCCCACCCTACAGCTGTTGAGTGCCATTGCGCCAGGCGCTCTTTGCACATGGCGGCTTTTTCTATACATGAGCATTCAAGAAATCCAAATTTAAATATGTTATTTCACTAATACCAGTCTTGTCTACAGGTTCATAGGTGTCACGGACATTGCTTCTGTTCGATTCTCGTTGCCAGCTCAGCTATTGGAACCCACGCCGAACCTCGAATATTGGAATTATCTTGATCAACCGAACACATTTGTTGCCATTGGAGACTCAGATGAGCCGCTTGATAGGATGCTGGAGGTATTACGGTTTTGGTTCACCAAGGATCTTAAATATGTCAAGGGAAAGCCTTGCAAGCCGTATAATTCCGCCCTCGGCGAATTTTTTAGGGTAAGCGGCAGCCTCAGGGCCCTTCGTTCACATGAGTAACCTTAAGATAGTGCAACTGGGTAGTGGAAGACCATGCTCCGCCAATACCTAGCCTTAAAGCTCTCTCCGAGAGCTCGGAATCCTCTACCAAATCTATTAAAAGCAGGCCAACCACTCCATCGGTCGCTGCTACAAAGGTTGGGAAGATAACACCTGTTGTTCCTTCGGAACCCGTCACAGTTTCGTCCCTTACAGAACAAACATCACATCATCCCCCGGTCTCAGCATTCTATGTCGATTGCCCAGCGAAGGGTATCTCCGCTCGCGGATTCGATCAACTTTCTGCGAAGTTTACCGGTACGAGCATAAAAGTAACGCCAGGAGAGCACAACCTGGGGATATTTGTCACGCTTGAGAAGCGGGACAACGAGGAGTACCAACTCACTCATCCTGCGGCGCATCTGGCAGGTTTACTGCGGGGTAGTTTGAGTGTGACAGTGGGAGATCAATGTTATGTGACCTGCACGAAGACCAAGATCAAAACTATCCTCAATTATTTGGAGGAAGGGTGGCTGGGAAAGACCCAAAATAAGATGGAAGGGGTGGTATTCCGCTACGACCCCGACAACGATAATATCACAAAAATACGAGATGTTCCTGAAAAGGACATCTTGGCACGGGTGCAAGGCAATTGGAAGGAGAAGGTCTACTTCTCCTTAGCCCCTAAATTTGTAAGACTGCATCTACCTGGTCGTAGATTTCAAGGCTGACTTAAATTCTCAAGGATACCCAACTTCTCTTAATAGATCTTACCCCGCTATCCGTGGCACCTAAAATTCTCCCTCCATTCGAAGCACAACTCCCTAATGAATCCGTACGGTTCTGGTCTGGAGTAACCGAAGCCATCAAAACGCGGCAGTTCTCCCGCGCTACCACATTGAAGCAGGAATTAGAAGAAAGACAGAGAGAAAAAGCTAAAGCGCGGGAAGAGTCAGGCACAAAATGGCAGCCGAGATTCTTTACTGGTGTCGTTACACCGCTTGGGAAACCGGAGTTGACGGACGAGGGTCGGAAAGTTCTGGATGGTTTGCATCAGGGAAAATTTGAGCTTAAGGAGAGCGATGTCCTTGGTGCTTAAGGAACAAGGTTCTTGGTGGTCTCTTCCCACCAAGTATGGATATTTTGAAGAAGCCGCATTAATGCCGCTTACATACGTTCGTTCCGTGACGATCATCATTTGACGGCGTTGGCATAGGGAACATTATGAATGAGTTAGGTTTGGGATGTGTCGAACTAGATGTGGATAGATGCAGTAAACGTATATATTGCCTGATAGATGCCTGGAAACATACTCTCAATACCCCTAGAGAATCATTGATCCTTGAATTTATACTTCATATAACGCGATTATGGGTGAGTGGTGTTTAGTTCTCCGTTACCTACCCCATTTGAGGAATTGGAAAGCGAGGCGAAGGTGGATATTGGTTAGGTTTTAAAATATCTACCGGTAGTTATCTGCCATTGCTTTGCGCAGTGCAATGGCACTGGTCGCGAAGGGGGGGGGGTGAGGGCTATGTGTTTTCGGGGTCAAATGAGGAAATAGCGCGGAAGTATCATAGTCACCGAATAGAAAGCCGGGATATATTTTGTGACATTTTAATTACGAGACGAGTACTTCAACGGTGGGTATCATTTCTAAGGGACATTGAAGACCGTTCTGAAAGCTCCTTAACCTCAATTGCTATGCGCCGAAACAAGTACTATTAACATGGTGTTTTATACTCCCAATCTTGGTCCCAAGCCATCTTGCACAGCCTTTGTCAAGTGATTCCAGTGCAAACCACCAACTGGACGGGTCTTCATATCTTTCATAGCCAATGCTTCAGTAAATTTGCCGGTCCCGATCCGCCGGAAAAGCACAGTGTCCTTAGCCTTTCTCAAACCACTTCCCTCACCATGTAGAAGATACTCTTCAAACCAGCCCTCCTCCTCGATGGTAAACGGCAGGTTGACCAGCTCGGCACTTCTGTCCCCTATGGTTTGAGCCGGGGAGTTATGGAGAACGAGAGATATGAGCATTTCGAACATGTGACGCTGCGTATGCTCTGGCTGGCTCCGGGCGAAATAATATGCTTCCGTAACATTGTGTCTCGCAATGGCTGAGAATAGACATTCAATGGCGCTCTGACTTTTGAGGGTTGGTTGGACGGTATAGTAATACGCCAGGGGGAGGGTCAGATCGTTGTCTGAACGCCGTACCAACACCTCCAGGATCTCGTCGGAGAAATCGGGAACTAATGATGGGTAGGTCAGGTATTCAAGCGCGTCCTAGAACACTGTGAGCCTTGCTGTTTTGGAGACTTGCGAAACTGGCACACCGACCTCAAATTCTTGACGATCTAAATGCCATAGCCCCTTCATGTATATTTGGTACTTGCCCGGCAGAAACCATCTTCTTTCGAAGGCGATAGAATGGTCTCTAGTCCCAGTAGGAAAATCGATATTGAGTACTAGGTAGTAGAGAACCGAGAGCTTATGTATATCCGCGCCGGTGCCCTCCACGATCGCCTTGTGTAAGTTCCGTAGATCGGCGTTGGTCTTCGGGGGATAGTATCTTGCAGCTAATAAGACAAGTTGAGTTAGGATCCACCATGATGTGAAGCGGATTTACTTACGTCTCTTGATTCCTAGGACCTTCATAACCTTGTCGATAAAAAGTCCTTCTAGGGCTTTCCTGTCCTTATCGATTTCCTGGACAATGCCCTCATCATACGAGCAGTCAGGATCAAATTCAAAAACATCATCGAAATTCCGATAGTTGTAATTCCGGTAGTTGGACATTGCGAGGTTGGGGTTGCGCGCGGCGCGTTATGATTTGTTGCATACATTGAAGTGGTGAGGTTATTCGGGGCTTGCTCTTATCTTATCTTAGCGTGTATGCCCCTTTGGCTTTGTTTACTCTAGGAGCATCCGGTATTTACTTCAACACCACCCCAACATCACGCCCAACGTTCGGTTCCCGCAAATTTCGTCTGTTGCCCGACGCGCAATTGTAGCATTCGCGACGATTTGAGTCATTGGGAATCGAATAATTGAACGAGTTTGCCTCAGTTAGCTATAGTCGCGCATCGATCGACGCGCTTTCGCCAAGGAACCTAGAGATTGACCATATCACCGCCCGACGAAATTGCGATTTAAACAACCCACAATGTCCGAACCGTCCTCAAGGCCCTCGAGAAGGGCAGCGTCCCGGAGGAAAACAATTGTGGAATCGGATGAGGAAGAGGAAGAGCTCGCACAATCTAAGATGCAAGTGGATGATGAGGAAGAGTTTACACCTGCACCCAAACAGCGAAGCCCGCGGAAAGCCCCTCAGTCAAGGCGCAGGACTACAAATACCATTCCTATCACTCCGCGTACTCCAGGCCGGGCAAATCAAAGCCTTTCGAGTGAGAATATTGAGCCCTCCGAAGTATTTGACCCCGAAGAAACTATAAAACCGGACCCGGACTCTCCTTCTAAGAGCGCACCACGAAAACGAAAGAGTGTGCCGGCTCGGGGGACTCGTTCTTCTAGGACATCAGAACTACCTCCGCCATTACCTACCCCACAGTCATCACAATCTCCAGAACCTTCCCAATTGCCTGGCACGCCACTTGCGGATATCACTGAAGCCCTCAATGATCGGCCGCGTACAGCTGAGAGCCAGACCTCAGCTGTAGAGCGTGTCAGGCCATTTGATACAGTTTTAGAGAAGCCAATGGATATAGTCCTAAAGTCAAGGTCGATGGCAGCCCCAGTGGTTGAGGATACAGGGCCCAAAGCTCGGATTGTCATTACTTTTTTGATTCTCACCAACTTCAAAAGTTATGCGGGGCGTCAGGAAGTGGGCCCATTTCATGCGTCCTTTTCCTCTGTCGTAGGCCCTAATGGATCCGGTAAATCAAACGTTATTGACTCTCTGCTTTTTGTCTTTGGATTCAGAGCCAGTAAGATGCGGCAGGGCAAAATTTCAGCTCTTATTCATAACTCTGCGGCATTCCCAGACCTCGACTTTTGTGAGGTTGCCGTGCATTTTCAAGAGGTTATGGATCAGGTAAGCTGCTCCATTCTGAACCATGAACAGCTTTTACTAACCCCACGCAGCCAGATGGAACACATATAATTATGCCAGACTCCGACCTCATCATATCCCGGCGGGCTTTCAAGAATAATTCCAGCAAATATTACATGAATGGCAAAGAGTCCAATTTTACAACCGTCACGACGCTACTCCGTGCTAAAGGGATAGACCTGGACCATAAACGATTCCTGATTCTCCAGGGAGAAGTCGAATCGATTGCTCAAATGAAGGCTAAGGCTGCCAATGAGCATGATGATGGTCTTCTTGAATATTTAGAGGATATTATTGGTACCTCAAAGTATAAAACGCCCATTGAAGAATCTGCAATGGAAGTTGAAACCCTAAACGAGGTCTGTGTTGAGAAGAGCGGACGTGTTCAGCATGTCGAAAAAGAAAAGAACAACTTGGAGGACAAAAAGAACAAGGCCCTCGCGTACATCAAATCCGAAAATGAGCTAACGATGAAGCAATGCGCACTGTACCAAATCTATGTTGACGAGTGTGGCGACAATATTGCAGTTACGGAAGAAGCTGTTTGCCAAATGCAAGCTCGCCTTGATGAGGAATTAGCAAAGCATAAAGGAAATGAGGATGGAATCAAGCTTCTGGATAAGCAGTACAAAACGGGCCAGAAAGAATACGAGTCTCTCGAGAAGAATACCCAACATATCCTCAAGGAAATGGCAAGATTCGACCAAGAGCATGTCAAGTTTGAAGAAAAGAGAAAATTCTTGACAAGCAAGCAAAAGAAACTGGAAAAGTCTATCAGCACGGCTGAAACAGCTGCCACCGATGCGGAATCTACTATTGAGACCCGGAGTGCTGAGATTGAGCAGTCGGCCAAAGAGATTGATGCGATGGAGAAACGGATGAAGGTGGAAGAGAAGGAATTAGCAACCATTCGAGATAGTCTCAAGGGCAAAACTCAGGCATTTTCAGATCAAATTGGGACGAAACAAAAATCTCTGGAGCCTTGGAATGAGAAAATCAATCAGAAGCAGTCAGCGATTGCCGTTGCTGAGAGTGAGCTCGCTATCTTGCATGAAAAGGCAAATGCTGGCGCCGTCGCACTTGAAGAAACCCAAGCAAAACTCGTCAGCATTGAGGAAGCCCGGGAGGCTAAGCTTGAAGAGCTCGAAGAGTGCAAGACAGAGAGAAAGAAACTGGAGAAAGAAGCCGCTCGAGTCCAGGCAGAATTCAACCAACTCGCGCAAAAAGAACCAGATATTCGATCACGTCTATCAGGGGCTCGTCAAAAGGCAGACGAGGCTCGTGCCAGTTTGTCCAACACGCAGACCCAAGGCAATGTGCTTACAGGCTTGATGCGACTCAAAGAATCGGGTCGAATCGATGGCTTTCACGGAAGGCTTGGCAATCTAGGTACTATTGATCAGAAATACGATGTCGCTATTTCCACAGCCTGTGGAGCGCTTGACAACTTCGTAACCGATACCGTTGAGGCAGGCCAACAATGCATTGAGTACCTCCGGAAGACTAATCTTGGCCGTGGTAACTTCATGTGCTTGGACAAGCTTGGGAATCGAGATATGTCACCCATCGAAACTCCAGAAAACGTACCTCGCCTGTTTGACTTAATCAAAGCGAAAGATGACAGATTCCGACCTGCTTTCTATCACTCCCTACAAAACACTCTGGTGGCGAAGGATCTCGCACAAGCTAATCGCATTGCCTATGGCGCCAGGCGGTGGAGAGTGGTGACGCTTGATGGGCAGTTGATTGACAAGTCTGGTACAATGTCCGGTGGAGGTAACACGGTTAAGAAAGGACTGATGTCCTCTAAACTCGTTGCAGATGTGTCTAAAGATCAAGTAAATAAGCTCGAGGGGGATAGAGATGCATTAGAGCAAGACTTCCAAAAGTTCCAAGATCGTCAACGTGGACTAGAGTCGACACTGCGAGATCTTAACGATCAAATTCCCCGACTTGATACGAAGATGCAGAAGATCGGGCTCGAGGTTGAGAGCTCAGCGAGAAATCTTGCCGATGCCCAGCGACGGATCAAGGAATTAAGCAAGGAGCATCAACCCTCGCAGACAGATGATAGTCGCGTGGCCTCGCTTCAAAAAGAGGTGGCAAAGCTGAACAAGGATATCGAAAAGCTCCACGGTGAGACTTCCAGTGTCGAGCAAGAAATAAAGGCATTGCAAGACAAGATTATGGAAGTTGGCGGCGAGAAGCTCCGGACACAGAGATCCAAGGTCGACGCCTTGAAGCAAGAAATTGACAATGTCAACGAGGCTGTATCTACTGCAGAAGTCACTAGAGCCAAGGCCGAAAAACAGAAGATCAAGCATGAGAAAGACTACGCCAAAGCCACAAAGGAACTTGAAAATGCGATTGCAGATCTCGAGTCTCTTGAACTAGATATCCAAAACCAGACCTCGGATGCGGAAGGCTATCAAGCAAGCGTCGATGAAGCGCAAGAAGCGCTTCGAGAGAAAAAGAGGGATCTCTCAGCTGTCAAAGCAGAGCTCGACGAAAAGACTGCAGCCCTCAATGAGACCCGCGCAGTTGAAATTGAGATGCGCAATAAGCTTGAGGAGAACCAAAAGGTGCTTGCTGAAAACCAAAAGCGTCTGAGGTACTGGCATGACAAATTGGGCAAGCTCTCTCTTCAAAATGTTAGCGATCTTGGTGAAGATATTACGCCCGATGAACTGCCATCCTATACCAAGGACGAGATTGCAGATATGAGCAAGGAATCGTTGAAGAGCGAGATTGCTGCCTTGGAGGAAAAGACTCAGAATGAGAGTGTTGAGCTCGGTGTCCTTGCAGAATATCGTCGACGCGTGGAAGAGCACGCGGCGAGGCACGCTGATCTCCAGAGCGCAGTTGGTCAACGCGACATATCAAAAAAGCGCTGTGACGAACTAAGACGACTTCGGCTCGAAGGCTTTATGGAGGGCTTCAGCACCATATCTCTGCGCCTTAAAGAGATGTACCAGATGATCACCATGGGTGGTAATGCGGAACTCGAGCTCGTGGATTCTTTGGATCCATTCTCTGAGGGAATCCTGTTCAGCGTCATGCCCCCGAAAAAGTCCTGGAAGAATATCTCGAACTTGTCGGGTGGTGAAAAGACGTTGAGTAGTTTAGCGCTGGTCTTTGCTCTTCATCACTATAAGCCTACTCCATTGTACGTCATGGATGAAATTGATGCGGCTTTAGATTTTAGAAATGTAAGTCCTCCCTCCCCTTGCCAATTAACTACATGCGAGTGGCTCAACTAATGATGTACATAGGTCTCGATTGTGGCTAGTTATATCAAGGAGCGGACGAAGAATGCCCAATTCGTCGTTATCTCGCTGAGGAACAACATGTTTGAACTCGCGTCAAGACTTGTTGGGGTGTATAAGGTTAACCATATGACAAAGAGTGTGACGATTGAGAATAGGGATTATATCAATGTCACAGCCTGATGTGGGGGATATGGGCATGGAAGCGAGAGGGAAGAGGTTTCCGGGCGTTTAAATCGGCACGTTGTCCTGTACATTTAGGGGGCTTTTGGAAAGGGAGATATGGGCGTGTAACGCATTATGAATATTAATGAGTTTGGTTTTGCTGTTCATTGCTGAATACTTTATCTATGGGATCTAAACTACAAAGTGTTAAAACGGATGAATCCCATGCATTCCACCGTCGCCGTCTCGCCATTAAATCGTACACGCAGTAATCATCGTAATCATTCAAAGCATCCTCAATCCTCCTCGTCCTCGTCCTCGTCCTCGTCCTCATCCTCATCCCCTCCATCATCGATCTTTCCCTTCTTCTCCACATGTCTATCTCCACGTTCATGGCTGCCACCATTACAGTCCAGCTTATACTTTTCCCCCCACAGCTTCCTCAAAACCTCATACAAAAACGCATATTGCTCATAACTCTGGACCATCGTCCTCCGTTGCTCCCTCAGTTGATTAACCGCCTGGAAAATAGGGTCCTCGCCAGGATGTTCTTCATCCCAATTCTCGAACGCTCCAGCTTGTAACTCCCGATTCAGGAATTCTAACGCAACGAACGTACCCGTCCGTCCCACGCCAGCACTGCAGTGGATCAGACGCGGATTTTGGCCTTCCCCGTTGGCTTTTTTGGAGATCTCCATTAGCGCTAGGATGCTGTCGACATTCTCTTCTTGGAGGGCGCCGAAATCGGGCCAATTTGGGTATAGGTAATGCCATATGGTTTTTTCTTCCTCCTCCCCCTTAACGGTCATGACGAGCCGACGGGTTTCGATTGATGTACCCGGGATATCCGGTTCCCGTGAGACGAACTTCACGGTTGCCTTGAACTCCTCTCCAAGCTCATTATTCTCGTTGATGAGGAGCGGGGGTGAGTCTTCATCTGTTGGGAAATAGGGAAAGCATTTTTCCATAATTTTGGTAGGATCATCGGGAGTGGGCGAGTGCGTTGGACTTAACATGATAACCACTGCTGGGGAGGATTTATCTGGTGTAGCTAGTTCGTGCCATACCATGTGCCAGACATGGTCAACCGTCCGTTTCTTAGGGCCTTGCATACAAATGTACTTGTCTAGAGTATCATCATTAAGTTCGCCCTCATTAGCAGTGGTTGGTGTCAAGACAACAGGGGATGCGTTTATATAGTCGTTAAATCCTTCCGGGACATGCAGCTTAATGCGATTATTGACCCAAGGATGGATATTGCTGTACCGGTCTCGCACGGGATCTGGGTCAAAACGTGGCCACCGGGAGTCGTCCTCCTTCCCCTTTATCAGGCGTTCGGTCTCCAGGCGAATGAGCTCTGCGTACTTCACCAAGGTTTCTTGCAATCTTGTTAATATGTATTTCAGGTATCATGTGACAATGCAAAGACACCGGAGAATAAACTCACCCGCTTCTGTCAAATGCAAGAAACTCGGGCCCTTGGGCAAATCCGACGCCACGGGTTCCACGGACTTCTCCACGTCGATATCGGCAGGAGAGGCAGCTGGCGGCGACGATCTCTCTGGCGGTGGCGTCGCCGGTGAATGAGCGCGCTTCGTTGAAGACCGCAGGCTATCCATCTTGGCGCGCCAATGCGGCGATAGATTCCTTACTTTGCTGTGCGAACGCAAGGTGTTTTTATGTATATCTCTCTCCTCGGAGGGGTCGCGCGAGGCTGAGGGAGACTCGTGTCGCCTCCGAAAGGCCCTTATTCGATCCACGGTGGTGGTCGTGGGCGTGGACCGCGCCACTGCTGGAGTCCGGCGTGGATGATCAAGCAGGCTGCAGAACGCAATAAGGCTGAAGGGCGAAAGCCACGTGTGTCGGGCAAGCGGGCTTATGCAGGGGCGAGAGATGATGTTGGAGAGTGAGACCAGACACGGACATGTAATTCTTGGAAGATGGTAGGTACGTAAATACGTAGATCCGTCGATATGTATGTGCTGGTTAGAAGAGCAGAAAGAAAAGGAGTGAAACGACAGTTGAGGATGTATTGTACAAGTAGAGCGTAAGGGGGAGAGCAACGGCGAAAGAGGGACAAGGAAAAGGACACGGAGAAGGAGGTCAGGTCGAGTTAAGTTAAAGCCAAAACAGAAGCCCAGGGACCAGACACGGAACTCTCAGTAAGGAAATCATCTGGAACCTGTAGTTGTTCGGAGTCAAGCCCCTAAGGCAATCGATAAGCTAAATAAGATTAATGCCCGCCCGGGAGTGCCGCTGGTGATGACAAACCGGCGTGTTATGGAACTGCTAGTCTGCTGGTGCCGTACAGTAACGCCAATGGTACTATGCAACATGCCAACATCACCGCCTCACTTCAACCCTTAAGCCCTTGAGCGCATTATTGTTTCTCTGTGAAGTGAAACTCACCTGCCCGCCTGGCACTACGTATCACCCACCGACTCCCACCTAATGATCCTAGCACTGTGAATTCCAGCCATGTGGATGCGCTTCTTCGAGGCAAGCACTTCGATCCCTTCACTCTCCCGCGCACTTACTAACAACATCCTAGGTCTGGTTAACCGCAAGAGTAAATCCTCCTCCCTCTTCCAGCCTACCGTCCTATCCGGCACACTCACTAACACCTCCCTCGCAGCTCCTATCAAGTCCACTGTTCCATCGCGGCGTCAGACGCGTACACAAGAAAGTCCACGAGTTGCGACACGGGAAAGACCCTGCGGAGATGGGCGGGACGAAGATCGATCGTAAGAACCTTCCCCAGCAAGGAGGAGAAAGGGCAAGGCTGATGGCATTTTAATATACAGATCCCGAGGGCTCGGATTCCCAGAGATTTTTACAGAACTATTTGGAGGAGCTAAAGAATCAGTTTCGTGGATCGTCGAGGAAGTGATGATGCCGTACAGGCAGTGGGATCCAAACACCTTGTGAAATATGACTATGTGGGATTAAAAGGCGTGTGGGATATTTGTGCCCAAGGAGGGGCAGGCGTTAGGATTGGAGTATAAAGGCCGGCCAAACATATCGACCAGGAAGGAAAAGCCTTTCGGCGGGAATAGTCGCAAAGCAGTCTCAGGAGACAGAGACTCTCCTCTGAGTACTCACCCCTCCATAATTATGGTTCGGAAACTACAGTCGATTCGGCGGGCAACCCTAAGAGAATGCATTGAAGGGCTAGGGTCTACGAAGTAGTGCAGAGCGATGGAAGATGTGATGGTGGATGGTTGTGTCAATATCAGGGATGCTTCTAGCCACTAGCAATGTCTTCTGCTGCTGCCACCAAAAGCCTGTCCTATTCAAGAAGGTCAACACCATATATGATATTTACATCTGATAATGTTCTAAAACACGAGGGGCTACATTAAATCCCCCTTAATTCTACCCCGCTGTTCCCTCCCCCTTTTCCAAGACGCCGGGAGTTACAAGTATCACGTGTGGATATCGATACTTTATCAAAGTCCGCGCCCCGCATCCCAGTCCTGTCGAGATGGCGAAACATAGAACAGGCGTTATGATAGTAGGCAAGCCATGCGTCCGACAACATCGTATCCCTAAAAGAGTCCATCTCGCAATGCGCCCTGCCTAAGTATTAATTATTAATCATTAGCATCTACTATCTCATCTTACCAGCTTCCGAATCAAGATCCCATACACATATCGACATTCAAGTAATGGACAGTGAGAATGGAGAATGAATCAACACCACCACCATCGATAATACCAATATTCACCCTCTTCCCCCTCCTCCCCCCAGAACTCCGCCTTAGGATATTCAACGAGATACTCCTAGCATTGGTCAACAACGAGCACGCCGCCTTGAACAAGTCAACTCCCACCACCATCCTAAAAATCCGCTTCTCCCATTCCCACCAACGCTACGTAGCTAGCACATCTCCCCCCGTAACCCTCTCCATCTCCTCCGAATCCCGCGCGTTCACCCTCTCCCGCTATACCTACCTCCAGCTCGGCCCCGCCGCCTCCCACGCGCCCTTCTCCACAGCTCTCCCGCCATCAGAAATACCAATCCACTACCCGACAACGACGCTCTACATATCCCTACGGCCGCTGATCGGATCGTCCGTCCATAGTTTTCTATACCATCTCAGCACGTCGCCATCGCGGCACTTGATCCGTTCCATCGCCGTAGATCTGCGTATTTGGAACCGGCTCTGCGAAGATGGCTTTATGGGTGTTTTGGCTGGCATGAAGGCGCTGCGGGAGGTGATCATGGTGGTGGAGTACAATCGCGAGTTTAAGGGCCAGTTGGGGTTTCTGGATGTCCCTAACTGGAGGCATGATTTGTGTTGGCTTGCTAGGGGCGCGGGGAGGAGTTTGAAAGAGGAGAGGGGACGCGGGTCCTGGGGGTTTAAGGGGGAGGTAGAGGAGGCTGGCGGGGAGGTTAAAGTTAGGTGTGTTCTGTTGACGAAGGGCGGGGAGCAGGCTTGATTTTAATGCTGAGAATATGAGGAGGTTTATACGGTTTATTTGGGGATATGGTGTTGTTGGCCCTCTTTGAGTGGAGTTTGGAGCAAGGTAATGAATCCGGTTTCTTAGCGGATGCTTATGAAAGAACTAGGAATTAATATGACACTTATTCACGTGGCAAAGTAGTAGATGGGAGTCCTAGCTAGTAAGCTGAAGGGCTAGTGAGTTTAGTTCTGTGTTATTAAATGTCAAAACGCTAGAGGAGTCAATTTTACATCCTTTTCAAACACCAATTGGCCGCCATGGCATACAACTCCAGTTGAAACGTCCCAGTATTTATAGCATCGGCTTCAGATCCTCAGCAACCTTGAACGGTGCCTCAGTCTTGCTCTTAATCTCATCCACAGTCACACCATCAGCGATCTCAGTCAGCGTCAAGCCTGTTGTGAAATCCACCTCGAATACACCCTGTATACACATATTAGCCTTGCTCCCCAAACCATTCACTTACATCCGGGAACGGGGAAACTCACCAACTCAGTAATGATCATCGACACACATGCCTTACCCGTCAACGGGAAAGCACACTGCTTAACAATCTTCGCATTCCCATGCTTATCCGTGTGCTCCATGGTAACCACGACCTTGGTCTTCTCCGGGTTGCTGACGAGATCCATAGCACCTCCAAAGCCCTTGATCTTACCTGGCAACATCCAGTTCGCCAGATCACCACTGCCACTAACTTGCATAGCACCGAGGATGGTGAGGTCGATACGACCACTTCTGATCATGCCGAAGCTCTCCTCGCTTCCAAAGACAGCCGCGCCAGGCTTCAATGTCACGGTCTCCTTGCCGGCGTTGATCAGATCGGCATCTTCTGCACCCTTTACGGGGTAAGGACCAAGTCCGAGGATACCGTTCTCGGATTGCAATTGTACCTCTACACTCGGGTCGACAAAGGAAGGTGCTAGCATCGGCATGCCAATTCCGAGGTTGGCGTACATGCCATTCTTGAATTCTTTTGCGGCGCGCCTGACGATTCGCTCTCTCTTCGCCGCCGTATCTCCCTTTCCAAGGGCGGCCTTGGCCGCAGGGTCATTTGGATCCTTCGCAAACGTGAATTTCTCGATGTTCTTGGCCGCCAATGACTGGATGACGCCTTTGACGTAGATACCTGGGAGATGGACCGCCTCAGGGGGGATCACTCCCGGCTCGACAATCTCTTCAGCCTCAACAATGGTCATCTTGGCATTTCGGCCCATGGCACCATTGAAGTTGTTGGCTGCCAATCGGAATTGGCAATTGCCCAGCTTGTCTGCCCTCCAAGCCTTCACGAAGGCATAATCACCCTTGATGCTGTCCTCGAGGAGATACTGCTTGCCGTCAAACACTTTGATGTCCTTGGGGTATGAGTATTGCTTTGGCGTTCCGTCGGGGTTATTTAGCAGTGGGAGTTCTCCTGTTTGAACTACCGTGCTGAACCCAGCTGGGGTATAGAAGGCAGGTATTCCTTTACCCCCGGCTGCACAGCGCTCTGCAAGTGTTCCTTGGGGAGTCAATTCCAACTCCACCTGGCCCGTCAAGTACATCTTCTCGAACGTCTTGTTCTCGCCGATGTAGCTGGCAATCATCTTCTTGATCTGCTTTGTCTTCAACAGCTTCCCCAATCCAAACTCATCCGTACCGGCATTATTTGAGACGGCCGTAAGCCCGGTGATGTCCTTCTTGTTCAGGATTTCGTCAATCAGCGTGTCGGGAACTCCACACAGGCCAAATCCCCCGCACAGGATGGTGGTATTTGGTTTCATATCCTTTAGGGCGTGTGCGGCCGAAGGGAGGACCTTATTGATCTCATTGCGGCGCACTGTGGACGCGAAGGTTCGTGCCAGAAAAAGGGACCGCTACAGAAAGATCAATTCAGCTGTAGCCAGGAAATTGAACGAAAGCTTGGATTGTTTGCATACCTTGGAGCTACTTTTGGCGGACGCTCGCGCCGTGCGGAAATAGAGAGCTGGTGAAGACATTATGCAGATGCAGATCAACAACAGGAAACAGAAAAGGACATTCGCAGGGAAAGAGAACAATAGAACTTGAGCAAGAAGTCCACACGAAGGAAATGCAGATGCTAGCTTCCGTGCAAGTTACCTAGTGCTCTACATACCTCCCTCCCTACGCTGTACACTACGGTGCAACAACCGTGGCTAGGAGCAGAGGCGGAGAAAGACTTAGCCCGCGGGTTGCCGCGCGACGATTGGGAATCCCCCGCACAAAGCCGAGTGGGGAAAAGGAAAGGGAAAGGCTTATTAACAGGGCATAAAGGCTGACATCAGGGCGAAGTACCGAAGTTATAGCGAGCGCGGAACGTCAACGCGGCATTGGGGCCGCTGGCGAGCCCCAGTCCGAGTACGAGTCGCCGTCTTCGGCCTCAGCTCGGAAATTCAATAGATTAGTCAGCACCAGCGGATATCGTATATAAGCAACTCTCTTAAGAATTGAACGAACTTGCTAAACTTATCCAATTCACTAGCTATTAGCAAAGCTAGGTTAACACAGTCCCGTATGTCTCTTTGCTGGGTATGTACGCTACAAATGTGAAGCGATAGTCAGGTGACTTTCATGCTTTGTGGATAGTCTCACTTGGATAAAGTTCGGAATGCTAAACTCCTGAGTAAAAGAGCGATTTTCCTAAAGTAGGCAGGAGCGTTTGGTGCAATTCTTCGGTTCCATTTTGCTCAAACAACATCATAGAAATTGTCAAGCACAGCGCAGGAATCGCTACGATGGTTTGTATATCTATGACTAGTATAAGACTGGGAACCTAATAATGATTTATTGATAAGGTGTTTAAGGGGGGGAAACCAAGTGGTCTCTAATATCATCTCCTATTTGCTTTCTCATGCATCGTAATTTTCTCTTCTCCATACCTTCACAGGCAAAGGGCCTGGAACAAGATTGAAATGCTCTCGCAACTCTGGAACCCACTCAGGATGGGGCAATGCAAACTCATATCGATGCAACATGGTTGCAAGCAGAATAACCTGTTCGAGATAACTGATATTCCTACCGATGCATCCCCGAGAACCAGCGCTAAAAGCGATGAAGTATTGTTGAAGTTCTTTGCCCTGTTCTCCAAGCCATCGCTCCGGAATGAAACATTCGGGATCTATAAAGACAGCTTCATCCCGGTGCGCAACATAGGCGGATATCGAGACACTGGTGTCTCCTGCGATGTAGTCCCCGTTGATTGAGTGGCCTTCTGCAGGAGTTCGGCGCGGGAGTCCAAAGGTGGTTGGAGGCAGGATTCTCATACTTTCATCTAGACAGGCTCGAAGATAGGGAAGATGCTTCACTTGGTCGTATGCTACAACCTCATCATGATCGGTCAAGACAGTGGACAATTCTGCTCGAAGTGTTGCAAGTGCCGAAGGATGCTTGAGCAATAAATACATGGTGTTGTTGATTGCGATGGCAGTCGAGGCTGAACCAGCATTGACTTTACAGAGTGAGCAAGAAATGGCTATCAGAGGAGGAGTAGGGAGAACTCACGCATGACAGACATTTCTGCAACAATCTCTCCCCATGGCAAGTTGTTCGGTTTTCCGTTCTTGTCTTCCATCAATGCTTGAAAGAAATCGTCCAGCTTCTCGCCTTTCTGGTACCTTACGAGTCGCTTCGTAGCACGGTGATATACGACACCATCCCAGTTCCCAGCAAGCTTGAACCAACGGGAATATTGACTAGAGAGCATAGCGCTCAGTTTTGAGAGAGGTTTATACCAGTCATAGGCCCAAATCAGGTGAGATTGCGCATCAAGGGTTGCATGTAAGCACTCCCGGTAGCTAGTAGTGTATGTGTCGCCATTGAGCTTCTCTCCGACAATGTCGTCGCTTCCAGCCACTATAAAGCCCAGATGCTCACTCAGGCCAATGTCGGCGATAGCATCCATTGTGAAGAAATTCGTCCATGCTCGATAGTCTACAGTGAGATCAGCTGGACATGGCCGTTCTCCTGGTTTCAATGGATTTGTGCAACGCCTGTCGAATTGTTTGATCATCATGGCGACTTTGTCAGTGATCTTATGCTCCCAGGATTCAAGGTTCTTGAGAGCATATGCGGTTGATAACACCTTTCTTTTACGAGCATGTTCGGCTCTGTCGACACAGTCGGCAAGGTTGAAATGGGTGCCGGAGAGTGTGCTGTAGAAAAGGTCTTTGTTGCATGGTGTACCATGGCCATAGATGTCCTTTGACAGTTTAGTATCAAAATCTCAAGCAAATTTAAGATGGGAGAACCTTTATAGCAGCAGTTCTACCAAAGGATAGTGAATTAGGGCCAATGCGGATCACGGGATATGTTTTGTGTAGTTCAGAAAGACGCTTTGAACGAAATCCTTTCCGTGCTTCATGCATGAAGCATAAGTCTGTCACGCCAGAAAGGCATGACATGTTAGGATATTTGCGCAGCCCCTTTGGATCGACAAGATATATGACCAGGGGCCAAATGAGAAAGTATACAGTCAGGGCTGAGAGTGAGGCAACTCCCACAACGAGTCCGTACATTTTGATGAGGAACTGTACAACACAGAGTGTAATAGAGATGCTTTGAAACTCAGAATTGGAGAACTGTCGCTGAAGTATAACTAGGGCATTCAGGAAGATCAGGCATTCAACAGATTCTCGAATCAACCTGCTTGATCCGAGATCGCCAAATCCAGAAACAATTCCCGACGGGAGGTGCCAGTGGTAAAACATGTGACTTCTCCTTTCTTCTAGAATGCCGTACCTCAATCTTCTGGGCTCTCCCCATTTTAGTTCTCTGGACGATAGAAGACCAATTACATTGCGCCTACCTTGAAGCTCCCCGTCACCACGAATAAACTAACGCTGCTCTCACTAGTGAGACCAGGCGCCCTTCAAACCATGCTCGGTCTGTTTCGGAATTGTTTTCCGTTTTGGGAATTTTGTTCTGTCAAGTAATCGGAGACCATCAGAATAATCGTACTGGTGCTCGTCTGCACGTTGGTGAGAAAATACGTACAGCTCAATTGCAGTAGAGTTTTTGAAAGGATTTGTAGGAACAAATAACGCAAATGGGAACCAGAGTTTTTACCAGGCATAAAGCTGAGAATTTCTCTCCCGGGAGTTTATTCACCATTCATTATAATAAATGATACCCCTTATCTCACCGAAATTGATACGTGCTAGCTGAGGGAACAACCTTTTTGTTCAGCCAAATATGGCTCAGAATCTCGCCAACACTCAACTTCATTGGAGGCAGCAAGGCCTGACGATTGACGACCTAGCCTGCACATTGCTACTCCTTGTTGGAGGCTTTGTTTATGTATCTTACGGAACAATATGGGCGAAACCTGATCCATTTAATTATAAATGGTTTGAACGCCCACAGCTGCAGTCAGATATATCTAAGCCTCTGACACAAGAAACTCGTGATATTGGAGTCAAGACGAGATCAGATGTACGTTTCACAACTACTTCGTTTCCAACTTGCCCAGAAAGAAGAAAAAATCTAACTCTATGACTAGAGAGTCGAGCTGCTAATCCTATGGGGCTCGCAGTCCGGAACTGGGGAGGGCTTTGCCTCTCGTCTTGCTCGGGAATGCAAGCAAGAATTTCGTAAAAAGACCCTTGTTGCGGATTTGGCAGACTACGACCCCATGACCTTCGTTTCAATTCCGAATTCGGTCACAGTCGTTTTCTTGATTGCCACTTACGGTGAAGGAAACCCATCAGACAATGCAGCAGCATTTGCTGCGTGGATCAAGTCGAACTCATCCAAGGCAACGCCGGCTTCAGTCGATAACCTCCGATTTGCCGCCTTCGGACTTGGAAACTCCAATTATCAACACTACAACCAGGCGATTCTAGATATCAGGAATTGGCTGATGAGATGTGGGGCAACAGAACTCTTGCCTGTGGGCATGGCCGATGACTCGCATGGGAAAACCGAGGAAGACTTCGTTGAATGGAAGAAATTACTGTTCGCATTTTTCACGGATACTTTAAATTTCTCTAGTCATCTAGACTATGAGCATATGCCTTCATACGATGTCAGTTACCTGGACGAGGCTGCTGTAAATGGTCTTGAGACGGGCAATCCGACAGCGATACAGAAACGACATGGCAACATGGATATCCGACCCTTACGGATAATTTCGACTCAGCAGCTAGTTTGCACAACGCAAAGAAGTTGTATCCATATGGAATTGGACTTGCGCGAGTTCCCAGAGCTTAAATACAAGACTGGGGATCACATAGGGATTTGGGCGTCGAATCCTGACAACGAAGTTGAGCGACTTGTCAAGCTTTTGGGCCTGGAGCAAAAGCAGAAGCTTCCAATAGCTATAAGACAACTAGATTCAGTGACATCGGCGGCCATTCCAACCCCAACTACCATTCACGCTCTTCTCAGGTATTATCTTGAGATCTGCGGACCTGTGTCCAGAGATCTTGTTGCCTCACTCTCGCAATTTGCGCCTACATCTTCTGCGAAATCAAAGCTAAGACACTGGGTAGAAGATCAAGGTGAATTCGCAAATCTGCAAGCAAGCAGACATCTGACACTCGGACGGGTGCTCGAGATGTCAACAGATGAACCCACCGTGTGGTCAAATCTCAGCATTTCTTTTCTTTTGGAACGGCTACCGTTGCTCCAGCCTCGATACTACTCAATATCGTCGTCATCAATCGTTCAGCCGCGCCAGGTATCTCTTACCGCCTCCGTATCACGACGCTCTCTCTCTGGGGACCAGATTGAACAGATCCGCGGTCTAGCTAGCAACTACATCCATGCCCTCGACAACAGGTTGTCTCCAACCACTCTTTCCGCGTCGGCTGCCCCTGTGCAGTATAATCTTAACGGCTACAACGGTCAACTTGAAGGCAAACGAATCTTTGCGCACATTCGCCCTTCGAAGTTCAAGCTTCCATTCTCAGCCTCGCGCCCCATGATAATGGTGGCAGCAGGCACCGGCATAGCGCCCTTCAGAGCATTCATACAGGAGCGCTGTCGCCTAGTGTCGATCGGCAAAGGAGTTGGCACAATGCTTCTAGTCTTTGGTTGTCGCAATGTCGAAGAAGAGCTTTACAGGGAGGAGCTTAAGGAATGGCAGCGCGTCCTGCAGGGTTCACTACTGATTGTTCGCGCATTTTCCCGAGCACCAGAAGAGACCAAGTGCTACGTCCAGCATAGGGTCAAGGAGAACGTGGAACAAGTAGCGGATCTCATTAAAGATTCCGGGGCAAACATCTACATCTGTGGCTCCGCTGCCATGGGCCGAGAAGTGTCTGCCATCATTCGTATTGCCCTTGCCCAGGCTTGCGGGTGGAGTGATAGTGAATTAGAAGAATGGTCGAGGAAAGCAAAAGCGCAATCCAAGTGGCAGGAAGACTTGTGGGGTTAGTGATGCGGGGTTTAGTGGATGCCGAGTTAGTGGCCGAGATGAGAGACGAAATATGGAAATCTACCTTATCTAGTGGGAAGCATTTCCCGGAAATCATGTACGTATGTAGAACACAAAATCGTTTCCAGACGTGAGTGACACTATGCACGGATACCTTGCTAAATAATAATAAGACGATATTTGTTGAAAGGTTCCAAGTAGGGTGCAGCATGGGGCCCCATGGGGGGTGGCTTTTGGGGCAATGGGTACCCATGGGGCATGTGACCTTGTCATGTGATTATACACGTGATTTATATACTCTATATGTACTATGTACTTAATTGTACACTAAATCAGTTCTACCTGTGCATAATTCTACCCATGGGGCTCCATGAATGGGGTAGATTATCTTACTACCCACTACTTCGTATTTCCATCCCCCATGGTACGGTAAACTCGTCCCCCCACCCATTGGCGAGCCCCAACCACCTGGGGCATGGGAATTGGGAATTGGGACCCTGTGCCGCAGCCTAGTTTCAAGCTCGCCGCGACGGACTGCAGGAGTTACTGGAGAATGGAGAGAGCTTCAGGGTTTGCATAACACGGACGTTGAGGACCCATAGTGAAGGCGGGGAAGTAAGGAACGCTAAACGAACAGGTACGAGTAAATCTGCAAACTCGAGGAAATCGAAATAGGCAAATGTCTCCGTGGGAATGATAACAACCTCAGCCCGAAAGAGACAGTCCCGAATGGGAATTTTTTCCTCGTGAAAATCACAAACACGGGCTCCTTTTCGATGAGGTCGGGAATCTTCACCAGACGTTCCATTTCTTATACACCTCCTTTCATGCTTCTAGACCTTTGGGGGCTGCCATGGGAACCTCTAAAACTATGTAAATTCATGTAAATACCCCAGATTTCCCCAGGTTTCCCCACGTTTGTTGCAAGAACCAGAGACCTCATCAATCAGTTCAGACCTTCATCATCATCATCACCCCCATCTTCATCCTCAGTTAAATTTATCCTCAGCCATCTTGGTCAATACAATCATCATGGGTCTCCTTCTAAAGAAGCCCTCAGACCAGGAAGGGTCAGCAGTACCTGCGATTGTGATCGGAATCTTCGTTGCCTTTGGTGGCCTTTTATATGGGTAAACTCAAGACATCCCAGTACGCTTGATCAGGTTCTGACATAAAGAAGCTATGACACAGGCACTATCGGCGGTATCCTAGCCATGAAATACTGGCGGGAGCTTTTCTCAACAGGCTATATCAACCCCGTTGACGGTGGATTAGACGTATCGCCTTCTCAGTCTGCCGAAATTGTCTCGATTCTATCTGCAGGCACCTTCTTCGGCGCCTTGGCTGCGGCACCATTTGGTGATATGCTGGGTCGCAGGCCGGGGTTGATTGTCTCTACTGTCATCTTTACCCTGGGAGTAATTTTGCAGACCATTGCAACCGCAATTCCCATGTTTGTTGCTGGCAGGTTCTTTGCTGGCTTTGGTGTAGGAACAATCTCCGCACTAGGTATGTGCTTTTTGGATGACCGATAAAACCAATGCTAACTGAGCATTCTCAGTGCCTCTCTACCAGTCTGAAACTGCCCCAAAGTGGATTCGGGGTACCATCGTCGGTGCTTATCAGCTTGCCATCACAATCGGGCTCCTACTAGCTTCAATTGTCAACAATGCAACTAAGAATCGAGCAGATACCGGCTCTTATCGTATTCCAGTTGCTGTACAATTTGCATGGGCTATCATTCTCGTAGGGGGCATGCTTTTCCTTCCTGAAACCCCCCGGTATCTCATCAAGTGCGGACAGCCAGAGAAAGCTGCGGAGTCTCTTGGCAGACTCCGAAGGTTGGACGTTTCCCACGTAGCTATTCAACAAGAACTGAACGAGATTGATGCAAACCTCCGATATGAGCTGTCGCTGGGAAAAGCAACATACATTGATAGCTTTAAAGGCACCGACGGCAAGCGTCTAGCAACTGGATGTGCGCTCACGGCTCTGGCACAATTGGCCGGCGTCAATTTTATCTTCTATTACGGCACGCAATATTTCTCCAACTCTGGCATTGACAACGCATTTGTAGTAACATTGATCACAAACGTTGTCAATGTCTGCTCGTCATTCCCCGGTCTCTACTTGGTGGAGAAGTGGGGACGTCGCCCCCTTTTGCTCTTTGGTGCCCTTGGAATGTGTGTTTCGCAATTGCTGGTAGCTATTGTCGGAACAACCGCCTCCTCGACCGTCGCAAACAAGGTGCTCATTGCATTTGTGTGCATTTTCATCTTTTTCTTTGCTTGTTCCTGGGGTCCTTGCAACTGGGTCGTCACCAGCGAGCTTTTCTCCCTCAAGGTCCGCGCCAAATCGCTCTCTCTCGCCACAGCCACCAGTTGGCTTATGAATTGGGCAATTGCATATTCGACTCCGTACCTAGTCAATGATGGCCCTGGAGAGGCTGGACTGGAGTCTAGGGTCTTCTTCATCTGGTCTGGCTTCTGCTTGATCAGTTCCTTCTTTGTCTATTTCTGCATCTACGAGACCAAAGGCTTGTCACTTGAGCAGGTTGATGAGCTTTATGACACAGTCAAGTCTGCTCGAAAGTCTGCAAAGTTCGTGCCAATTGAGTCATTCCAGGATAAGGAAAAGAACGCCCTGAAGCTCGCTGATCCGGCCCAGGCAATGGACAGCAAAACAACTTCTGCCCACCTTGAAGAACTTTGAGGATGCAACACTTAGCGTTATTTTGCTTGGCTTATAGCTGCAGGAAAGGTTCCTAATAGAACGAATTGGCAAGGAATAAATCTTCATGCATGTTTTTAACTCTACACATTGGCCTTAAGCCAGTTCGAAATCAAGACATGGGTGTTGATGTTATGTATTGTTTTGTGGTATTGAGGCTGTGATGATGTTTCTTAATTGATTGAATCTAACTCGTAGACAGTGCAATTAACCCTTGTTCATCACTCTGTAAATCACAGAAAAAAAGAATGAAAACCCTCACTGTCGCCATCTGATTTGCCAATTCTTTCTGGGTTCAGCTTTGCTACCACGCGTTCATAGCACGAAGATATCGCTGCGCTCGGGCGCAAGCATTTCGACCTAAACATCAGGTCCTCCTAATCCTAAACTCTTGCCCTAATCATTCTTTATCACTCTACATCCAGAGCCTCCACCGCCAGGTTGAATTTCTCCAATATCCCTAGCCTCTCGAAGGGTTCTCGGTGTTTTGACACTCAAGACTGCAGCTCACAGGCAACTTGTCACACTGAATCTTAGCTCTGCATTTGTTTCTTACTATGACTGACCACCCAAAGTCCATATCCGTATCACCATTTTGGGGGTTTAAAACTGTACGGCCATGTTGCGGATGAGGAGGGAGCCAGATTGAAAGAGATGTTTGAAAATCTTGTGGTTTCCGAAGGCTGATGCGCCGATGCGAGCGCAGACATGTCAATAGAGTAGCAGCAGCTTCGGCCCATTCATCCTAAGTTTTGCAAGGTCAGGTATTCGATACAAGTGAAGTAAGACTGTAGAACCGAATTTATTAATCTGAGTGATAGCTACAAGAAGGTCCCTTCTAGAGGACAGTCATATACCAAGGAGCTTAATACCTTTCTGCAATATAGCCTAAACTACAAGCTTCTGATTGGCATCCCAGATACCCTGAAACAAGCCCTTTTCCTTTGTATGATACAAATTTACTTTTCTCCAAGTACCTCGGATGACTGACTCTCAGTGGCCAATTCTGACTCGTATAAGCTATTTGGAGATACCCTTGTCTTGCAACACTAAGCGTGTCTTGGGCGATATCGTCTCTTTGATCATATCGAAAGAAATAGTAGGCTGGGTGAACTAAAATTTCCATATGGGTGATAGCAGGGATAACTTGACAGCCTTAAAATTTGGCTATTCATGATATATTCCAGTGCCTTTTGAACATATCTTGAAACTTCAACGTTGGCCAAGCAAGATGGGCTTCAGTATCTGTTAGGACCTTTAATAACTGACGTTGTTCAGTAGGATCCAAAAACCGCTCTCCACCTGAGTAGTTTGAGTCAATGTAGTTCTCAGCAGAGTCTGGTTTGGTGGAATAGACTTACACATCGCGACAGCCATGCCTGCTGTGAATATCGCAGAAGGGAACTTCCTATTAGATTCAGCGATACCACACAACAATCTCACTTGATCCTTTATTTGCTCCTATATAGAAAGAATCAACCATGATGCCGAGGCAAATGAATAAAAGCGTTCACTCACGTCAATCTGTTGTACGACTTTGTTTCTATCAAGGCCCAAGGAAGGTACTTGGGGATCGTGTGCCAGGAGCAGAATTCGGCAAATTCCAAGATACTGGTGTCCTGCGACTGGTTTAATCAGCAATTGATTCAAATGAATGCCATCTGAAAAGCGACCGATGAGGATATGATGAAAGGAAATAATAGTGTAGGAGTCAGGCCACAAACCATGACAGTCATTTAGGAACCAAACGTCCGGGAACACACGGCCCTCAGCTTTGTCTGGTGCACTGTATTTGATTGGTGAAAAGGACGCAGGCCTGTGCGAAATCCAATCCTCAACATATTGCCACAAGGATAACCAAATATCTAATCCGCGTGGCTTTCCATCGTAGCAAAAGTTGAGCACATCGGAGGAATGTGCAATCATACGAAGAGCCCACGTCCGGTCATCTGCAGGGTTCATGGATCGATCAATTTGGCAGTAGTCTGCAAGTGGTGGGAGAGGGCGCCTAGTCATGAAGGAGATGAGGATCTCTTGCCGTAAACCCGCTACTAAAGCAGCCAATTTCAAACTTGATTCTGATGCAGGTTCTTGATGTGCTCGCACAAGAATATGTGTGCCAAGGATATGTCCTTGACTGTGGGTTGCTCCGATAGGTTCTAGGAGTTGTTAGCCCCGAAATAATGCCTCACATACGCTACATCAACGGTAGAGGAAGTTTGAGGGCTCAGTCAGTTACCTGTCATTTCGTCTAAGAGTCGCAGAATGACTGTTGCGGCAAGAAGAGTTTCGTCTAGCAAAAAGGTGTGATCATTGAGAGCTGGGATGAGCTTCTGGAGACACTTTCGCTGATATTTGTCAGATGCATAGCGATCAAACTCTCCATTTAGGCTCATATGTTTTGCTGAAACTGCCAAAATTGCGTTCAACAACGTGGAGTTGGTTGAAGCGGAACGAACAACTTCGTTGAGGAAATGTCTCTGAGGATCGCAATAGTCAAACTGGAAAAGGATGAAGATTCAGCTCCTATAATAATTGAAGCTGGAGGCAGTCGTATATGTCCAGGTCTACTCACCCAGATTGAAAGATGGTTCACGAAATAACGCATAAGCTTGACTTCGCTATCGTCAGACAAAGGCCATAAGCAATGTGAACCAGATTTGATGTCTGTTGGATCATTATGGGTGGGCTGCCCAATTGAGCTAGAAAGGGCGTTTCCGGCATTGTGGCCGCTCGAGTTGTTATTTGGAAGACAAAAGCCCGGTATAGGGTGTGGAATATTATATCGACTTGGATTGAGCACATCTAAGTTCGGAAGTGGTGACTCTGAGTCGTGAACAGCAGGAGATGGGGTGGGGGATCCGCGAAAGCTTTCCGTAGCGCCATCTTCTATGCTGTGGATTTCTGCTGGCAGACCGACATATGCAGTGCCTTCTGACTCACATTCTGTATCTAGAAGTGGCCCACAAGACTGCAGTTGGGGGGTGGAAAGTCTTGTGTGCTCATCTTCAGAACTTCCTTCTTCTTCTTCACGTTGCAGTTCGTCACCCACGTTGCTGTACGTATCGGAAAGTTCTTGATCTTCAACAAATTCAACTTATCATTGTTAATAGTGATAGTAGAGGCTGCCCGCTACGAGCCTCACAAATGACTTACTACTACTTGTATCGACCGGCAGCCACGTTTGCTCAGAGTCAAAGTTCGGAATATTCTTATCTGCTCGACGCTGATCCCGGTGTAGGACGCCAGGGTTGTGATCATGCCGGAAAATATACTTGGTCTCGGTACACGGCCGTTCAGCGCGTGCACAAGCTGTGCAAGCTGGTTTCAGAGCGTCACCTAGTTCCAGATATGAGCTTCAGGAAGCGGAGGACTCGGAACGTCACCCACATTTCAGATGTCGCTCTTTGCACTGACAACTATAATTTGACCAATGAAGTCAGCAAGAGTTCATGCGCAAGGGTGGAGGACAAGAAAAGAGGATCAGCGGCCCAGGCTCAGGCTCAAGAACAAAGGTCGAATCGAATAATGGGATAGCAGATTGGCTCACCATGCATTTCGATGGCCGATGTACTTGACCATCTTCGTAACGTCCCCACTCTTCACATAAGTTAAATTCGAATAGTAGACATGGATGAAACAAAGTGGATTGTCGAAGACTACTCAACTACCACTTGAATCAATCAACATTAACTATAACAAGCTTGCGTTCTGTATCAGGTTGACTTTTGCGGCGGACCTTTTACGAGTAATCCAAGTGAAAGTTGGGCAGTCTTCGGCAATCGACCACTATTGCAGAACATTGGCTTGTTAATGGTTAGACGCATCGTCGGAAAAGCGGGCTCAGGTTATATTAGCACCAACCGTCAATGGGACTAATTAATTGCCACTTTTGGCAATACTAGCACCAGCCGCTAATTTGACTAATATTTCTCTTTTCGGCTAGTACCCCCTCCTTTTAGATCTCCCTTATACTTTGAGTCTTGTTAACTACTAGCGTCGTTGAAAGCCTTTATTCAGCACATTTAAGTCAATGTAATGACCTGTAAGATAGGGAATCACGATTCGTAATCAAGCGCTCGTATCATGACTATCTCTTCCCCTTAAATCTATATAGGGGCTCTTCTATTTAAGAGGACGGCCCTCGGTTACGATTCGGCGCCTTGCCGGGTGTGGCATGGGTGGCAGGCCCCGTGACGTGCGACCCGGCGATGCACTCCTAACATGACCCCCTATAGCTTAGCCTAGTTTTAAATTACTACAGGAAGTTCTTCTCTAAAGGACTAGGATATCGCGACAGACGCATTAGACACGTCAATTGATAGTAGTAGTAGTAGTGAATAGAATTGATCTATTTTGAAACTGTATTTGGAGCGTATTTGGATCACTTGATTTAAGTATATAAACAGAGCCTATATCCCGTTAATATTAGCCCTTGTAAAGGAGGGGGATACTGGCCGAAAAGAATATTAGTCATACTAGTACCTGGTGCCAGAATTGTCGAAAGGGGCAATTGATTAGTAAGATTGGCGCTTTAACCTGGGCCGGAAAAGTGTTCCACTTGCAGATCGCTAAGCGCATTCAGCATCAATAGGGAGATGTTTTCCGATTTAGAGCGGTTTTCCAGCTCAGCGCGACATTCCTAGCACGTTTGTATACACGAATTTGTGTCGTCGAGACTCGATTATAGTATTTATAATAGAAGATATAAGGAGTTATGCGTCTGATACTTCGTAAGTTATATTATCAACCTATCAATATTTGTTTATTCTATTTCAACACCCAAAGACAACCCAAAATATTTGTACAATACTGATACGTATATTAAAATGCTCATGTATAGAAGAAACAAAGTACCGTTCGAATGCTCCAAATCTATGTGATGCTCTACTCCCATGAGTTCTCAACGCCTCCCCAGCCCTTTCATCATCGGTTCAAACTTCAATCGCCACCAATGACCAGGAGGTCCCAGTTGGAGGGCGCGACGTAAGGGGCCCTTGGCTCATTGGGCGGCTGGTTCACACCGGGGTCGTTGATGCCGCAAGCACCATCACAGTGGACGAGCTTGTTGATGGGCAGGCGGAGATCGAACTCCTTCGCGCCGCGGACGCAAACTTTGCCGTCGCCAGACTGCTGCTGGACATTGGCTGCATTGCCGCACTTGTTGCAGACGCGCTGGGCCTGGCCCCAGACGTGCAGCACGCGGTCGGCGTACCAGACCTGATGGCACAAGTTCTTCCTATCGGTACCGTCGTTGTTCCAGGTGCAGGTCGCGGTCGAAGAATCTTGTCGGCAGGTGTTCGTGAGATGGTGGTCCGTAGTCGCCCAGTTCTTGCTGATGCCCATGCCTCCTGCGAGGTCCACGCTGCTCTTGACGCCCCACGCGTCGAATTCAATGCCTAACTTGGCCGAGGCGTCGATGATCTTCCAGTCGTACCCCTCAGTGCTGGTTGTTCCTGTGATGCTACAGCTCTGCGCCAAGCTCGTCACGGCGACGCTGCACGAATCCTTGGGACCAGCTGGACAGTTGACAGCAGACCCGGTCGGTAGCCAAGAAAAGTACTCAATCGCGGCTTCGACGAGATAGTACTCGGTCCAACAATGGTCGGCATTGTGACCGGTGGTGCAAGCATCGTCGTTGGCGCCCTTGTTCTTGGGGATCTTGACGCCGTGATTGACCGGCCAGCTAGGCTTCGGCGTGTCTTTCTTGCTAGGGTCGTCGTCGCAGCCGGGGATTTTGCCTGCGAAGTCCTTGATCGTGGCGCGTTTGGCGAGCTTGAGGAGTTCGTCAGGAGAATATTCTAGGCCAGCGATGCGGATATTGGTCGAGTTGGTGGTGCTGTCGTCGAGGAGCTCGATGTTGGAGCGCTTCGTGTGTTCGGGTTTGCGTCCGTATTGGCCCCAGGGATCGATCACGCCCTTCCACTGGTCCGCCGGCTGTTCTGGAGTCGGTACGGCGGCTGCCAGGGAAGCAAGAGCAACAATGGATGGGATAGTATAATGCATGGTTGCTGAGATAGATGCTGATTTGGAGGAACTCAAGAACTTGAGGACTGAGGAAAGTGAGGAAATGCAATCTAATGGAACCTACAAAGGAACCAAGGAAAGAAGCCGTAGGAAATAGAGGATTGTTGAGACTGTTGGTGAAGCTGTTTGATGATAAGATGAAGATTGGAATTCGAGGCCGGCATGATGGTCCTTTAAGTATTCAGGTTTCGTCTTGACTATCGTGACGGTAGACCATGGTCAATACCTCCTATGGCTCTGCTCGGAAGCCCGGTAGGAGGCGCAGACATCAACGTAGGATCTGTCTCTCAATTAGTGGTCACTTTCAGCTCACCAACATCCCTCGCCATCACACTTTGAGAGAACAAAGAGTTGGATCAAATTACCGCTGCTGGAAATCCTACCGAGATCTGAAGACAGTGGTTGGTTGGATCCAACATCGCCGCAATGGGTTTTCGTATAAGCTTACTTCCTTCGAGGCTGCAGTTTTGGGGCAAAGCTTCCTCAACCCAGGCGAGCAAATAACCTTTTTCGCTAGTGCCTTTGAAACATGCCATGCGTCTCGATTTCCATCCCATCTAATTCTATCATTGAGAAGAGCTCATGTCGAACTCTTCAGGCGAGTAAATCTAGAAAGCTGGTTCTTTTTTGTTTTTCTACGTGTTAAGTTCCTGTCGATGGGATGTAAAAGAATCCCTCCCTTCGATCTAGAAATAATATTACATCTTTATTGGTAATCAAATGTATCGTTTGTTGATGCCTAGATGTAAATATCTAGATCGGATCATTTCCGTTGTAGCAAATATCGCTAGTCGTATCCTGAAACCTGGATGTCCATTCGCTTGTTCGTAGACGCATCTTCAGGCATCTGCGGCATTGGTAAACCTAAGCGCTACATGCATGCTATTTTCGGGTCCGGCTCCTTCCTTTCTCTCCACGCTTTGGTCACCCTGAGTTACCTGCTACGATCCGAACGCGGGAAGTAGCCAATTCAACAAGACCTTTCTGACCGCAGCAGGCTTCCATAATCCTTAATCTTGGCGAATCCTTTCTACTGTAGAGGCGTGAGATTCCGCAGGTACAGTGAGGTGCAATAAGTTTGGAGAATGCAGGGGCCCCGGCGCCTAGAGGTCCTGTAGCCCATATAAAGGCCCTGTTAGGTCTTGGCCTACTTCTACAGCGTCTGATTCACTAGATGTAAGGAGCCCTCCTCCTACAGAATACTAAATAAAACACCCATAGTAAATTAGATAAAAGTAGAGATAATAAAAAGAGCATAAAGCGTATCATGATGTATGTTAGATTAATTAACCTACTTTGACTCTATTTAGTGATTATATTATTATTATTGTTGTTGTTGCTGTTATATTTAATCCACTCCTCGGATCTCGCTACTAATTAGAGGCCCTAAAAGTGGGTTAAGACCTTACAGGGCCTTATAAGCGCTACAGCACGTCTAGGCGCCAGGGCCCCCGCATTCTCCAAAATCTTGGCCGCGACCTTCGTATAGTCCATAAAAAGGTACGTAGTATTTCAAGTTGGCGGAGGAGCAAAGGTAAAGAATTACGAACTAGTAAGAGTAGAGAAAAAGGATAACTTGGCATCCATTTTTAAGCAAATGATTGGCAACCATATTAGAGGCGTCTTTCGATACGCCGTTGTGCTGTTAGCCTGTTTCAGCCTCGCGACATCGCGGATTCCAGAATCCCTCGACATTTTCAACTGACGATCTTTCAAATAAGCAGGAAATTTTCTTTTCCAGATGCATCTTAATTAGTTGTACCAATAGCGCTTATAACTAATTAAAGATAAATTGATCCAATGCCGGCACAGTTTGATATCGCCAAGGAATTCCCTCAACGAGGCTCATTAAGCCTCTGTCGCCTTTGCAAGCTCACTAAATTCACATGCACTCGCTGCGGTCTTGAAAAATCATCAAAGCTCGTGGCTTTCAATGTCAACAAAGTCGGCGAGCTTTTGTGCAATGGATGCTATGGCTACTTGCTTTCGACTCTGATAGAGAAAAGCGAAGAACCATGATGCCTTTGTACGTAAAGCATCACGTTTGAAGGGTTGCGGGTGGCGGAGGAAAGGACACAGTCGGGGTCCGACAGGTCATTTAGTAATATTGAAGATGATCATTATCGCTATAATGATGATTGTGGTGGTCATGATTGTGGCGACAATTTTGACGTCGACGATGATAGTGACTTTTGGAGAAAGGTGGGAGACTGAGCTTGTAACTGGCAGGAGGTGATTCATTCCAATTCCTATTATATTACTCCGAGAACATGACGTAGACTAATACCTTATTATATAGTGATACGTCGTGGAAGACTATGTAACCTCCATTACCCGACCTACATCGAGGTTCAAAACATATTCCATCCTTGCTGCGGCAATCTCATCTTTACCAACTTCCATTCCACTCCTCCGTGTAATACCACCGCGACGAACCAGATCTTGAGATTCGTAGGTTGATATCTCAGATCCCTCCCAGTGAGAAGTTTGAAAGAGCGGCAACTAGTCCGTCGATCCGACGACCCTCGCTGCAATGTCCAGCCTTGCAACCTTCACAGAATTCCTTTGCGTGTGGACCTTTGCTTTGGCCCGAGAATTCTGGAAGTTCCAGCTCAACTCCGCACCATTTTTTAAGACGATACGCAACCCTCTCTGCGTACGAATCGTCCAGAATTGGCTTGCTTAGCAAGTTGCACGCAATGCACCGTTGATGGTACACTCTGGCATTATATTGTTCGCCCGGGTACATGCGAATAGTAATGGCGATTCTCATGCTTGACCATCCATTCGACTCGCATCTTTTGTTGCGGCAGTTGAATCGGCCCATGATACTAGTGTCATAGGTTTGGATGCTACCAATATCCTCGTCGAGATCGTGAAAGGTGAAATGAAGGTCTTCGACTTCAAGCAAGAAGGCCACATTATCGTGCATTAAGGGAAACATGGACCATTTTGGTTGCTGCGGTTTGCGCTGCGGTTTTGGTCGTGTCATGGCTGAGGTAGCGACCTTAGAAGAGCAGGATTCGGTTATTCTGTAAGAGTGGGATTTGAAGCATATAGTAATGTATAAATTAGTCTACTATAGCTATTCCAACTGTTGCGATTCAAATCGATCTGGGATTACCTCTCGCCCTATGAACTTGCATTTCCAAAGAGTGTGGGAATACAAGACTAAAACCTACAGGATACTTTGCACGTGCAGCAAACAGATAGGTCGGGAGGACAACTAGGTATGCTCCATGATGTAAAACTCCCACGCCCAATTACGTTGACCAACGTATGAGTACCTAGGTAGTCGACAGAGGCGCCGTGATCCCCGTTGTCCCCAAAGTACTTATACCTTGCATAAGTGCTGCAGCCTCTACAGTGCGGCGTTAGAGCAAAACCAAAAAAAGGAAACTGGCGCAGGGTCGACCTTTCGGAAGATTTCCTGCATGCACAAGAGGAGAGCCTTCAAGAGAATGCCAAATGTCATGCCTTGGTTGGCTGCGATTACAACGACTCCCAACCTAACCCAAAGACAATACTCTCTCAAATGCTACTGTGTAGTCCAGGTAGAGGGCGACGCTGATCTGTAAGTCTAATCTGGTATAGCAAAATATCGGGACATTTCCTGAAACGCAAGTAGTACTCTCACTGACCATAATGCACGCTGGGTCAAATCTATATCATTCCATAGGGAAAAACAGCCGGTGATCGTAATCGATGATGTATCGGTACGATCCACGTACTACTGCGGTTTTTGAGGAGGAGTTATCGACTTGCCTCACAGCCACGGGAGGTCTGAGCCGCGTGAGACGCGAGTTTGTTGAGGTTTGAGGAGCATGTCTGGAACAAACTGTCTGCTACTTTCCTGATACCCGTTAGTTAGTAGTCGGTTTGTATCCTAGACGATCCATACCTCGGGTGTATCTCTACACTCAAGTTCGAGCCATGTCGAAGTAACGATGCTCGTTGCGAATAGAGCTTCTTGTTTTGAAATGATGGAAATGCACTAGACATTTTGATCTTTGGGCTGGGATTAACTGCGCGTCGAAATAGCAGAGGTTGTAGTTACTGTGAATCGCGACTTAACGTGCCAGTAACGCCGTGTAACCCAGTGTATGCAACGCCCCGTGGCTACCGACTTCATAATCGCGGGTGTAGTAGGAATGAATCCGTCACGATCGCAGTAAATCGCACCTTATGGCATTAGCCCCACGTGGGCGAAAGCATGGCATAGCAGGGAACACCATCAATGTCATAAAGAACGGCTCTTAGCAGATGTTTGTCGTAGAGTCCGCATTTATGCGAGGTTGCTACTTGCGTTGAGAGTAGATGTTGGATACACATTATCCGAGTAGAAGACGCAAATTGTCTCAAAAGATCCGAGAGATTCAGATTAAGAAAGGAGTACCTTAAACCCAAAAGTTAGTCGTCTTACCAACCAGGCATGCTCTAAGTTAGGATTTCTTTCTCCATAGCCAGTCTTCAAATTCCCGTTCACCTAGTTCCCGCGGAATCTTCTTCACAGCTTGTTTCCACTTGGTTGTAGTACCGTACAGATTATGATCAGCAGGTCTCTCAGCAAACCCTTTGAGCCTTATCGATTTCGGGCTATCGTCACCCTCAAGAACAACTCTTGCAGCATACGCCCTCTCTGCAAAGGTCTTTGCTCTCGCCTGATCCCCATTTGCGATTGCGATCTGTAGTGCATCATAATAGAGCCTCGGTATCCTCGCGTCGGCGACACGTTCATCTTCCAGCAGCTGTAATAGCCTGTATGCATCGTGGAGACATGCTATAGGCGTGGAAGTGATACGCATTCCATCTCCAATTGAATCATCAAGCCGAGTGATCTCGTCTAGGCGTTGATCGCTCTGTATTCGCTGGTCTAGAGGGAGTGAACAGAGTTGACATTCACAATTGAAACCGAATTTGTTCTTCAAGACAACCTGCCGCGTCTTATAGCCTTTTGAGCCGTCGAGGTAAGATATCGTAATTTCTTTTCCTTCTTCCACGTCCTCGAAGACATGAATTGTGAGCTGATTTAAATTGACATTCCAGGTGCTCTGTGCGTTGTGCCTGCAGGAATGATTGATGCGAGATGCTTCGAGAAAGAGGCCTCCTTGTAGAGCGTCAGACCCAAGGGGCAAGACATTAGTCTTGGCAATTCCAAGAAAAGGGCCACGGCTCTTTCCATGGGAATTGTGCAGAGAGAAGAAGGCTCGTTGCTGATCCTTACTAACGGTCTTCAGCCCTTCGACAATAATGCCTTCCACGGCCCTAAAGTCAGCATTGGACATGTTCCTTGGCACCTTGAATATTGGAGATTCAGAGAGCAAGCGTGTGCCTTTGGGGATTTTGGATGTGGCAATGACGCCTAGGCCTTTACCAGGAATGGGTTTCACAGCGAACAATCTATCGCCCACCCAATCTTTCTCTTGCTTCGTTTCGCTTTCTTCTTTTTGTTCTTCATCTTGCTTCGGCTTCCCCTCCTGCTTCCCTAGTAACGCTACACCTGCTGCACTTGATGTACCGACCTCTTCTTTATGGACCTTAATTTTCCCCGCCTGCTCTACCATCGTCTTTCGTGCTGCACGTATTTCATTCCAGTCATAACGGCCCCATTGACGATGATCGTAAGTCTCGGTCATTTCGTCCCAGAATTGAACGCGGTCACCCAACCATTTCTTTGCAATGTTGTGCACTCCATCGATGTATGGCCTTGCTGTCGACCTGCCGCTGACTTTGGAGCTAAACCGTAAGAAGTGTTCGCAGTTATATGGTATAGTTGGGTGCTCGCCAACCATAAACTCAATATACACCCCTTCCCACTCGGGCTCAACGCAGACGTCGTTGTCTGTTTCGTATGTACGCAGAACCTCAATCAGAAACTTTTTATATTTCTCTTGGTTTGAGGGTGTGGGTTCAAGGGGTGGATAGATGTCGAAACCGCAATCGATTCCCATTTTTTAAGACAATGCCACGCTTCCTTTATAGTAGGTACTTCGAGTATGTAAAAAGAGCACTGGTATGAGGTATTTCCTTGACCGAGCTTCGAATTGCTTCCTGATACTACAATAGCAGGCTGAAATATAGTCAGCAATCATGCTTTACATCTAATTTGGGGCTTTAAAGAAATAAAGGACGCCCGGTAGCCTAAGGGAGGGTGTCCCAAGAAGACACTAAGTATTAAGCATGCTCCCAAGTATATGATTTGAGTAAACTATGTTGCGTCCGCCTTCCTATTAACAGGGGTATCACCGGATCACAACGCTAATGTCAGGAGGTATAGATGCTACAGTAGCGATTCTCGACATGGTTGGCCTCGCTGCGGAGAACAGCTGTGCAACTCTATCCAGGTTGAGTAGAGCTACTAAATCCACCGGCTGGCGTTGCGCACAGAAAGAGACGGCACTGGGAAGTTATTTCCTTCGAATCTCAGAGCGAGGGCACAGTACAGTTCCCATATTACCCGTCACAGCTGCAAGAAAGGTAATCTTAGCGTACCGAGGTATGTATTTGGGAGGAGCCAAAGGTCGATAGTGCAAAGCAAGGAGCCAGAATCTGCCCTTGGTTAGCTGAAAGGTCGGTGAGCGAGCTACAACCTTTGGATCCTTGGCCGGAAGTTCACTAGGTTAGCCCTCACGTGAAAATACATACTAGTACGCGAACGGAGCACTGTAACCGAATACAGGGTACGAGTGCGAACGTGGCGGCGGGACTTCGCCCAGATTGATTACTCATATTGCAGGTAGACGGCCCCTGCACGAGCCCAAGCGCGAGAAAACGTGACCCCAGCATTGGAATCGATCGAGCGATCGCATCGAGAAGCGAACCATCGACCAGTCTGTCTCAACTCTAAACACCCAGATCGAGATCCCCAAGACTGCGACGTGCAACGAAATTGGGGGGCCCGAACCCAAATTAGACGTCTAGCTCGGGGGCATCCCTTCAGGCTCATACGACGTCTGCTGGGGCTGAATCGTTTCGTGTCGCCAGTCCCAATGGGCACAAGTGCCCATTGCGTGGCAGACACCTACTCGAGGAGGTTCTCTACCGGTAGTTGCGATCTGAATTCAAACAACCTGACCTCGGGCTCTGATCTCTTCATCCAAGACTGTTTCAACTTACTATTTCATTTTATCACTAAATTCGGTTCTAGATATATTTCTAGTGGAACATCAATCATGTAAAATTTTCGTTCTAACGAGCTGGTCGAAGGTCGTGCCTCCTCGGCTTGCGAAGGTACTATAGCAGCCAAGCGTCTTCATGAAACTATACTCGTAGTGGTTTCAAAATTCACTTTCCAGCTCCTCTACTCTCGATCACAAGAGCTAGTACCACCACATAAACATATGCAGCAAATAGGTTAACTACCTGTGCAGAAAGATTTGACTGCCTCACTCCCTCCGCTTCCCCCATTTCCATCCCCACTCAAAAAAAGCAACTCGCCCATAAGTACGGCGATTGGATGCCAAAGCTGGCCGAAATCACCCTCGACTGAGCCTTCCTAGGCCCTTTCAAGCTGGGGTCATTTATTAAGCCCGGCATGGAAGATTTGGACGAAGTGCCCAATACATGCGTGTCCGAGTGACTGAACAATGCCGGATGGTCTTCCTATTTGAGGGTGACCGGGGGTCGCAAGCATTGTCGCTGTTGACCCCCAATTGAAGGGATGGGGAGGGTGTAAGACACCTAATTTTTAACCTCTCTGCCCTCGTTCAATTCTCAACCATCCGATGTTGCCTGCCTGTGCCGGTGGTGATAAGGAGAAAACCGTCGATCGTCATACTGCTGGGAAGTGCGACAATAAGACCGCCCACTACCTCGATATCTAGGATTCGAACCGTGCGTGCCCCTGGATCCTCTTCCTGGCTCCACTGACCTTTCCCCCTCTTTGACATCACCGACCTCGTTGTACTGCACATTTCTATCCCAATCCTCAAGAGATGTATACGGACTCCTCAGCCAAGCCCTCAACTCATGCAGAAACAACCTCGTATTCTCTCTGCCCAAAAACTCCTGCAGCATATCCTCCGCCTGTCCACAGCTCCCTTGCATATCGACTGTTTTCAGAATCGCTATTATATATTCCAGCAGGAACTCGGCGTTATTGGCTCGTCGGTCGGAAGATGAAGCTGCTGCGTCGGGTGTGAGGAATTCAAAGACTTGCAGCTCACGACGGATCCATTTCCTTGCTCGAGAGAGGAGCTCGGCGTCGCTAGTGAAGAGTTGGGGTGTTAAGTTTCGAAAGCGGGAGTGCCGGTTGGAGCCAACGTGGAGGGAGTAGAGATTGTTTGCATATATGTGACGGCGACGAAGGATAGCTTCGTTAGGAGTAGGTCGAGGGCGTGGGGTGTTGTTATACGGTCGTCTTGTGGTATATGGTCTTCTTGAGCGAGGGGCAAACGGACGTGGCCCTAAAGGGTTTGAAGTTGATTGTTCGACGGGCTTCGTGGACGCGACAGTATATGTTTTGAATGCCAAAGCGTCCTTGTCCTTGAACTCGTAATGAACGACTTTGACTTCAGTCTTGCATAAAGGACAGGATGATCGTTCCTGCAACCAGCTGATCAAGCAGAGGAAATCGAAACTTTCATGCTGGCAAGGTTGGGCTATGGCGACTTCGGTGATTCGGTCGAGGCAGATAACGCAGCAGTTGTCCTCGATAGCTGCATCATCGGTACGAGAGGATATCTCATCTAGAGTTGCTTGAAGGACTCGGGAACGATCATCCGATTCCGCATTACTCGTATCCATGAAGAAGTTGTACAGGTGTTGGCGGTGGGATCTGACTGGGAGCTTGAAAGGAGGCCTTTATTTTAGGTGGCGGTTGATCGCGAGCCGAGGAGACTGGTAGACGCGATAAGAAAAGATAAGAAACCCAACGCGTTCGAGGCGCCTTGGGTGACGCGACCTCGAGCAGGTACTTCGTGCTTTGATTTTGAAGCTTCACGTCATATTGTTTCGTAGTAATTTAAACTGCATTTCGATTCTAGAATTAAAAATAACCATTACTACCTTTTGCGCCTGAGTCCAACAGAAATACTCACATACTCCGGCCGACCCTCCACACCCCTTTTCCAACTTCGACGCGTTTTCTAAGCCGGTCTAGAACGAAGGGTACAGGGTAGTCTTTATGGATAAACTCTAAGCTTGTAGAGAATGCAAGAAACAGAACGTCAGGAGTTGACCGAACGGTCCACTGCCCTCAGGGCAGAATTAAAATCATGGGAAAAGGACTTCGCAGCCGCGAATGATGGCCACAAAGCCTCGCGCGAGGATATCAAAAAACACCCTGATATTGGTAACACCCAGCCTTTACCACTGCACCTAAGTAGCATGTACTGACCATACCTCAGCTGCTAAATATAAAGAATATAACAAAGTGCGAGATGTTCTTTCCGGGAAAATCATACCTAGCAAGGAGGAGCCCAAACGCCAGACACCTCAAAAGCGAAAACACGAGGGAGGACATGTGGCATCCAAACGGCAACATATAATACAAACACCTTCGAGGGGGGAAATTAAGCCTTGGGATGTTGACCCATATGACTCGCCATCAGTTGTACGAAATCTCTTCACACCTTTAAAGAAGACAGCCTTGGGCCCAACACCACAGAAGGATGGGCAGGTACTGGGATTGTTTGATCTTCTTCAGGAGGATCCTTCGCCGTCGAAAACAGAAACCACTAAAACGATAGGTACTCATATACCTGTCCATTCGACACCCCGAAAATCAAAGCTAGAGAATACGCTCAGACACAGCAGAACTCCAGCATCAACAGGGAAAAGATACATGCTAGACGCTTTTGCTACCCCACTGAAGAACCGGCATCCTAACGACCACGGAAACAAAACTCCGTCATCGATCTCCAAATTACATTTTTCCACGCCCTCGTTCTTAAGACGAGATAGCCAGAGGACGCAGCTGCCCGTCCTTAAGGAGAATGAGGACGGCATCTCGATATCCCCAGAAATGATACGTGTTCCACGAAAACCTCTGGTGCGTGGTCTAAGTAGTATGCTAGCCGGTCTTCGGAAAATGGAAGAAGAAGCCGCAGATGACGACCTGGAAGCCCTGCGCGAGATGGAGAATGAAATGGCTGGTATTCCCAGCAAACCTGCACCGAAGCAGCAAGTAGCAGCGCCCAAAGAGCCGGTCTTGGTCGAAGATAGTCAACCAAGGCTACCACTAGGCGGATTCGATGATGAAGCAATGTACGACAGTGAGCCTGAAGAGCCGAAAGATCGCGGCGGCGAGCCCCTAAAAGTCTACAAAAAGAAAGGCCAAAAACGAACAACAAGACGAGTAAACATGAAACCCAGCCGCTCAAAGCCTCAATCGCAGGCTGCTGTCCCAACTACCGAAGACAGCGACGACGAGCTTGCCACCGGTCCTAATGACGAAACAGTCCCGGACACTCAGATTGACGATGACTTTACAGCAGGATTTGAAGATGTGCGGAACTTCGATTCGGATACTCAATCTGAATACACTGCTTCGGAAGGCGGGACGAGGTATAGGAGACCGGATCAGAGTAAGAAGCGGAAGGTTATGGGCAAGGATGGGAAGATTAAGACTGCGGCGAGGAAGGTTGGTGCTCTAGCACACCAGAATTTCAAGAGGTTGAAGTTGAGGAATTCGGGGGCGAAAGGGGGGCCGGCTCATAATAGTCGGTTTAGGAGGCGGAAGTGATAGAGAAATGGGATTATTGTTTACGAAATTACGAGAATGACAAGGCACATGATGACACAGTTTGTTTGAAGAGGTTACGACGGGTGACGCTTATAAGGCTTGTATATTCATTATCCCTCCGAGCCTTAAATCCAGACGTCAAGATGCATTCTCGACGATCATTCCCAATTCCCATGCAATCATTAACATCCAAATATACATTCGCTTCATCGCAACCCTCCACCGCCCTATGGATCACCCTCACCGAAGGAGGTGTGAAAAGAAAATTCAACCGAGATCCAAACCCAAGTCTTATCAACTCCGTTCCCAAATGCTGGCTCCCTTGTATACACAAATCCCAATCTCGTTCATCCCCTTTTTCTTGAAAACCCGACGATACGATCAAGTGTCTATCATCCATTTTTCGCAGCGGTCGTCGTAATCATCATGCACGCTGAAAGAGTATCAAATTTGCATGCCCATCGCACTTGTATCATCTCAGTCGTTGTTTCTATCCGAATGTTTCTGCTAGAACTCTGATACTTAGTATCATGACTAGCAGGCCGATAGTAACGATGATTAATAGCGCGAAACTAAACCAGCCCAACACCATGGCTGTGGTGCCGACGCCGCTTAATACACTTCCATTCCCCATATCTTGCGCTATGATGGATGCGGCGACTGAGGCGGTATGTTGCCAGAGGACGGAAACGAGAACGAAGATGGATGCGATGAAGATGATAGCGAGGGCGATTTGGGAGACTGGCCGTGAGGGGAAGGGCTTGACCTCGCGTTCGCTGCCGTGTGCGTCCTCTTCCTCGTGCCAGCCTGGGAAGGTCGCGAGGAGAAGGAGGCATATGAATGCAAAGATGATGGCGATGATGCTTCAAACAGTGTTAGTCAGGTGTGCTGTAGTAGGGGATTTGGGAGAAAACATACATTAAGTATGGGAATACGATCATATCCTTGAATTGACTGGCAAGCCAGATTAAGTTCAGCGGGTCCTGCGCAACTGTGACCTCATTTGCTAATGCCGTGGCATTGTTGCTGCAAAGCCATGATCCTCCATCTGGATTGATACAGATGCCGAAGAATCCAACTCTTGCTGCTAGTCTTGCGTCGCCAACCACTGTTGCTATTGCGTTGTGAACGTTGAAATCTGCTTGTGCTGTCGATGGCACCGCCGGGTATGATTGGTAATAGAGGGATATGAGGAAAATGCCCGGTATGAGAGGTGAGGATGATGAGCACCCTGCTAATAAAAGTGCTGGCAAAAGGGTAACGTTAGTCAGGTGAACAAGACAGCTTCGGAGGTATGTGTATCTTACAAAGTAATATGATGGCAATTGCAATCAATATCATGAGCACATGATGGTATCCGAGGAATGGTATCAGCCCTGTAGGGAGCATTAGCAACATTCCTCCCAGAGTTCACGGCATGACATACTCATCCACCCAATTTCGAATCTCTGTGCCATTGCGAAATCCTCCTATGAAACACCTTTGAATGAGAGTATTAAGCCCGCCACTCCCGTCCTCCGTGGTTGGAGCGACGTAGGAGTCGCAGCCGTGGAATGCAGCGAGGCTGGATTGTTCTTCAAAGGCGCGTAGGGCTCGGTCGAGGAATGTCGGTGACAGATATCGAGGAATGCGGTGTATGCTCGAGAAGTTAATGTATTTCGAGTTGTATACTGGGTTTTCTCTACAACTCAAAGCAGGTCAGATAACCGTAACTAGTAAATGGATGAAAAGATGGGGGAGGAGTGGATTGCAGATGATAGTGCAGTGTAGCCTTTGTAAATCCCGAGTTCAAGTGTTAACGGTGGATCCTCCAGCAAAGATAGTCAGTCATGTACTTGGGGGGTGGAATTTGAGGGGGTTGGTATGACTACAGAGTATGATGGGGGCAACCAGCCTTCGCATTATTTCGACGGTTTGCTGTGCTGGTACGACGTTTGTTTACATGGAGACGTAAGCGACCTTCACCACAGCAACCACCCGCTTGGCGTTGCGGCGATGCAGCCATCCGCCCATTCCGCCACTCGTTTCAGGGGCCACAAACCTTAATTTAGGGGCCGCGATTTTACTTCGTAGGTGTCATTTCGATCATTGGCTGCCTCGGCCATCGAGTCCTGTTTACGAAGAATCATTGGAGGCAATTTACTGTTTCTAGGTCACTGGCCCACCCGGCGAAGTATGCCTAAAGGCGTCTAGACTAACGTAGGTGCCTTATGTAGTATTACCATCTGATAGCCCTGGCGCTATGTACGATCACTAGCACAGCATGCCACATGTTACGAAGGAACCGCAAGGTAGGACCCCGGACATTTTCCTGATCGAAGCACGAGGATGTATTTTGCGATCAACTCCTCTACTGCACTGTGTCTTTGGCTTTGATGTGCCAAACTACTCTAAGACCCATTGAAAGGTATATCAATAGCTTGCTGGGAGGTAAGAGCCTGCTTCGCCGGTAAGTATTCACTTGTCGCTTGCCTTGTTGGACCCACAATAAGGACAGAATAAAAATATTAACCAAGAAACCCCAACACGGGAAAACAAAAATAAAAAGATAATCAAAAAAGTAATAATATCTTATTGATATGGGAAGCAAAAGAGTTCGGCCCGGTCGATTGCCTACATCTCTTGTCGATTTTTGTCGTTTTCGTGTTTTGTCGCTTTTGCCTAATCGATCCTCTCCAGAAGACAATTTGACCTGAACCACTTAGCCAAGTGGCCGCCTTTTGTCTTCCTTGAGAGATTATTACCTATTTCGCTATTTAAATACTAAGCTTGCTGAGTTGCCCTTTCAGACGGCGAAACCACGTGTACCTCACGCTCCGCCGCTAGCACTCGAGTCCCATGCTAAGGCAAAATCATTAACCTGGTAAATTGGCGCCATTGGCAAACTCGTATTTTAGGATGTTACTTCATATATAGCTACTCGATCTAATAGTAAACGGGGCAACCTGTTTTTTATAGATTGCAAAGAAAGTTGAATATCCTAGTGGTCTAACACCTCTAAAAAATATAATATACCCTTATCACCGTAGAGCCTGTTTCAAATCAATCACGCTGACAGAGACCTTGTTCGTTGTGCTAGGCGGCAACACTCCAGCTCCCATTATCAGTAAATGATTAGGGTCCTGCAACACCCTCAAATGTCGGCTATATGCTGCTGGTTGGGGTGTCTTGATAGTCTTCCACGAATTTGCATCTCCAAGTGCGTTATTGGTGAAGATCTGGCTGTTGCTGCTCGCACTGACGATAATCGTCCCATTTGCTCCTCCAACAGGAGACCATGTAACATAGGGAGAGCCAGTTGGCTGTGCACCATCATTGGAGATGAGCTGGTGTCCGACCGAATTACGGAAATCAAGTGGATTATCGTGAATGTGATAATACACCGGAAACGCATATCCCGTCCCGGATTTTCTTGGGCCGCCGCCATATTCGTACACAAACATGTACTTGCCATTTGGAAGTTGCGTGATGGTGGTCATGCCTGGCCGAGCCGTATATTCCGAATAAGCAACATCGTTGACGGGAGGATCCCAGGTATGAAGGTCCTTGGAAACCTGGTGCGAGAGTTTTTGTCCATGAGCTGGATCCCTTTGGTCTGCGTAGTAAAGTACAATTTTGCCCTCATACACTATTATAAATGGTTCCCAAATAGCAGGGATGCCATTGTTTGGATGAGCTGCGCCTCCTGAAGCCACGTGTGAGACAAATTTCCATGTGTAACCGTTGTCTTCGCTTGCGTAGACGTCAATGTGGGTGGAACTCAAATCCGTGGGGATGGAATTGCCAGTACACAGAATCGTACCTGCGCCGAACTCTCCTACGGCGATTGGGAGCTTATATAGAAACGGTTGGTAGCGGAGACCCAGGCCATTGACTTGATCTGTCACGCGGGAGATTTCTTTCCACTATATTTGCAAGTTAGCATTTCACATTTCATTCCATTTTAAGTATAATTGCAGTTGGAAAGTCAAAATATGTGTTTGTTTAGTATCATGAGACACCAAAGCTTGTGAGAGACTTTAAGGAGAGCGAAAGGTGAAGGGACGTGCAACTGGGGTGTTCTTACAGTTTCACCACCATCATGACTCTGGTAAATGGGGAAGTAAACTAATGGCGGTTCTGGGCTGTAGTTCTCCCAGGTTGCGAGGAGAACACCGCCTTCAAGCTCAACCGTGCGGGCATAGAGAACTCGTGGGTCCGTATAAGTTGAAGGAGGAGTAAACAACGTGACGCCTGAGAAGGTTGAAAATGGATCCAACCAAGGGCGCGCGAGGGCAGCCCCACAGGAAAGAGACGCCAGGAAAGGAAAATATAGACGCATAGCGCTATAGTTATCTGGGAACACAAAGAAACTGCAACGAAACAGGACAACTAGCGATATATACACATATATGACTTACGATGCTTGTCTCGGGGTACCTCTCCCGTCACGATACGGAGAAATAGTTGAGACCCTGCAACAATCATCTGCCCAGAGTAAAAAGTTTCCAAAACGGTCACAAATTCCCCGCAACTTGAATGATAGTGCCGGAAGTACTTTTTAGCATTGTGATGATCCTGGTTCCGGTAAAGTAGGGATCGGCTCAGATGCGCTCCAATTGCACACGTCCATTTAGCCACCTCTTATGAAGTTTTGCTATCTCACTTGAATTGGCAACAAGAGCTCCAGCGGCTTTGATAGGTAGGGATAATGAAAAGCTGCCATATGGAGTATTTCGGAAATCAGAGGTCGATAAAATGAGCTAGCGATCTCGTGAATTTTCTCAGGGCGGGGTTCTACATCGTTTATTCAATCCGGGATAATGCAAGGACTTGTAGTGGATAAGCGCTATGGTTATTTGAACTTTGGGCGCATATGATTATGGACTTTGATAATTGTCAAGCCGTGATATTAAGGAGATGAGGAGGTCCTAGGTTGGCGTCACTGCAGAATACTTCTTACTCCCCCCCCTAATTACAAGTAATTAGGGGGGGGAGAGAGTATGATGTCGATCGCTACTTCATCGGAAATATAATATACAGCCTCTGCCCCGACCTCACCCTAGCACCCGCCACTCACCCGATCAGAGTAGGCGCCGCCTCGATCCAACCTCGAGTATAGATAAGTTTATCGCTAGGGAGCTATCCCAAATTGGAGTTGGTTGACATGTGATGAAACTATCATGTACCTCCGTGCGCACAGATAGCAGGATGTGAGGATATGAGAGATGATATTATGCTAGTGTTCAGCTTCCCAGCGATGGCTGACTTAAGTTCTACGGAGTAGTCCGCGTAGAGAAGGAGTGACGATCTCTTAATCTACGGTGACCCCGGGCAATGCGCCTGCGCGGCAAGCCCCATGGCCGTTTCCTGTCCAAAGCTGCGGGATATTATTTTATTAGGAAAGTGGATTGTGGTGAGCCAGTTTACTAGCGCAGCCTAAATGAGGGGAACAGACAGAGCGTACTTGGCAGGCGCCAGAAACAGACTCCAGTGCTACAATCTAGCCCGTTCTTTGAGACATTGGGTCGGTTCGGATCTATCCGGATTGCCCCTATTTAGACACACTAAGCTATGGAGGTACCTCCGTAGCTGGCTGATAAGTACAGTTACTGGACGGGAACATGCCCTCGCCCCTACCCTTTATAATAAGGGAAACTCTCTACAAATACTCCGGAGGAGGAAAGGTACTTGAATTTAGTGCTTAAAATCCCTGCTAAGCATCTCGAATACCTAGCAAAAAGACGTGCTCTACTCTCCCCCCCCTAGGGTTACTGTAGTTGCGGACGGGGGCATTTTCCCGCCCAGAGACTGTACAGTGTACGAAGTACACTCTCAGGCCTAAAACATGATTGCCAGGTCCCTCGAGATGTACACACCAAGTACCTATAACGAAGTAGCTTAGGTTGTCAAGGCCGGCACAGCACCGTTTCGCTATGTTTTACCACCTAGCTATGGCAATGTTCGAATCGCCAACACGTCTCAGTCCACGTCACGCTTCTGTAACGTCTTTCATTCTGTCTACTCGCTTTACGGAGGTACAGCCCATAAGTAAAGTAATAGCACTAGCCTGGAAGCCCCCAGACGTACACAAAACTTATCCTATTCCAGCACAATTTCCCTTGCAATTACACCTCAATAGGATAAGCAACGACGCCTCACATGGGGGGGCCCGACTAGTGCTATTACATTACCTATGGGCTGTACCTCCGTAAAGGAGCCGTTATTCAGCATCTAACACCCCGTATATGACCTGCCCCCCCTACTTGCAATAACGACAACAGCGGACAACTAACAACAGTACTTCCAAAATCGTAACACAACCTGACCGACGCAATGGCTTTCATAGCGGCTCTTCGGGTGTGGATGGCCATTTTCGTGGCTCTCGCCCTGTACGCTGTCCTCGAGCTCAACATCATCATCTTCACAACCTTCAAGACCCGCCGAGGGTTATATTTTTGGAGCTTCCTCGTCGCAACAAATGGCATCGCGCCCTATTCCATTAGCCTCTTGCTCAGACACATTCTGCAGATTGATATACCGGCCCTCTACATTACTCTCACAGCCATAGGTTGGGTCTCAACAGTTACCGGGCAGTCTCTCGTTCTCTATTCCCGTTTACATCTGGTTGTCCAAAGTCGGTTATGTCTCAGGTTTATCCTAGGAATGATTATTATTGACGCCTTCATCTTGCACATTCCCAACCTTGTCTTGTTATCTTTCTCTATAACGAGTCCCAGCCCAGAGTTGAGCTCGGCCTGGAGAATCTTCGAGAAGATCCAAACCGGTGGCTTTTTCCTTCAGGAACTTATTATCTCCGGAACGTACATCAAAAACCTCTTTTCAATCTACTCTTGGCATGGATGCCAATACGACAAAGCCACCCGCAAAATGCGCCGCAATTTGCTTTTGGTCAACGTCATTGTCATCTTTCTAGATATTACCATCGTTATCACCGGGTACCTTCAACTCTGGGGCTTCGTCACTGCATTCAGAGTCTTCGTCTATAGTGTCAAGCTTAAGGTAGAGTTCAGCGTGCTCAACAGCCTTGTGGAAGTGGCGACACAACACGGGAGAGGCGACGATATTGGTGTCAACAATTTCGATGGCATGGCACAGAATCATGGATCTCCCCATGGTAGCAATCATGGGGGGGTGGGATTCAATGGATCTGTGTAAATTGGTATTAAGGGCGATGCTGCGAGCCACCACTTGCCTGGGCCGGCATCTATATGGCGAAGGTATTCCTAAGAAAGCCGCGAGTCGCCCGCGCGGGATTCATACACCCTTCGCCGCCCTGCCTAGGCTTTACGACTACCTATCAGCCTGACCATCGAATGCGAACTTCTAGGGAAAAGTTGCAAGAACTTGGCGGTCCTGTCGTTAACGATGTTGAAGATGACGAGGCTGAGGTCTGCCAGCCGCCGTACATACTTGCTTGGTTGAAAAAATTCGACAATAACCCGGTTCTCTTGAAGTGGGGTATTTAGGGCACAAAAGAAGTTTGGATAAGGGAATGGTTCGCGGCTCCAAGGAGCGGTGTTAACATTTGGTGGAGGGAATTGATGTTCCCGGTACGCGGCATAGTGTTGGCAAGAATCAAAATCTTCAACGTTAGCAAAGTCATCTAACGGGAGGACTCTTCGGTGGACGAGAAGTTTTGGAGCGCGGGACGCATCAAGCTGGATAACAATTGCCGTAGGCCAATATATATTCCTGTTACTCTACATAGTCCCAGAAATGCACAGACAGCTTTCAAACGTAAGTTATTCCATTAGTCTCTAATAGTGTGTATATTAAGCTACATCTTCACTTTACTACGGAACTCATAGTGCAGCAACTGGCTTTTCCAGCATAAATAGAATGACTCCTGCAGCGCACCACTTGCAAGGCTATATAACAAGCTATAGTCCACCTATAGTATTTAACATTAGAAGGTCTCCGTTTTTATAGGCAAATAAACGAGAAGGTGAACAAATCTTTGAAATTCTAATAGAGTCACTAGATCGACTCGTGAAATTCAACTAATATATAATAACTGTGACGGTTCTAGAGCGACGCCCGACACGTGCGCCTACTAACACTCACCGATCACGTGGGCTACCAGTTTTGTACAATTCTGTTATACCTGACCGCCAAGACCTTGGAAGCGAGTGGCCCGGTCCATTGCCGAAAGCCTCCGTCCGACTCGACAAGGCTCAAGCGTCTGACAACAACAAATTACCACAATTGACATAATCGTGGAAGTACAAAATGGCATCTACAATGGCACTCCGGAGATTGGCTCTCAGTGGTTCTCGATCCGCTAGGTCGTTCCATAGCACTTCCCGTGCCTTCGTCAAAGTTGGCGACAAGATTCCCAATGTTGACGTCCTTGTTGAGAACTCCCCCGGCAACAAAGTCAATTTGGCTGAGGAGATCAAGACTGGCAAGTCTTTGATCATTGGAATCCCTGCTGCATTCAGTATGTCGCTCTGTATCCCGAATGGAGATTATCCCCAGTGTTACCGCGAAAGGATGAGATATATCGGGTCGGCTTTACTGACCTCCAACAGGCCCATCATGCTCAAACTCTCATATTCCAGGATACATTAAGCACAAAGACCTTAAAAATGCAGGGAAAGTCTTCGTGGTTGCTGTGAACGACCCCTTTGTGTGAGCTGAAGGAATGTATTCAATTGATCATCACGGTCTAACTAGTGATAGTACCAAAGCATGGGCCGAATCTCTTGATCCTAGTGGTAGCTCAGGCGTAAGCATGCCACCCATCCCAACCATCTCTGCTTGCCATGCAAACACATGAATCTTGAATGTTGACGACATTCTTTGACAGATTCGCTTCCTTGGAGACCCAACTGCCAAGTTCACCGAAGCACTTGACCTAGCCTTTGATGGTACCGCTATCTTTGGCGGCGCAAGAAGCAAGCGGTATGCCCTTGAGGTTAAGGATGGAAAGGTCACAGCCTTGCATGTGGAGCCTGATAATACTGGTCTCGACGGTAAGTTCCTTGTCCTTCTGACCAACCGAGATAGCATACTCACGCATCGTAGTCTCTGCTGCAGAGAAGGTGTTGGGTTGAGGCATGCCGTATAATCACGTGTTCGTCGTATGATCCCTGTTACCTTGGGATCGGTTTGGACAGACTGTCTACCGAGGCGTATGTGTTAAGCATAGATATGTAAACTTAGTGAGTAGAACTACGGGTTTGGACCGTAGCCCTGGTGGATGGCAATAAAAAGATAGTAGCCGGAAAATGGGAGCTTTGATGATCCCCATTGGCAAGGTGGAGGTCCGCAGTATTTGAGCTTAATCTTATTATCTTTCAATCTGGTAGTGCGTGCCTTCATTTACCGCCAAAATCTCCCTCTCGTCACTTTTTACATAGTCGAGTCTAGGTGCAAGCTTCGTAGTGCTATCACTTCTCTGTGTCTATTGGTGTAGTGATTTGCCCTTGACGACGTAATTATCTCTCCGACTTCCAACAACAATTGCCTCGGATCAGACAGCACCAGCTAAGGTGGGACTGAAGTGCCATTCTAGGTCAGGACTCAGGAGTAGAGGCAAGAGCTATATCACGTGAATCCAGACTGCCAGTTTTGTCACGTGACTGGTGTTTACAAGACATCGTAAGATACCTTAACTTAACCAGGCACCTTCAGTTACTGAAGCTTCTGGACCATAATTATTACTTCTACCTCCCCTTCACTTAGACTATGAAGCCACCATTCAATATATATTTGGTCTTTGGTTAACCTCAACAGTGTTTCTAAGCTTACCTAAGGTAAGATACCTCACTAGGCTCCCTTCCCTCAGTCTTCGAAGTCACGCGGGGCCCGGCTGCGACCTGTGTGGCTTATCAGCCGCTGATTAAGAGGGTTCCGCGACTCGGTGACTGAGCCGGTCTCGACTCCAACCTGAATCTCAGGAGGCCACCACCTCGAAACTTGCACATTACCACCTCCAGAAAGCGAAATATATAACTCCTAAAAGGTGCAGCCGTCCTTTTATTTCCTCAAGCTCGGAATCATAGTCGCATTCTCCTCCCCTTACATTTTCTGCCTCCTGGATCCTTGCTCCCCTGGGCCCGATTTCCGTGTTGAAGTGGTCCGTCACAGCTCGCCCGCAGCCTTACTTCATACGTGCCTGGAATCTCGTCCCCCTCCGACGAGTTCAAGCACCTCCTTACAATCGACAACATTCCTTCCCAGACGAGGAAGAGAAAGGCGGCTGAGGCGACAGTATCCTCTGAACAGCCCTCAAAAAGGTCAAGCAGACGGGTCGCCTCAGCGGCAGCAAAAGAGGGGCCCCCCACGCCACTCACCAACGGCACACCCATGGATTCAGAAGACGACTTCATGTCTGGCATGTCCAGCGACCAAGATGATATGCTGCAGGAGAGCGAGAACGAGGAGGGATCTGCAGATGGTATGTCCTCCCGAGATTCGATGTGTCTGCCGGGCCACGAACCCCTCACTTACTTTTACTGACGTGTTGCATGAACGAATAGACTTTGGCTTCGATGAGCCAGAACCCGATCTAGGCTTCGAGCCGAAGGATGAGGCACAAAGGAAGAAGAAATCTTTCGATATAAACTTCACCGTCTATCATCCCGAAGACATCCAAGCCCAGCAGGATGATCTCATCGACGAAGTCAATATGATCCTCGACATACGGAAGGAGGACGCTGCTATTTTGCTACGACATTTTCGATGGAATAAGGAGCGCTTGATTGAGGACTACATGGACCATCCGAAGCAAGTACTCGAGGCTGCCGGATTGGGGCCAAGCAAAACTGGACCCCCTAAACTCGAAGTTATTCCTGGTTTCGTGTGTGACATCTGCTGCGAAGACGAGGAAGGTCTACAGTCATTCGCGATGAAGTGCGGGCATCGATTCTGCGTCGACTGCTACAGACACTACCTGACCCAGAAGATCAAGGAAGAGGGTGAAGCTGCCCGGATTCAGTGTCCTGCGGACGGTTGCAAACGGATTATGGACGCCAGATCATTAGATCTACTAGTTACAGCTAATCTCCAACATCGATACCACGAATTGCTTACGAGAACTTACGTCGAGGATAAAGAGTTGATAAAATGGTGCCCTGCGCCAGACTGCGAGAATGCTATCGAATGCGGAATTAAGAAGAAGGATCTCGACAAAGTGGTGCCTACAGTTGCATGTGATTGCAAGCACCGGTTCTGCTTTGGCTGTGCCTTAGCAGACCACCAACCTGCTCCTTGTGAGCTAGTCAAGAGATGGCTAAAGAAATGTGCGGATGACTCAGAAACTGCCAACTGGATCTCTGCAAACACCAAGGAGTGTCCGAGGTGCAATTCCACGATCGAAAAGAATGGAGGGTGCAATCACATGACCTGCAGAAAATGCAAGCATGAATTCTGCTGGATGTGCATGGGGCTTTGGTCAGAGCATGGCACTAGCTGGTACAATTGCAATCGATTCGAGGAGAAGAGCGGTTCCGAGGCTCGCGATGCACAAGCAAAGTCTCGTGTCTCCTTAGAAAGGTATCTCCACTACTACAACCGTTATGCGAACCATGAACAATCCGCAAAGCTTGATAAGGACATCTATCACAAGACTGAAAAGAAGATGATTCAACTACAATCCGCCTCGGGAATGTCATGGATCGAAGTGCAGTATCTCAACTCAGCCTCACAGGCTCTGCAGACCTGTCGCCAGACTCTGAAGTGGACCTATGCGTTCGCCTTCTATCTCGCCCGCAACAACCTCACAGAAATGTTCGAAGACAATCAAAAGGACCTCGAAATGGCTGTCGAAGCGCTATCGGAAATGTTCGAGAAGCCCGTTACAGACCTCGCCAATCCGGCCCTAAAAGTTGAAATCATGGACAAGACATCATACTGCAATAAGCGTCGGGTGATCTTACTCGCCGACACAGCAGAGAATCTTGCGAACGGTGTGTGGTCGTGGTCTATCAACTTTTGATCTTGTTTTCTCCCTTGATCTTTACTCGATATGTTCAGCTTCCACACCCTTTCGAAGCAACAGATTGCTGATTGTGCTTTTTTCAACTTCGCAGGAACATGGGAATTCAACGTCGATTTTTCGCAACCGCTCGCAGGTCGGCCGGCTGACCTAGCCCAGAGCTAGACCTTAGATCCGTCATTGTTATCAGACTGTCGTATCCCGATCAATGCCGTCGTTCGTACTAGAGTCTTTTCATTTTACTGGGCACCACTACGATGCATTATCCGGCGTTTTCTGTTCGATTCCTTGGTCGGCGTGTCCCTTGATGGTATTATTTTCCCGGTCCCTTTATGTTTGCGGGATCTTGGATGGTGGGGGGTGGGTGGGTGTATGGGCAAATAAATGGAGTGGAGCACAACGGACACATCAACTTTGCTTTTTCATTCTCTCATGGCAGCGTACCCTACATGCAGCGTTTAATGGCGAGTTGGGCAGAGTATGATGCGTATAACCTGGGATATGATCAAGATGGCGAAGGTCTCGCAACAAATGACGAGAATAATGCTTTATGATAGAAAAGATCTTTCACCAAGCCACTCGGGTTGAATGCATTTGCAATGTGACAATATTGTATTTTGGTCAATAATTCTAGTGACAGACGGACGCCCCCAACATGCCATGTTTCATTCCCCTGCTTCGGACATCACGGTCTGCCTAACGCCTTCAGTAATGTACTCCAGAATAGCCTTAATCGCCGTGGAAAAAAACATGATGTTTTCGCCATTCTCCTATCCACCTATCCACCCATCATCCTTCAAACTCCATACACAGCTCCACCCAACCCCAACTCCTAAGATATGGTATAAAACAGAAAAACAAAGCCCTGAACTCCACTTATTATTATCTCCATAAACTCCAATCAAACTTCAGTTGGTGTACACGAATTGTGCCAGGTTCATTCGACGAGGCGATTCATGTTCTTCTGCACGAGACATATCATCATCCTCTTCTTCGCTATCATGAACAATCCAGTCCTCGCTACCACTCTGCATCGCTAATGTGACCTTCTCCATCTCGTCGATAGCTGGTAGAGGTATCATCGCAGGATCGACTGTCGATGACTGGTTCTCCTGCTGAACTTCGGGGAATGTCATGCTTCCTTTTCCAAGCAGTGAGCCGCGGCGATGGTTGCTTTTGAGAGACGGCGTATGTGGCGGGGTCATTGGGAGATTAGAGCGATTCATGACGGATGCTCCAAGGCGCTGCAGAGGTGTCAATTTGGCTCGGTTCGAGGATGGCGACGTCTTAGGGACCGAAATTCTAGCTTTCACCGGAATAGGTATCTTTGACGGTCTGGTCGAAATGGGGGGCGTGGGCTCTGGCGTAGAATGAGAGGGGATAGTCGATTTTGGAGTGGAAGATCCATCGGCGGTGAATGCAAACTTCTCTCGGAGTCCCTTGACTGGTGGTACGGCAAAAACGGCGTCCTTGGGTGTTGACGGTTCTTCAGCTGAACTTGGGGCAGAGGTCGCACATGTAAGGCTGGGGGTCGTATCCTGAGATTCAGAGTCTCGACCTGGCGTAGGGGAATCTGGGCTTCCATCGGGTTTAGCCTTGGCACCATCATGTACGATATCGTCCTCCCGGAAGATTCCAAGCTTGCTGTGAGAGCCAAGGCCTTGTGATTTGAAGCCATCAGCGTCTGGGAGATCGAGCATAGCCTCTTCAATAGAATCATCCGAAAAAATTGTGATGTCGCCTTTCTTTGATCGATTACTCTTCCTAACTCTATTTACTGTTGGGCTCGGCTCGGAGGCTGCAAAGGCGAAAAATGGGCTCCGTCCGAGTTCGACTTTCGGAATTGCAGAGATCTCAGCGTCCTCAGCACAGAGACGAGCTCGCTTTGGAGGGCGGGGCTCAGAGTTGATAGAAGTCCGACTCAGGCGACGGCCGGGTTGAGTGCGAGCTGGAGGGGCAGATCGAGGAGGTTGTTCAGGTTCGGTGGTTGGGCGACTGAGGTATGGTCTAGGAGCAGAACCTGCCATCCAAGGTCCAGAGTTTCTGTGGAGAGCATCTTGCTGGCTAGGGGATGGTGTGAAACAGTTCGGGTCAAGTTCCCCAAGAGGTATTCGCTGTGCCATGAAGAACGAGCTGATAGGCTTGCCCTTCTTGAGGTCGTTTGAGGAAGCTGATCCATGATGGTGGAAGCGCGAAGGAGGAGGTGTAGCCACGGCCATTTTGTTCTTCTTCCCTAGACCTTGAACGACTATTGGCTCTTTGGTCATGGGGTTGAGATCACCTCTGGCAACACCTTGAGCGATCTTTGGCTCCACGTAACCTCCAATAAATGAAAGTTCACTTTCATTTATTGGATGCTGAGGTTCTGTGTGCAAGACTAAAGTGCGAGTCTTGGGGCAGAAAACCCGTTGGTGGAGAAAGGTGAGTTCGGCCTGATGGAAAGCCTCGAGGTAGCCTTTCGGAACGTGGAATTTTCCGTCGAACTGCAACATGCGAAGGACCTTCTCGATAGTTTTGTGTTTCCGAACCATTCGGTAAGCAGTCTTCAGCCCCATATTATTAATACTGGCCAGATAATCACAGCCACTCAAGATCGCCATTTGTCGAAACTCTTTATCTGTCCAGCCTGTGAGTGTAATCTCTTTGCAAGCGCAGAAGTCGGCTTTATTTATTTCGATGCAGTTCCCATATTGATCCAACTTCGTCAGAAGACACTTGGCACCGAAGACCAGAAGATCCGAGTCCTCAGAGATGATTCCTTGTACGATACCTTTCCTCTCTAAATATACCATTTGGGCATCTGCTTCATACGGAGCAACGACGTATTGCACTCCAGTCTCCTTCAGCTCATCGATTAATTGCCGGGCCATCTCTGGAGTTACATCAATGGCCTTTTGGAACTCGAGATATGCTTGTGACGGTTTACCCGCATTGAGAAGTTCCATTCCCCTCCTTCTGCTTTCTTCTCGTCGGTTTGCTCGGTCTTTCTCAGTTGCTGCCTTGCTTGGGAGGTAGTCTCCGTCAAAAACTATATACGGTATAACCCCAAAATGGCGCAGCATTCGAACTCGGTGCATGGCAAAGTCGACAAATCTACATGCATGTCAGGGAATATACTTTATACTTGAGGGTTATACCAACTTTCTTGTTGGTTCTCCTTTTGCCAATTCCATAGCACATGCAATAGTCCCACGGTGGAGCCAGCCATAAGCGTCAACAGCGAGGGTCTTCCCCTCGAACTTCCTGAGGTTGCATGGTTTATGGATGGATTTGAGCAATGGAAGCAACCCTACCAGCAGTCAGCACACGAAGTATAATAGAATCCCGGAAGTATTGACCGTTAATTCCCATTCTGACTAACAAGCAAGTGCACTAGGCACAAGGCACATCCAAAGCCAACTGCAGTGGGGAGCAAGCATGTATTTACACGGACATAGGGGGATAACAATAACAATCCAATCTGGTGCACAACAAACAAATGCCGAAGGGCGAGTGGAAAATCTGCTGGCGGGACAATTAATACGAGTATGTCGGTGAAAGGCCGGAGACTTATGGCTTGTCGTCGTGGTGTTGGAGTTGTCGATGTTGCAAAAGCAAGGTACCGATGTATAATGTCGAGATCCACGACTTGGCCCTGGGACGCGCTTTCGACGGGTCGGCTCTCAACGCGTCCAATCTTACCCGGCAACCATTGGCTTGCACAACGTCAGTAGCCAAGCGATCGGGGCCGGCGATAAAGATTCTGATAACGATCCAAGCGAAAAAAGTATCACCGCTTGTTTTAATTGATTAAATACGTTAATAGCTTTTGTTTACACTACGACAACATGCCGAAAAGCTTAGAGAAGACTCGCAAGAAGATTGCGAAGAAGAGGGTCAATATCACTGCCCTTCATGAGAACTCGCGCGACTCGCAACGGTTGCGAAGGGCGCAGATGAGAGATGATAGATTAGCTCGAGTCGCATCAGCACGCAAGAAGGGCGATCAACCTTTAAGTACATACTCATGCCTGGTCAACTCTTATTTCCCCTACGGTAGTCGCTGACATGTCCCAGTTGTCCGCGCAGCGTTCTTCCGAGAGGTTGTTCGAGAGAATGATGGGAACCCGCTCGAACTCCCCGCGATACACTCCCATATCGAAACGTAATAACAAGCACCAAGCACGCAGTTATATGATCGAGAGCCGATTTTCTGACCGATATTAGTTTCGTACACCAACACGATGAGGAATTTAGCGCCTTGAAGAAAGAACGGCGAGCTGGCAGGCCGGCAAGTACCCGAGAAGACATTCTAAGGACGAAAATTGCCGTGGACGAGAAGGAATACGAGAATGGATTCTGTATGTTGAAGATTCTGCATTTGTCTCCTTGGGAATATGGCTGATTCAAGAACAGATCTACCAGATCTTACAGATGCCGATAACGTAGTTTTCTTGCAGAGATGGGATGGGGACTGGTCTTACCTTTCTACGCTCAAATGGGTTTGGATATCGAAGGCTGGGATAGTAAAGCCTGCCAAATTCCCACCGAAAGGACAATCGTGAGCATTAAATCTAGGGCCAGCGCTTGAGTAGCATTTAGGGCGTATGGAGTACCAAAATGGCTTGGGTTTGGGGTTAAGGATTTGAGGTTTAGAGATACCGCCATATTGAGGGGAAGTGCATGAATTGATGATCTTCAGCATAACCTTACTCGAGTACCATTGAACTGCACTTCATACTACTTCTTAACTTTTCGAACTTTGTACGACGCCCTCCGACGCAAAGCACATTTGTGCAGCCTTTCCTAATTTTATGAACAGCCTCGTCGAAACGCGCTAAAACCTCGGAAGCCTCGCGCTAAGAAAAAGTTAGGGGAAGAACTCAACTTAAACGTCATTAAATCCCAACTCATCAATACCATCAACTCCATTTCTCCAGCTCCCCCAACTTTAATATCGTCGCATTCCGTCTCTCATCATCATGCTTTCCATTCGATCTTTTGCCCGCTCGGCCCCCCGAGCAGTATCTCGATTGGCCAGCTCATCAATCAGACGACCAACAGCCGGAGCCTCCTTAATACAAGCTGCGTGGAAACCAGCTCAAACACAAAGCGCGGCCGCATTCTCAAGCTCTGCATTAAGATGGGCGAAGGCTGGTGAGGGTGATGAGGAATTGGCTTTGAAGCTCGAGTCTGAGCTAGAAATGGAGAATGAGATGAGGGATCAAGAAGGTGTCCCCATGAGCGTGAAGGATTACCATGACAATGGGCCTTTTGAGATCATCGATACCCCTGGCCAGGAAGAGGTTGTTCTTACAAGACAATTTGGTGATGAGAAGTATGCTTATCCCGCACAATCCGACCCGTTGATAAATACTAATAGATTGCAGGATTCAAATCACTTTCTCCATCGCCGACATCAACAACCTCGACAATGAAGCCGATTATCAAGATCCAGCTATGGCGGATGAGGAGGATGCCATCAACCAAGGAAACCAACAAGATTTCAAGGCTGCCCCTGAGGACTCTGTCTCGCCCGCTGACCGGGAGGGCGCAGAGGGCGAGGAAGGAGAGCGCTCATACCCAGCGCGCCTGAATATCATCATCGAGAAGCCCGGCAAGGGCGCCCTAAATGTTGAGAGCATCGTCCAAGACGGAATGCACATCATCGAAAACGTGTACTACTTCAACGACGCCTCCTTCGCATACGCCAAGACCCCCGAAAAGATTCACGCCAGACAGGATATGTATTCCGGCCCACCATTCGCCAACCTTGACGAGGACCTGCAAGTTCTAATGGAGAGATATCTGGATGAGAGAGGAATTAATACGGCACTTGCTATCTTTGTGCCTGATTACATCGATATGAAGGAGCAGAAGGAGTACCTGAGATGGCTATCAAATGTCAAGGACTTCGTGGCGGCATAAGTTGTTTGAAGTACCCGGTTTGGTCTTCAATTCTTGTTGTCTGACATAGTATTTCCACACTCTTGTACCCCTGTTTGTAAAATAGCCCAAATGTACGATGATGTTTAGCACGGCTTCATGCCGCATAATGATAAAGCGAATCTCCCCTATCTATGTGCGTTTTGCAACGTGGCGTTCTATTACTTGACGAGACAAGTCTTACATTGCCTTTTGTAGCTTATAGTTAGTACACAATAGGAAGTTTGGTGCGTGGCCACTCTAGGTCTATTAGAAACCTTCTCTCAATTGGCTTGCGGGAGATATTGACTGGTATTGCCTCTCCTTTCCACAGGCATCATCTTGACAGCCTGAGTGGATTCATACACCGAACTAATCCGAAATATTCTCATCATATTCCACAATTTCACCCTGCACCTCCTTCACAGAACTAGTAGAGGCCTTTTCTTCCTGTTTCCTCCACAAGTTCGCCAGGAACTCGTTCGTACTCGCCTCATCAATCCCTTTATCTTCCCTCTTCTTCAAGAACCTAGGGAATCTAAGGCTAAGGCCTTTCTCATCACTCACCAACCCTATCGCGGCCGTGTACGTTGGACTTATCGTTATATCCGCAAAAGCCATCTAGTTTGATGATTAGCCATCGTATGGAAATTATAAGAGAGTTTTGGGGATTCCTTACCTCCCAAACCTCCTGCGGCTCAAACCATACTTGAGGACTCGGACCATAATACTCAACATAGCTCGGCTTAGAACCAAGCACATGTTCCCCACCCTCCTTATAGTGCTCCTTATTCGCCTTATAAAAAGCATCCGTGAACCCCGATATACATTTGCAAACCACTTCGAGCGAGCCGGTTTCCTCATTCCGCACAGCGAGAAGAATGGGCGACCACCACTGTGACTTCCTACCTTGGCCGTGCCACCCGGCGACGGGAATCATGTCTAGGGTGTCGAAGGTGGTGCTGTAATCTTTTTTTACCTTCAGCCAGGATTCGAGGCGTTTATCTGGTTCGTAGGTTGCGAGAAGGGCTTTTCGGTTGGTTTTCTTCTCGGGATCTTTTTCTGAGGATTTCTTTTTGCCCTTGGTAGCCTTTGAGGGAGTCTCGGATGCTTCCTCTTCATCTGGTGGGAGCATGTTCGGTAAATTGTCGAGAATTTTCACCATGATACCTTCGCATTTGACATCCGTGGCGCTTTTGAAGAATTCAAGAACTGCCTCGGAATCTTGCGATTTTGCATCAATGCTCTTGACCCAGGTGAATTGATGTGGAACTTCAATGAACAAACTCCTGAGTAATTCGCGTCGTTCTCGGAGAGGCCGGTCAAGTAGTGGCTCGCCGTTTAGATACATGATGTCGAATGCAAACATGCAGACTTCGATTTTGACGCTGCCAATAGCCACATCCTTTCTTGCACGGTTAGAGAGCGTCTGAAAGGTCTTGAGCTCTCCTGTCTCTTGATTAACGGCAACTATCTCTCCTTCCATGATAAAACTTCCCACACCATCGCCACGGATTTTAGGTATGAGGGCAACCAAATCCGGGTACTTATCCGTCATGAGTTCCAGGTTGCGGGAGAATATAGAAACCTTTCCTTGATTGTCGCAATGGACTTGCGCTCGTTGACCGTCGTATTTATACTCGCAAGCAAAATCACGGCCTTGAAGTTTCGTGAGCATCTCCGATAGATCTCTGGTGATACTACCTAACATAGGCCGCAATGGAATATGTAATGCCAGTCCGCATCTAACCAGAAGCTCATCACATACACCAATCTCAAGGAGAACTGGGACTAAATCGTTGTAGTTCGGACGCCGGGCAAAACATTCCTTTAGAATTTCTTCCGCTCTCAACCAGACCTCGGCCAATTCTTCTTTCTTTAAACTTGCTAGTTCTTTTGGAGACTTCAGATTAAAGTCCGCACTAGGAGGTCTGGACAGAAGAAATGCCCGGGATAGTGCGATTAGCATGGTTGTTTTGACCGCACCAATTCGAAGCTATGATTATTAGCTTTATCATCTAAGGAAAATAGTAGTACTAACATGCTGGCATAGAGTTCGAACAAGGTATCGGCTCTCCTCCGCTCCTCTCGCATCTTGCAGAAGACGGTCCACAATCCGCTGCTTCGTCTCACCACTGCCCGTACCTTGGGTATTAGCAATCTTTACTAGGGATTGGTAAACGCCTTTGATGGTGAGCGGCTTAGGCTTTCGTAGAGTGAAAGTCTGCTTTTTCTTGGCCAGGAACGCAACATCGCCCGCATCCCCAACCTTGTCGTATAGCGCCTTAAGAGATTTATTGTCTAAACCGAAAGCATTCTTCAAAGCCTTTGATATGGCTGAGCCCCCAAGCCCAAGTTCCTTTGATATGTAAGGTGGGGAGATAGAATTAGTGGCGAGCCAGACCTGCGAATGGTCAGACCTAGGCCATGGGGGAGGATTTACAATCAAACGGGGCAGGAGAATGTATACATAATTTCACGATATTCTAGAGGTATAGCCCCAATAAAGGAGCCAACAGGGCCAAGTGAAAGTAATATATTCATACGTACAGTTGGCAACAGACTACTTGGATCCCCTTCAACAATGACCCGGAGCAAATTGACCAGAGTATCCACAATCCTGATCCGGCTTCTGGTGCTATTGAGAAGTACGAAGCACCTTGTGAGGAGAGCATAGGATGCATCATGTCCCTCCAGTACCCCATTTGCGAGATCTTGTGCATACTTCGAAGGCTCGAACGTCAAAGGGCTTTCGTCAAAAGGTATGCTAGAGATTATTGTGTCTTCTGCCGAACCAGAGGCCTGCAGAGTGAGAGTATGGTTTTCGCTCTTGAAACTTGGTAAAGTCTGGTCAGGCTTGGTATCCACAACATCCTTCTCCGCTGCATTCCCATTGCTCCCAGTCCCGCTGGGCTTAGAGTCTTCGGATGCGGTACTCGTCTCTTTGGCGGCGCGTTCTATGGAAGGCAGCGAGTCTTTCGACTTTGGGGTTCTAGATCGGCTGGCTTCTGCCCTCTCAGCGGCAGCTTCTAGATCTACTTCCGCTTGTAGCTTTCTTGCAAATTGCTCATCCGTCAACATACGGGCATCGTCTGGATCGAGGTTTTCCGGCGCATTATTCGCAGGCTGCGGGGGCGGCTGCTGCTTCTGTTTTCCGAAGAAGTAGTGAAGATTCCGAGGAGGTGTAGATGTGGTTTTGGAGTCGCTGTTGAGCTTCCGTTTCTTCGCAGGACTGACCATGCTGAGGTGGTCCACGGCGGATGGGCCACTGGTGGACTTGCTGTGTTGATTAACCCATAAATTTGATCTCCATAAATGTTATTATCTGCCGACCTGCCTTGCTTTAATTCGCATTGTCAACCCGTCATTTAGTCTGCATGTTTGGTTGAGTCGCAGTCGATTTTATGTTGGAGCGTAAGTGGGTGCCAGTCGCAAGCACTCGCTGCGTCATTGAAGTCAGTCGCGTGGGAAGTCGCGCTCGCCAAACCGTGGTGGCCAGATCTCGAACTCCAACACCACAACGAGCGTATTCCACAGCTCCTTCGAGCCCTGTTTTAATTCAATTCTCAACATGGCAACCTCTCCGCCCTTGACAGCCCGGGACCACTCTCCCCTAGCTGTTCTTCTTGATCCCAAACAGGACATTCCCCAAGCAGAACTGGACATACGACTGGACGATTACCTCAACGACAAGATCCAGACAGCTGCCGACTTTGGAGGTCTTGCAAATTTGCTAGCCAACGTTGATATACAAAAGAAGCAGCTAGAAAATCAAGTCAGTAGCCATCTGTGTCCTCGTATTTTGTATGCACTCATCGCTAACTCCTTACAGCTTCTAGATGCTAGATCCAAGCTCGACGAGGCAAAGAAGGCCTCCGCGAACCATACCTCCTTAATGTTGGCACAAACCAAAGAATTCGAGCGGCAGCAAGACAGCGTACAAAACCGGCTCATGATAGTAACACAATCGGACACCCCAGAGGAAGCCACCCAACGGTTGAAGGGCCCTATGGAAAAGCTTCGACGGGTAGAGTTGGCCAGATCATATGTGGAACTGCTCAAGGACGTTGATAATTTAACAAAAGAAGCGCGACGCAATCTCCCCGCAAATCCCAAGGAAGCCCTCAAGCCATACATACAGCTAAAAGAGCTCGCTATATCGTTAGCACAACTCCAGGAACCCGCAGAAGGAGCTGCCGTTCACCTAGTCAACCATGTGCAGAACACTTCTACGCGCTTATGGGTAGAAATGAAAAAGATAATGGCTGATGAATTTGAGTCAATTCTGAAGAAGTCGAAGTGGCCAGATGTTGCCAATGACCCGTCAAGGGAATGGACCGATTGCTTCGAGAAGCTCCTGGATCTACAGGCACCAGAGATTGTTGCTGCTCAAGAACCCCTCGTACTTCTTCCTATGAGTGTTCTTGTCAAGACTTTTGTACTTCAATTTAAATACCACTTCTTCAGCGACAAGCCTACGAATCATCCCCATAGGGTTAGTCACTACCTACTCATATCAGAAGTTTACTAACACTGTTTAGCTGGGTGATTATTTCTTCGAATGGTTTCTCGGAACCGTAGCAAAATGGGAAGACTTTATGAGAGAAAACGTGGGTCCTGTTTTGGCTGCCCATTTTAGAGGCAATATACTAGCAGGTAACGCCTTATATGTGGACCCAGTGTCAGCGTTCATCACAGCATTGTTACCGATCATGAAGGAGAAGGTCGATTCAGTTGTTGCTGGGGTGTCCAATGAACCTCAATACCTAAGTCGCTTTATAGGTCAATTGATGACGTTTGATGAAGCTCTCAGAGCAAGATTCGGTTATGACGGCGGCAATCTCGAGTGTGGATGGAAAGGGTTGACCTGGGGAGTCCTAGATACTTGGTTCGATCGATGGTCTCTGGTGGAGAAAGATTTTGCTCTTGAGAGATACCGAGAGATCATTAAGTCATCGGACAGCGGCCAGATTGACTACGATAGCACAGGGCCCGGAAAAACCAAGACTACCTATGGCGCTACGAAAGTCACAGATCTTATCAATTCTGTGACTACCCAATACAACAAATTGCGGAGATTCTCGCACAAGATACGGTTCTTAATTAGTATCCAAGCTGAGATTCTCGATCAATATGTTGGACGTCTTAATGACTCGTTGGAGGTATACCTGTCCACAACGACAACCGTTGGCCGCACCTTGCATGCCATTTCCAAGGAAGAACAAGCAAAACTTGAGGGCATCGGTGGTTTGGAGAGCCTATGCAAAGTCTATGGCAGCGCGGACCATGTCATTTCTATGCTCAAAGAGTGGGCTAACGAAGAGGTAAAATTCCGTGTGCTGCTTCCAACAACTTATCGATGGTTTACTAATTAGGGTAGTTCTTCATTGACCTTTGGGACGAATTGCAGAGCAGGGCAAAACGTGCCTCCGCCTCCCAGGATAATCTTGCTGGCTCAATGAGTTATACCGAGGTCAAGGACTGCACATCTGTGGCTGTTGGGTCCCAGGATGAAGGCTCTGTATTTGATGTGACGATTGAGAATTACGAGCGGCTACGAAACAAGGCCGAGAAACTTCTTACACAGGCCATCTCGCATGCCTTCCCATCAATTTTTAAGCTGTATCTCAGCAAACCCCAGTGGACAACCATTGGTGATGAGCCTACCGCTGGTCCGTAAACCTAGCTACCAATCGTTAATGTAACGGGCTAATGCTGAAATAGATTCATCCTTACTTATGGTAACACCTGAGCTGGATCATCCTCTACAGGTAAGTTCCTCACCAACAGCAGATGGCAGCTCAAATACTCATCTTCTTCCAGATACTAAGACAAAACATGACACTCCTCAACAAAACCCTCGGCACTCCTCCCTTCCGCCGAATCTGGCGCTCCTCATTCGACAGCCTTCAAGACCTTCTCTACCACGAAGTCCTCCTCAAACAAGACTTCACCACCCTAGGGGCCGCACGGTTCGTGCAAGACCTTATCGCTATCCAAAGCGTTGTAGATTCAATTATTCGTCTCCCCTCAGGAACATCTTTGGGAATGCCGAAATTGAGAGAGGCTGCTACGTTGCTAAGTTTACCTCTAGAGGCAGAGGAGGGGAATCTGTCGTTGAAGGAGGCGTCTGAAGAGATCTTTGCTACGAATCCACAGGCGGAGGCGGCACTAAATAAATTAGGGCTAGAGAGGCTTACGAATTATGAGGCGCGGCAAGTTTTGCAGAAGAGGGTTGAGGGGAGTTCCTAATATGGGTTTAACTTATCGGCAATGGCTTAGGCTGGCCTGCAAAGAGCATTGTATTGGAAGCGTGGCTTTCGCCCCGAGCTTTTTGGTTAGACAAAGAGGTTACTCCCAACGGGATAAACCCCTTTGAAATGCATAGAATTTTTAAACTCCGAGTATGACTAGCCGTACCTCTACATGATCACCCAACTTCAGCAACAAATCAATCCTTGCGAAGCATATTCTATTATTCCAGTCTATATCACTCACACTTATGCTAATTAATAGCCCTCATCGTCATCTCCACAACCGCAAACGTCCCCGCACTAACAGGCATAGCCCTCAGCAGCGTAGGACCAATACCCTTCCAAAACGCCCCCATCCCCCCAGCCCTCCACGTCTGCGCAAAACAGTCCCGCATACTGCGATACTTCTTCTCGGCGCCAAACCCATCACTTTGCATCTTGCTCTTGACCACATCAAACGGATAACTCGCCAACCACAACGCCTCTCCCGCCAAACCGCCATACCACGCAACTTTCCAGCTGGGGATCTCAGACCGCGCGATCCGGTTGCGCGCCGCGTCGCTGTTCATCATATACTCGAACGACAGGAACCACACGCCGTACGCCTGGGCTTCTCGGAGGACCGTGACGGCTTCTCCGCGATACAGGCCCTTGAGGACACCTTCGTGACTAGACAGTTTCCGGACACAATCCAAGGGCCCACTATACAGCCTATTCGCACCGTGAGGTTGCGTCTGTAACCGGATCCTCACGTGTTCAATAGGGCCCGAGATGAAGGAATTCGCAACGCCCGCGAAGGCTCCCGCGCCATAGTACTGTGCGTAGGATAGGCCTGGGGACAGCGGGTCCTTGCGTGTGTTGGCGGCTTCGAAGCGGCGCCGGGCTTCGTGGAAGGCGCCGAATTGTACAGATACACAGGCGCCGATGCCGATGAGGGGCGTGAGGGTGCCCTTGTAGAAGGCGAGAGGGCCTTCTTTGGCGTAGATGGTTTTGGCTGCTTCGAGCGCGTTGGCGTATTGGGTGGTGGTTTGGAGACGGACTTTTACTATGTCGAAGGGTTGGCCTGAATGGGGGTGTTAGTTGTGGTTTTGAGTTTGGCTAAGAGGGGGAGAAGGGGGTTGAGTTGTATATATATAAGAAAGGGGCAGGGATAGAGATAGATGCCAATGGGGAAGCAGAGGATTGATAGAGCATTACTTCCTCCTCTCCATATATAACAACCGCATCAACACCAGAATACAACATATCAATATAAAACCATAAATGAATACTCCTCCACACACCCACTTAACACGTGCCATATATCAAAAAAACCGCAACCCCAAGTCCAAAAAAAACAAGCTCAAACCCACAAAAGAGAAAAACGCATCAAATTCCCAAAAAGAAAGGGAAAAAACTCACCCAAAAGAACCTGAGCAACCCCCCCAGCAGCCCCCGCAAACAAATCCTTCATCGTCCTCACCATGCCCCCCTCCTCCAGCTCCGCCGCAATATCCGCCATTTCTAAGATAAGATATGCCTACTACCCCACCCTTTTGCCTTTCAAGATCCCCCTACTCGCAAAACCCGAAATCTCCTGAGGCGTCTTTGTGGTCAATTGGATTGGATGTCTGTCGAGGAATGGAAACTGGCCAAGCGTCAGGGAGGTGGGAGGCTGGGCTGAGAATGAGAGGGAAGGGTGCTGGTCGTGGGTCTGGGTCGGGGGGATAAAGGGCGGTCGATGAGGTGCTCTCTCGCTTAGGATCGGCACTGGTTGTGACGGTGTAGTGGTACTTGGACTTCGTCTCACCTCGTGTCCCCGTCGTCGCTTTGAGCAGGTGCGGGCAATTGAATGTTCTTGATTTATTGCTCTTGGGCTAGGACGCCTGTAGTAAATTTTGCTAGGCTTAGAGTTGATTTGAAATTACTCTTGTTAAGTTAGTATAGAGTTTGGAATACATTTAGCATGTTGCATATCACGTGATTTACATATTGAAAACGTTCCACTCAAAAGTTACATACAGGACTCATGGAATTGGTAGATTGCTGCGATATATCTTATGTTTGATTAAAGTCTCCTCATGTAATTTGCTATGAGATCAATCTATTAAATTTCAAATCCAATCCATCAGACGGTAAAACACACAGGACCCGACTGTTACTCACTTTCATCCGGCTGTCACGGTTGCAATATAAAATTACTCCAACATCCAACATCCAACATCGAATATCCTTACTAGTAGAGTCGACATCTCTCCGCTCATGGTTGTAGAAGTCTCCTGCTTCTGTTATGTCCTCCTAGCATCGAAAGGAGATCAGCCTTTCTATATTTTATAAGTTTTAAGGTAGAACCTGTGCCGTCAAGTTCCCACCAGGAGTGATGGCGATATAGGTTCAGTCAGGGAAATTCGACTTGTAAAATGCAAGATCTTATATATACAGAACTACAGAACTCGTTCATATGTACAGCACCTATGTGTGTAAGGCAAGGAGCGTGATGGACAACGTCCGGTTTCACCAAGGACGACAACGATGGGAAAAAGCATCAGATAGCAGGCGCAACAAGACCCATAATCAGAATAGAATATCACAATCCAAGCGGAGCGGAGTATGCAGGCACAGGATTTCCTATAATCGCTTGGTTCTCAGAAATCGAGCTTTGCTTCATTAACATCGAATCTATACTATTCCAGACAATCATTTTCTCCGTCAATCCTGCCTCTGCTGGCAGTCACCGTGACTGTCCGCAACAGATGAGACGACCTAAAATACAGAAGCTCCCCAAAGCTAAAAACATGAGCCTTCGGAAGGGGCGGGAGGAGAGGGAGGTGCGAAGAGCGCTTGGGTTATGGGATATCGGGGGGGTTGCCGCAACGCGGACGGTCATATCGGAGGATGTGGGCGATGTGAAAAATCGGGGTTTCTGAAAGGACAGGACGGTGTGATCGAACGTGTTTGCATCACGTTTGCGTATCGTAGAGCGAGGCCAAATAGGAAATTTATCTCTCATGAATGATGACGAGGGTTGATTTCATTCCTCCAATTCTACGCCACACCCATACACAGAACACCAGTGGTCTTGAAAACAAAGTGAGGATGACCAAGCCAGACCAATTCCGGACGACCGTAAACGCCGGATGACACAAGAGAGGCTAAAGACGTGGAAAACTCGTACTCGGGATGGCAGGGTGATTCGTTCAGGCGTTGGTTACCTGGAGGTTAAGAGGTCAATAAAGGGGGGCTCGGGTGACTTCCAGGGCTCACACATACCTTGAGAATCCGCCTGGAGTAATCTTGATTGTCGGCAATGCTGCCATCACTCATTCTCCGCTGGGCCATTGACGGTTCAAGACGGGTGTCGGTGAATGAAGAACCACCCCCACTGCTGTTTGGAGGCTTGCCACCACCAGCAATGAAGCTATTTACAGCCGCATTTCTCCGATACTCTTCTTCGACCCCACGTCTCTTCTTGTTGCGGATAAACAAGAAGGCGCCACCTGCAATCGCAGCAATAGCGACGACGCCAACAACGACGCCAGCAGCGATACCAGCCTTGTTGGGGCCCGGGCTGCCTTTTTCTGGGGTTTCCGAGCTGCTCGCCGTAACAACCACGGTTTGTCCTCCGAGGGTGGTTGTGGCAGAACTCGTGCTTGATGATGACGGGGTTGCGGTTTTCCCTCCGGGTAGTAGGCCCATTGTTGAGACGACGGGTGTCAACCCACTGAAATAAACGGTCCAAACGTCCTGTCCTCCGCCTATATCATGTTAGCTACATAACCATGCTGTCGTATCGGGGCGGCACTCGATACGTACAATTCTTCTGGTCGAAACCCGCGCAAGGGAAGTTGCAAAGTGCGTCGTCAACCTTTGATTCGGGGTTAGGGATAGCATTTCCACACCAGCACTCCTTTCCTTTCCGTGTTGCCATCGCATTGTAGCCTGCGGGAGCACACTGCCCTTGGCAGTAGCCATCGGTGTTGAACTCCTCTGTCGAATTGAGCTTGTATCCAGTAACCGCCTTATAGCACCCTTGGACGGGGTCGGGTCCGAAGCCAGCTGCTGACACGGTGGCAGCACCGAGGAGCACGCCAGCGGCCACAAGGGAGGTTATTGACTTCATGGTGTTATATTGTATTTTGTTAAAATCGGCGGCCGTGGGCACGAGGGGATATAAACGGGGGTTCGAGTCGTGATTGATCGAACGGAATCCGCGTCGACTCGATGGCAGGATCGGGTCGAAGTCGAAATCCGAATATGATGTACTGTCCAGAAGGACGCTTCAGCGGTGGAGAACCAAGAGTTGACGGATGTACAGACGGGATCGACGGGGGGATGTGAAGAAGGGGGCCCTTTGGGTGGTGTCGATCTGGGTTGTTTCAAGTTTTCCAGGTGCGTTGCGTTGTCAGGTTATGGGCACCTGGGAACGCGTCGGGGGGGGATGAGCGAGAGGACAAGAGGCCGTAACGAGTGTGCCTTGGGATGCGGGTTGAATATGACAAGAGAACGAGAGTGATGGACGAGGCCGACGATGGTCAAGTGAAGAGGGTTGAGATGGCGGCAACAACGAGCAAAGGAGAGGGCGGAGAGGGTTCGGGGTGGAGTTTGGGGCTGGAGAGAGATTTGGGGGGGGCTTGGGGGAGAGACAGCGAGAGCGAGGAGGGAGAGACTGGGACGGAGACACTCTGGACGACGGGCGAGGAGAGAGGGAACAAGAGCGAAGTGAGACGAGATGGTCGGATGGGGAGTAGCGCGCTTCGGTTAATGGCGCACAGGATGCGCGTGGATCCAGGCACGGAAATGAAATACGGATCATCAATCATCATCATCAATTACTGCTGTTGTTGTTCACTCTGGCTATATCCACGCCCGCGCTGCAGCAAAATTGTGCAGATGCCGATGCTGTACTCGCTCTCGTGCTGGATGCAGTAGCACTTGCGCGCGGCACCGGTTGAATAATGCGCAGCCAGCGAGTGCCCATTGTCCCAGCGAATCGGGGCTGGAGCTCCTATCGCGAGGTTCACAAGGTAGATGTCGAGTACTCTAGAGTGCTGCACAAGTTATTGCTCTCAACCCCTATTCCCGATCATCGCCACTACTAATCCGCGTTCTAGTGCGCCAACTTGCATCTGCAAATGATTATCATATCATCTCATCTCATACCATACCATACCATACCATACCATACCTGTCTACAGAATCTGCATTGCACGGCCGACTTGCGAAGTGCTCTGGACTCAATTCCTGCTCCCGCCTCCAGGCCACTAGGGGTCCTCCTCCGCCCGCTAATCCGGGCCTAAACCCCCCCAAGCGGCCTTGCCATTGTTGTCAACCTGTCAACTTGTCAACCGAGTACGGGACATCGGGGCCTACCGACAGCTTCAGGCCCAATAATCGGGCAGGCGGTGGAGCAGTCGCCTTTATGAACCAACTAATAAAGTGCCCGGTGGTGTCTTGGTAGTGCAAATAGTGCAACACCGCTGCGGGCACACTACCAAAACGCCTGGAGATACGAGTAGAGTACCAGTGCCACACTGCCACTCCCACGCCCACGCCCACGCCCACGCCCACACCCGCCAGGATTGATTGATCTTTTGATTTCAACCCGTTGGCAAGACCAAGACCCGTCACGCCTTTTTGCCGCATCCCTGCCGACTGCCTTTTCGGGCCCCCCCTTCCCTGGTAGCAGTCAGGGGATGTTGTTCGGCGTGTTTTCAACTTTCAACAAAAAGTCTGGAGGATCCGCATCCAATAGTCCCCACGGCCTCGGGAGGATTTTCACGATTGCTTTACAAGTTTCAATTGCTGCCTACCGAATATCTACACGTTGATTGCGGAGGCACGGGTTCTAGACTAAACTACGGAGTACTGCTCCTGCTCCTGCTCCTGCTCCTCCCTACTTCTACGAGTAGCACGCCAACGGTAGCCAACAATGCCCAAAAAAACATCAAGGCCGCCACAGAACCAGCCCGCATCCACCCCGCAGAAGAAAGATCGAGAATCTCGCCCGGGATCAGCAGGGTCAGCCAGCATATGGTATACGAGGGTACCACGCACACAATACTTGTTAGACCATATTTTTGTCTCAACACCACGCCTATGAGGTGTTGGCACCGAGCGGCTTACTCTGTTAAACAGCGACATGTCACATATCCCACGCATGTACAGTACGAAGTAGGTAGGTACCTCGTACTACCCATCGCCTCATGCTGTCTTGGCTGTGCATCTCTGATTTCTCGAGTGTCTCGAGGTTTTGTTTGATCAAAAGCTCCTGGTATCCTGCGCCTCCACAAATCTTAAAAAACATATTAACTCCGGAATTTCCGCTCCAAACCTTCATCCTCCCCTACAAATGCGCGCAAAAAGCATACGACGCAAAATAATAATCAGATACTACGAGGTATGTCGTACAGTTGGCCGGAGCCGCCGGTGGCATTGTAGCAGACTCCGTTTGGCTAGGTATGGCAGCATTCGATGCGGCTTTCTATTTTTGTGCCCGTTTTCTTGCTACACAACAGCTGAGGTGTGGAGTCCGCATGCTGTGCCCGAGTGGGCCTGTCCCAGTGTCCCCACAGTGAATAAACAAACTTGTGACTCCGGAGGCCGAACGGATCATACCGGCAATACCTAGAATCCAATATACCCAAGGATGGTTTTTTCATCGAGAAACCTCCCTCTTCAATCTTGATACAGCGGTACCACTTTTCACCCTCGGATCTGGCCACCAAAATATATTATCAACATTTATTTACTATCACGTGAATTTACTTCCATAGATTTTGTCACGTGGAGCCCGGCAAATCTTGTTTGATTTTCAGATTATCAAACCTTAACAGCATTAAGCTGCAGTTTTTTCCAGCTACGCTCCATATCATCGGTCTTGTACTCAATATCTGGCTGGATAATACTCGTCCCATTTAGTACCTAGTTCTCCGAAGAATCCTCGGGTATATTCACCTTTATTATTATGCCTTGCTTGTATCAGTCTACTACCTCATATCACCGAAGCAACATAGCAACTCAAATGGTGTTGGCTATAATATGCTGTGGAAGTCTCCTAATAGTTCTGCTGAAATTCAACTATTTCATGCATGCTATACTTATTTCATATATTTCCATCCATGCTTCTGGTTGGTTGGGGAATGTTATATCATTCTTAACCTAAATCCCAGTTGTGACAGACATATCTTTGAAAATATCCCGTTACCAGCCACTCGGGGATTTTCAGGGCTATATGGATTGGACACTTTTTAAGTGCTCATACCAACCAACCTCCGTACTAAGGCAAGTGCTCCACAAAATAAATTATCAGCTCTATTATTCCACTCCCTTCGTCAAACCTTCATACACATATAGACACGTGATGCTCGTCTTCCCATTCTGATCGCGCTACAGCAGTTGGTGATATTCAGTTTAGTCGCAAAATTGTATGGGGATTCCCTGTGGCGCATGATGCTGCCAAGATAGGCGGTGTCGGTTTTTCCAAGTTGCTATCATAGCCAAAACACTAGGGCGTTTCCCCCCTGTCGATCGCCATTTCCATTCCACCGTCACGATAAGCAAAAATCCTCAAGCCACAGCCACCTCTGCATTAACCCCGTCTCATGTTTCTTTGGTATGGGGGTCCGGATGCTGCTGAGTGGCTGGTGTTAGATTATCACCACCCTTACTTCATATTGAGCCCCATCCTACCTACATACCTAGATCACGCGCAAAGGCGCCTGAGACAGATGCCGCTGAGGGGTGGAAACAACTAAGTGTATGCATTATTACATACTTAGGTATAATTCAACAAGTGATCTCCGCGGGTATAGCTGCCGTTCTTGCTGTGGGAAGTACACACACAGCAAGGTAGAAGCTTGTAACAGCAACCCGGAGGACAGGTGTGATCCGAAAGGGATGTTTGTGCGTTGAAGTTTGTGAATCGCACAGAGCGAGGAGATTAAGAAGGATTTACCCCTCTCCCCTCTATTCCTTTCGCACGCCCATACTGCGCATTCTTTCCTATTTTTGAATAATGTCCAGTATTTTGCTTCGATTATACATATATCTATACAGCCTCCGACAATAAGTTTCCTATTAATGACAACTCTCCTATTAATGACAAACACCCTAAGCTCTCCAGGCTCCCTGCCCGATTTTATGGTGTTCCTAATCCAGTCCCTATAGAATATTGGCTATAACGAAGGCAATGTACTACCATTATATAAGTCTAGCCGGCAACAATGGATTTGACTTCGAGTAGATGATAAAACAGCACACTTTGCCAATGCTTCGAAAGATGTAAGATTATAGATCTAACAGGCAGCCCAGAAGTAAGGTGCCAGTGGCTATGGAACAGGAGGTGGATGTATCCTCTCTACCTCCGGAGTATCCGTAGACGTAGATCTTCCAACCCCCATAGAATAACCAGGTTATGCACGAGGCCCATGAAAGGTTGACCGGTATTCTAGGCTTCGTTGACACATTCATCCGGAGGCTCGAGATGTTTTAACGCTATGGACCATTCGGACTTAGGCGAACGGACATATTGGTTGGGGATTGTATCGAATAACCATATCTTCATTTCAGGCTCGCATCCTCTTGCAAGTTTTCGCCATAAAATTGTGTATTCGGTGGGATTAGTTGTTCTGCCTCAAGTAAAGTTGACGGAATTCCTTGTTTGTATCTATAATACTCAAGTTGATCTCGCTCATAAACCGCCCCTTGATTGCAAGTGCAACCTCGTAGCTTGGATGCAAATAAGGGCTACCTTTGGTTCGCCTCAGCTTTTGGGTCTTAGCGGCCGAAAGGCTGCGTGTGGTAAATCTAATGTCCGATTGTTGGCTGCAGTAAGAATATATCTCCGTATTTGCATCGGGAGGATTTGTTTCGAAGTGTTTTGGCCACCGAGATCACTTATCCAGTAGTCAGGTGGTTTGATCTCCATGTTCTCGTCGATTGCTTCTTCGATGTAAGATTGAGAAGGAAATGTCACCTTCTACTTTGAGAGGGAGTGGCAGGAGAAAGAAACCAGGCTTCGTCTTCTTGTGATTGATTGTGTTTGTCAACTTCAGGGATGAACAGCAATATCGCTGGGTTATGCTTAATATACACATAGCCTATACCTATTTCAATCTTATGTGGAGTATAAATATGACTTAAGTATCCTAATATACTACAATATCGTATTATATTATCCTATGCTTTTTCTAGTTTTCGTGTTGTGACAGGGAAATATTAATAAAAAAGTGAGATTTATTATATATTACGGGTTTAACGGATTCCAGGACATATATAAATTAACAGATATAAGCCTCTATCGTCTAAACTACGTTTGATGGGTTGGCGATAGTAGGTAATGAATAGATGATTTTTCTTTTAAGATACAAGGGGACATGATATGGTTGTTTGGTTGGGTTGAAAAATATATAAACGAGGAGAATAAATTATTTTATATCTGCAAAACAATAAGTATTTTGATAACCTTGCATTCTCGCTTTAATGGTACAGGCACCTTGTAGTCTTCTTTATATATGTAATTCATTTTTAGTAAAATCATATTATGTGGTGAGTGCTAGTTATATAGTACATTATTATCTCAAAATAAAGTTAAAAGTAACCCGTTTTAACTGCTGTATAGAATATTTTTCCGGTAAAGCAAATTATAATTAATATAGAAATATATGTTCTTCATGTTTTCTTTGATAATCACCGCCTAGTTTAGATAAATATTATCCCCAGAAATATAATATTCACAACTCAAACTGATAATCAATGAAGTGCTATTTAGATACATAAACTTTTAAGAAAAGTAGAAAATATGTCATATAAGCATTCCTGCAATAAAGCTATAAAAGCAAGTTATACTTTCCGCCTCCTCAACCGTAACAAGTTCAAACCTCTGGAATCCCATCTTCCAACCAGCCCGTCGAGAGAAAGTACTGATCAACCTAGACGCACCGGAAGCCCGAAGTCCAAAGCCCAAAATGGCCTCTCCTCCCCTTCATACCTCCAAACTCCCCTCCATAACCTGCACCGCCGCGCCACTCAAAAGCACCTTCTTAACCTCTCCCCCGTCAACCTCGACCTCCACAGTAATCTCATTCCGCCGTCCCATTTCAACACCCTGCTCAAAAACAAACCTCTCTGTTGTCCTCTGACCCACCCCTCTGGCCTTCGCACTCTCAAGAGCAAGGAAACACGCCAACCCCGAACTCGCGCTCCCAGTCCCAGGATCCTCCCTACTCGCAAACATCCTCGTGCGGTACCGTCTCTCCCCATTCTCCTCGCCTACGGAGACGAAATACATCGTCCCGATAAGGCCATTCCTCCATCCCTCATCAAGAGCAGACGGGTCATAGGTAGTATCCTTCCCCGTTAGATTGCCAGATTTCAGCGCATTTTCTAGAGCTGAGAGAGAAGGTAGGGAAACGAGGACGAAGGACATCCCGTTTACTATCGAGACCACGGGATTGTTCTTATTGGTACCCTCGAGAGTTGAAGGGGTGGAGAATTTAAGAGCGTGGATGTGGAAGTCGAACGGGACTAAAGCCTGGACCTTCGTACCATCTGCCTCCGAGAGGGAGATGGGGATCCGTCCCGCTTTCGTGATGAGTGTTTTTACATTCTTTCCGTCTCCGGAGAGGTTCCTGAGGAGGTAGTACGATGTTCCGACTGTAGGGTGGCCCGCAAAAGGTACTTCGGCGTGGGAGGTGAATATGTCGATTTCCCTCTCGGCATTGGCGTTTGAGTCGGCATCTGGGGGAGGGAGGTGTAGGAATACGATTTCAGAGAGGTTGAATTCTTGGGCTATGGCTTGTTTTTGGGTCTGTGTGAGGCTGGGTTTTAGGGAGGAGGGGACGGAGATGATGGAAAGTGGGTTGCCTTTGTAGCGCGCTGTTGTAAAGACGTCGAGGGTGGTGAAATTGAGCTTCATTTTGATAATAGGACGTGTTTAGGGACAGTCAAGAGCTGAGGTTAGACGGGTAAGACTTCCCGGGGAGCAAGACCAAGGAACTGTTGCTAAGTGTGATACCAATGGGGAATTTCGTTGGTTCAAATATTATGAGATTGGTTTGTTTGAGTTGTGATGGATGGGGAACTGTTTAAGAATATATAGTTTTGGGTGGGGCCGTTCGCGCCCTTCGAATGGCATTGACTCATATGGTCCTGGCTACACCCAACTCAAAGGGGGCTTAAAGTACCATTGGAGATGGTCGTATTCGGGTTCTTCAAGGTTGAAATAACATATGATTGGTTTATTGTCGTAAAAATAGTCTTGTTTTATTGGGTAGGGTAGGTTTGGAGGGCTTCCTGCATGAGGCTAGGAACGGGTGTCAACAGATACAAATGCAAATGCGAATCATGTGCCACGTTTAAACGAAGCCTTAGATCCCAATTATCTGTGTTACCAAAATGGTATAGTTTTTGTCTATATAGAATTAAAATTATCCAATAACTACATGACAAGATCTGGGCCGTGATATAGATAATTACTTTGGCGAAGTTTATTCCTCTTCACCCCTGGTGTCTTTATGCGTTTGGGGAAACCGTCGAAAGATATAGCATAAGTTGCTACCGAGTGAGCAATAAGCTGAGATATGTTAACAAATACTCAAAGATTTATTTGGATGGACCATACCTTGCTATTAAATTCCCACGCGTCGATTGCCAAGTTGGTCAAATCATCGCACAATTGGTGGTAGCACGGATCGTACCAATCTCCAGCAGTTCCTCCAAACAATGCTACCTCGTCTTCCGTCTTGACGCCTTCAGCTCCAGTGGCGATACCACCGGCAGGGATGCCAGCAACGATAAACGCATCATAATCGCTTCGTCCGTTAAATTCGATGTACGTGAAGTTTTGACCATGAGCGGTATAATAATCCGTATACAAATCTCGCAGCTCTTCCGATCCGACGGGGTTGACGGCATTGGTAGCATTGTAGACTTGATATGCGAAGTTGGGTGAGGCCAACATATCGTAATCCATGAAGAGTCTGATCTTTAGGTTCTCCTCCTCTGATAATTGCGACACGTAGTAGTCGGAGCCTAGAAGACCCTCCTCCTCGGCGGCCCACCATGCGAAACGAACGCAATTGTTGACTTTGTACTTGGCTAGATGGACGGCGATTTCCAATAATGCAATAGTTCCTGATCCATCATCGTTAATTCCCGGACCTTCGGTAACACTATCGCTGTGGCCGCCCAACATCACACAGTTGTCTTGGTCTCCTCCCCGAGTTTGTGCCATAACATTAGTTGTTGCGACCACCTTCACAATGGCATCGATGTATGCCGAGGCCGGGATGTCCTTCCCAGCCTTCAAGTCGGTGATATACGGCTGTGCCTCCTCAAGAGTGATTCCAAAAGTGGCGACATGATTAGCTTCCGGTTGTCCCAAAGTCCCAGAGAGGTTCCCTGCAATATTGTTATAGACGACAGCGGCAAGTGCTCCAGCTTTTCCAGCATTGGCTGATTTCTGGCCGAATGGGCATTCCCCGCGGCTGATGAGAGCAATCGAGCCAGTTGTGTTAGCTGGATAGTCCGATTCATCACATCCCAGGTTGGCAACAAGCACTAAAGGACCATTGACTGGTGCTTTGTCCTTGGTAGGAGGGGTGAGTGACATGGCAGAGGCCGGCAGTAGGTCGTCCCCCAAGGTAAGACTAGAATTCAAAATATTGCCGGTCACAGCCTCGAAGGTCTGATTTGAAACGTCGTAATAATGTGCAAGCTTGGAAAGCGTGTTTTGTACATAATCGACGGTTCCAACATGCCCTGTAGTGTTGATGTTAGAAGGAGTGTATATCGAAAGAGGGCCTGAGCTTACCCTTGCTGCCAATCACTCTGGTAGGATGGCCATACTCCTCGACACCTAGCTCTGCGATTTTGTACAGTTGCTTGGCACGCTTGAAGAGGTTCTTTGAAGTTATATCATGTTCTAGGGCTGCTGAGCTCACAAGTGGTTTCCTACTTTCAGGAGACTGCTGAATCACAGAGGAGACTGCGAGAGTAGAAAATGCAACAACACAGAGGACAGACTTCATCTTGCAGAATCTTGTAAAACACGTCTTTAAAGATGGCGGTGGAGAAAGCAGAGAAAGTAGAGAAGAGCAGCCATGCGAATAAATAAAGAATTAAATCCCTAGCTCGGGGTAAGAAGCAGCCGCGGCATTCCAAAGACTCCAGCCCTGTCAGCCTTGCGTGATTGAGTGCGGAGGGATGTATACAGGGGATCATCGGCCCAGGATATCGGGCCAAGGCCTTTTGACCTGCCAATAGAGGCCGACGATCTTGAGGCTAGATGCCACCTTCCTCTATAATATCCTTGGCCCGGCGCCCACAGATGAAGAAGCAATACCGCCTGCTGTATTGATGGAACTACCGCGTTCTTGGATCTACTCCGCAAGAGCGAATTAAGTTTCCATCAATCCCCTCCATGGCAAGTAAACGGCTAAGAGCCTTCTAGATATCTTGGCTGCCTATAAAGAATAAGCTCGGTCGGCTGCCGGCTGCCTCCGTCCCCCCCTCAGAGTCGAGAGATAAGACATTGTGGGGGGAACCGCTAGGGTAGTTTCAGCGCGACATAGTCATTTTATTGTCAACTTGACAAGATTTCCTGACATTGGGATCAGACTGTATGCTATAGCAAGGATTGCAGGGCATAAGCAATATCAAGAGCAAATAATTGGCGGTGTTCGCGATATTGATGATGATGGTGCAAGTGATGAAGTCTGATTTTGCCGGATAAGTACCGTATGTACCTAGGTAGCTTAGTACCTGACGCCCCTACCATATAGAGGTCCGTGACACAATACCTAACCCAAGTAGGCATTTATGCCGGCAGTGGTTGGCTACGAGCAAAGATAACGTTGTTTCCCCTTAAACACTGATATTCTGTCAGGTTTTTTCAAACTCAAAATCATATTTACACATCAAACATACCATGGCCGATAAGGATTGTTCGCACTCTCAAGACTCCGCTTATGAGACAGAAGCTATACTATCATGGTAACAATGTCAGCATGCATAGACTTGGCTACTCCTTGGCAAACGGGATCAGCGATACCGAGCAGGAGCCATTGCACAGGATAAAGTGAAATAGATTGGCACGGCCTGGGAAAATTGGATGGCGCACATATCCCGTGATGCGCCCCGGCTAAATCTCTTTCGTTTTCATTTATGTTCATGGTGTCCTATCTACGAAGTACTCTACATAGAGTGTGTACTTCGTAGATAGGCGTGAACGCATTATTGCCCGTTTCTGGTTTGCTGGTGAATGATCAGCTCAGTTAGCAAGTGCCCGGTGCAATTTTCTGCTTGTATTGATTTTATGCCACCGGCGTTTGTTCTTCCTCTTGTCTAATATGAGTAGCTAGTGTGTATTTTCTTCTTTCTGAGTTTGAATCTCTCCACGACTTGCTAATTTTATCTTTACTTTGTACTCCTCGCGCGCAAAACATAGGTAAGAATACATGCTTGTTCATTTTCCTATGTTGCTTGTTTAAAGAACAACTTATCTCCTGATTGATCAACTCAAAAGTTGTCTGAGCTGTTTGTTAATGAACCTGCTAGTCGCGGAAACCATCGATTGGTGGTCTGGTGTGAAAAAGGATGACTGTCGTTTTTCATTTGCTCTGGCCCATGGCCGAAGATCAATCTAGAGAATGAACTCAGCGTGGCCATCTCCAAGCCCTGTTATCTTGACATATCCTTTTTAGGGCCTGTGAGCGAATTGGTCTTCAAATCTACCTAGGTAGCATCCTCAACTCACTTTGAACGGCAACCCTAGATCAGGTTGGACTAATGGTCTCTTCTCAGAATGAGGAGTTTCCATTTCCTGAGATGTTATTATCCACGACTACTCTGTCATACAACCTTGCGTTTCTCCACGTCCGCTATTTGATACTTTGCATCTGTGTTTAGTTACCTGATGGTCCAAACAACTGCTGTCTCCTAAACACTCCATTGGTTGTCCTGTCTATACTATCACGCCTCCTCCCTTATAATAGCAATGAAGCCACGATATTTATAGCGGTGCCTCCCATCCTCATAACGTGGATGACATCGTGTCGCTGTCTATATAAGAATGTTCTCTCGAAACATGTCGGCGTTACGGCGCTATATGGCCGCTACATAACCACGGATTCTGAACTCTTCCCTTCCCACAAACATCCTCAAAGTAGCTTTCTACTTTTCCCTTCAATTGAACGTTTCACCTTGCGTTCTCTGACACTCTTTCATCCACCATCCTTGCTTTCCAGTCCCTCAGGATACCATGAGCACCATCGTCCCTGCTGACCCTCCTGATCGGAGCAGCCATTCGAATGGGCTGATTGGCCGATTCCTGGATCTCCATCTCTCCTTGAAGCCGCCTATCGAGCTGTACCCCGCCACTGACCAGCCGCATCGCGATGGAGATCGAAACAACACCATCTTCCTCCCTAGCTACCGACCAGCCCTTCGTACCACCGTTCCTGTCAAATACTACGTCAAGGTCGGCAAGTTCTTTGCTGAGGATAGCTATCTGGTTACCTTCCGCTTCACCGAGCATGAGAATGCGTCCATCCATGCGGCTCGTTCCGACGAAGCAGCCAACAACGTACGCTTTGAAGCCAAGAAGCAGTACGCTTTCTTAGTTCTCGCGGACCATCGCCGCCAGATGCTGTGGGACAGAGATTGGGAGTGTGCCATTTGCAAGCAGCCAGCAGTTACGCTCCACATGCTCGTTATTCTCAGCGACCAGAACTTGAACCCACGCGCCCCCTCGGTCTTGTGCAATGCCGCCCCGATCTGCAGCCGCGAGGCAGTGAGCGCTTGCCGCGAAGCCGCTGGAGTCATGCTCAAGAAGAAGGTCAAGGTCGACTACTCTCCCGTCATTGGTGAGGAGGCAGACTGGTATTGCGAGAACTGCGGTACAGGCAAAGATATCAAGTTCTGTGGTCTCTGCGGTAGCGTTGGGTAAGTTCTCATCTCTACACTTTGGTATTTCATTTGGTTAACGCTCAGTTAGTTACTGTTCTAAGGAGTGCCAACGTGCCGGCTGGGCTGAGCATAGGATCTTCTGCAAGGGTTATGTCCCAAATGACAAAAATCAGCTCGCTGAGGAGGGACTAGTGAAGGAGGACACGACCGAGGAGATCGAAGAAATTGAGCGAGCTGATAGGATTCAGAAGCTTGAGAGAATTGAGGACCTCATCCGTGAAACTTATCCGTTTAGTGTGGTGATTAACATCACCAAGGACGAGGATAAAGGCGGCGACGCTACCATGCTCCTCTTCTGATATTGCAGGCATGCGTTGATGGAAACCAGGTTGCTCCCAGGGAATTTTCCGGCTTAGAAACTTGAAGTGGAGGGGAACGTTGCAATCAAGGCAGTTAGCAGATTAAAGGCAATCGGATACTTTGACATGACCTCATGACTTTGATTTGCCCTAAATGAATCCTAATATTTGGCGCCTCAATAAATAGTAACCGAAACGCTGTAAACAGACCTTCCCAAGCTACCCAGGACATTAACGGAAATAGAAAGGTCTCGACGCCCAAACCCTAGGAAATTCGTTAATACTATATGAATCTTGAATTTTCGAATAGTAACAATACTGGTAGGACATGGTAAGGAGAGCCTCTGAGAACGGCGTCCAAAGCTAAGATAAGGTAATATTCAACAACATGAAAATTTATTCACGAGCTGGGCGGATAGGCAGGGCGCCATCGGAATCACTGCCTAGAGCGAGATCTTCCTCAGCAGTACCTTCCTGGGGCCTTCGTGACTGCGATTGGCACTGACTGGCACTGATTGGAATATCGACAGGTTGTGTTACTGGGTGATAGAAAATAGGACGATGCTCCTCTCTAGCCACAGATGGTCTGTTCATGCTCTGCTCCGGAATCTGGTTACCGGCTGACGAGCCAACTTGCTCCCGTTCTGCCATATTGCGTGGCAGAGAATTATTGTTCTGGTCCCCCTCCTGCATTGGGAGCATCAGGTGATCTTGTGGCCTGCGAGAGGCAAGCCCCTGGTTTGTTCCACGTACCAAGACAATGTTCTTCTCCTCCAGCGTCTGAGATGGGGAATGTTGCTCTTCTCTTGCCAACCGGAGCCGCTTCTTGTTCCCCGCCTCTACCTCGAGCAGCAGCAATTGATAAGGCGTGGGCTGGCAGGGCTTCACTAGGGATTGTTGCTCTTCTCTTGCCAACCGGAGCCGCTTCTTGTTCCCCGCCTCTACCTCGAGCAGCTGCAATTGATAAGGCGTGGACTGGCAGGGCTTCACTAGGGATTGTTGCTCATCTCTTGCCAACCGGAGCCGCATCTTGTTCTGCTGCTCCAGCCGAAGCAGCTGCAATTGGTAATCGTGCAATTGGGAATCTCGATAATTTCCACCCCCTGTCAAAGGGTCTATGGATACTTGGAACTGAGATTCATAGCATTCCTGCGAGGCAGGCCATCCTGGTTGTCTTGCCTCGGCTTCAGGCTCGCTATGGGGGGTTTCCGCTGCAGTAGCTGAGGCAGCGAGGGATGCAACCGGGACTTTGCGTTCGATAGTAACCATGTTTGATGAGAGGATTGCTTGTTTATATTGGGGATGAAATGGAATCCTCTTTAAGGATTTGTACAGCACCTAGATAGTATTGGGGATTTGGGGATGAATGGTATACGAGGCTGAGCAGGACTAGCTGGATGAACGCTGTGTCTTGCGAACCTACAAAATATACATATATGATGAGATTGAGAAAGGGCTATGAAGAATATCTGTAGATGTAGAGGAGAAAAATCCCAAGAGAAATAGAGGGAGCTGAAGAGATATTGTGCTCCTATTGTAGGCAGAAGGAGGCCTGACGAGCGATGCGAGGGGGTGCAAAGCTGCCAGCAGGGGAACCCAGTCTAGCCGAATTAGGAGTAGCGCATTGGGCATCACATGTGGGGGATGGCGATGCGTGAGAGTGCTGCAAGATAACATAAGCGAGCGATCTAACCTAATAATGGGACTGAGTGCAGATGGCGAATGCTTGCCAGTTGTAGCGTAAGTACCACGCGTATCGGGCTATCAGCGTATTAGCTAACGGAGCATAGCGCTGCACGGAGTCGTCGCCGGGCGGGTCTGGGAGTACTCCGGTCGCGGTAGCGAGCGACTCCCGCTAGATCCATGCCTCTCGCTTGTTTCCGCAATCATAACAAACGTCGATAAGACGCGTAGCAGACATCGTCCTTTGTTATGATTCTGTGTGCTACGTGGTGTTTCACCCCGCCTCCCGCCCATAAGCACGAGTCAGAGCGTCTACAATGCAGTTTGTAATTAACTGAATTCTGAATTTTGAAATCTTCGAGTCATTGATCTGGTATAAGTACAGCCATCCCAGTAATAGCATCCGCATCAATCCATCCCATATGCATTATCAGCGCCCGTCTAGCAAGAGCTCATGTGTCGCCGCTAGCTTGTACAGAAAGAATACCATCCTTCATACAAGATAACAAGAAGCAGAAGCCCCTCCCAACCGGTCATCAAAATAATAAAGCAAGCTACCATAGCAGTAAAAACCATTTCCGTAAAGCACAAAACGCGTGATATGGTCCCCTTTCACGTCGCGATATACCCAGCCACAACGCCGATGAACTACCTAAAAGGAATAAAGAATAAGACAAAGAATAAACTGCTTATGCGGCAGCCTTCTTTGGCGTCGCCTTCTTCTTAGGTGCGGCCTTCTTCGCCGCTGGTGCTGCCTTGGTCTTGGTCACGCGACCGGACTTGGTCTTGCCAATGACGGCTGGCTTGTCGACGACGGCTGGGGCCTGCTGATCTGTTAGATGATATACTCTTCTGATCGACGAATGAGGGTCACTGACATCCTTGGCCTTAGCAGCCTTCTTGGGAGCAGCCTTGGGCTTTGCGGCGGCGGCCTTTGGCTTGGGAGCTGCCTTGGGCTTTGCGGCGGGAGCCTTGGCCTTGGGAGCAGCAGCCTTCTTCTTAGGGGCGGCGGCAGTCTTCTTCTCAACCTTGGGCGCGGCGGCCTTTGGCTTTGCAGCGGGCTTGGGCTCCTTCTTTGCGAGCTTGGTTCCGCCGGATGCACCTATTGAAATAGTTAGGCAGGGCGCCGACGATGAGAATGCGCGATACGTACCCTTGGGCTGAGCGAAGACACCCTTCTCAACACCAGCCTTCAACGCTCTGTTGAACAGAGAGTCGAACATGCTGTCAGTGGCGTTGATCTTGTTGTTGGCCTTTACATATTTCTTGAGGGCGATGCGGCTGCATGGCGGTTAGTATAAAATTACTACAGGTAAACAAATGACGCGTCGATCCCGTCTCAGAACTAGAGCGCGTGGAATTTGGGGCGTCGTACCTTGATCCATTGCGCTACAAGCAGTGTTAGCGAGAACATTTTAAAAAGTCATGGGAGGTGAACATACGTCTTTGAGGTTGACGATGGCATCAGTGATCATCGCTGCACCAAACACGTCAGCAAATGCACCGATTAAAAATTTAAAGCTGGCCGCAGCTGCGCGCACTCCATGCGACCGCGAAAATACATGCGCGATCGGGAGGCGACGTGGTGCGGGCAAGCAGCAAGCTTACCTTGGTAGCTGGCATGCTCGGGAGCGGCAGCCTTGGGCTTGGAGGCAGCGGCAGCTTTAGGGGCCATTGTGAAAGAACTGGTTAATTGATTGATGTGTGGGATTGGAGGGATACAGATGGTCGACAGACGATTGAATGAATACAAGGATTCAAACAAAAATAGAATGGGCGATGGTGGTGGCGGGGAAGTTCGGTTTATCTTTTGGTGGGCGAGTCGCGGTTCGAGGGCGGAAGGAAGAGAAAGGATGAGAGAGAGGGGAGGGGCGCCGAGTTTATGTATGAGACCCGGCCGACGAGCTAAAAGCTGGATCACTACGGCTCTAAGCGAGAAGATCTGCTTTGGACGCAGTTTGCAAAAGAACACGCTTTTTTGTGATTGGCTACATGTTGGCCCAGAATCCCATCCGCACATCCAACGGTCACCCCGAGCCCCCCGACGGATCATGCGCAACACGACACAACAGTCGCTCTGCTTCTCGTTCTCCCACACGCCCACGCTGCCACGCTGTAATCCAGCAAAATGCCAGCATATAGTCGTGGTCTCCCGCCAGCGACGGTTCGAGTCGTCCAAATACTTTGTGCGCTTCGTCTGGAAAATGCCCCAATATCATGCGCTTGATTAAGTCCTCCGGGACGCGTTGTGAGCTGATCTATGAGCTGGAAAAGCGTCGAGTTATGCGACTTTGATGATATCCACACCTCAACCTAATCTATATTGCCCGTGGATACTGGGGATGAAAGAGGACATCTCCAGCTATCCATTCCAATGCAACAACTGCCAAATAATTTGCGTGGTGGATGCAACGTGCCTGATGAATGGTGGTGGCATGCGACCGAGGTTTGAAGCCATCGCGAGTTTGCCAACGTCAACAATAAAGCCGCAGTATCCAACCACCACAACATTATATGGTTAATATTACCTCGCTCAGAATGTTTTTGATCGAATTACTTGAAGCTTATATGTTCAAATTGGATATTTTTTGCTTGTGTGGCGTGGGATGGGGTGCAGTAGAAAAGTCGTGTTTTGAAGTTGTGGATTGCGACCGAGGGGCAAATTGCCAACACCACCTTGGCCTCACCCCTCAGGATTTGTCAAAAGATCTTGCTCTGGTCAATGGCCAGAAACCACAATACATGCCACATTCTAGTTTTTGGTTGAAGGACTTTTCTTTTTTGTGTTGGGGGGTCACTGTGGTCTTGTTGATGGACCAGCTGGTCAGAACGCGTGCCACGAACGTGCACCAGAGTCGCGACTGTACACTTGGCTTTTGTATGACCGAGATGGATCATTCTCTCTGCATTGCAGGCCCGCTTTGAAAATCTTCTCCTTTGCGCTTTTGGCCCCTTTTGCAAAGCAGCTATCGAAAGTTCCATTACGGACGTTCTCACCTCCGAAACGCAAGTGCGACCGGGAACTTCCAAAGCCTTCTGTTGAGCCTGAACTCACATGTCTTACACGCCCGCCTGCACTGGCCCGATGCGCTTCATTTCCACTTTGAGAAGGCAGGGCCATCGATTTATTTGAGTTGCGATACTACAAAATGCCATAATTCAGAGCCGTGCAATCCAAGTGGTGACCGGAGGGCTTGCACTCGATGCGCCGTTCAGTGAGCGAGATGACGCCATCATCTGTCTCGCCTTTCCAGTTGTCATCGTAACTCCCAAGGCAGGGGTAGTGGCCAAAGAATTTGGTGTAAATTGCAGAAGAAATAGAATGCATTATGGGGTGCGGGCGTGGACTTATGGACTACTCTCCTTCAGCCAGCGACTCGCGAATCGTGATGAGGGTTTCCTCGGGATACTTAGCGACCTGCACATTCGTAACCCAACCACTCTACCTTATGGGTACATTCTGGATAGGAACTAGTTACCTACCTACCTAGGTAGGTATATAAGTTTATCAAAATTTGGAAAGCCCGACTCGGGGCATCAATGTTTGGGGGATCGCGACTTCCTTATTTCGAAAATTCATGGGTACAAAGCAATCCCCTCTCGTTTCAATCACCTCCCTCCACCTAATTCAACCCATTAGTACTAATCATTGCTACCTGCACCCACCATCACTTACCAATACACAAGTGCCTCATTTACAGTCGCTGCTTTCATATACTCTTACTGGTACCTTGCTCAACTTTGTTAAGCCCTTCCAATTGCAAAGAGGATCGAAACTGCTATCACTTGGCGTGCCGAGCTCAGTTTGAACCGATCCTACAACTTCCTCCGGTATGGAGTACTCGTGGGATCTCGGACTATGGGCGCCGCCGTGTACACGGATTCTGAAGGAAATAGAAAGGATCCATGTACGGCTCCTCGTGCCCAATTCATAACAAATTTGGAGAAATCTTAGTGTTTTAAGCATAACCCCCAACTAATAGTTCTTGACAGGCAATAGCCCATATGCTGCCGCGCAGCCTAACGATGCAGGTAAGGCTTGATGCTGTCGAGGAATAAATTCACGGCAGTTGTTGAATCTTCTGACTAACGAAACACATTAGGAGCTCGAGTCCCTCCGGTCGAGACTAATAACCACGACGATGAATATAAAATCCTCCCCTTATGCAGTCCAGTACTGGACATACCGGTCCAGATGTTTACTGGATCTTGAGTACCCTGAACTTCCCGCAGGAGACGCCTATAAGGCGTTGCTTCTATGTGAATCCCGGCTCATCAAGGACGACCCCGTTGGCCAACAAGTCCGTCAGACAAACGAGCGCGAATATGCCGAACATCATAAGCCAAACGACAACTTGGATGGTAGAGCTTCGCTAGGTTATTGAGTCGAGGATCTCACAATGCCAGCCCTCGAGCTGGCGTTAAGAATTAAAAACATACAGCTAATATCAAGCTTAGTTTTCATGCACTGATCGTAGCTTTGGTAATTGTAACTTACTTTGATTATATCTACTTATTAGTTACATTTTGGGCCTATTCGTAGTTTATAATCTTGACAACCCTCGCCTCACACATTCTTCACATGTAGTCCCCACTACCTCACCTCTGCTCACCACCCCCTAGCAGCTTGAAACTCGTAATCACCTTCTGTGTATCTTTGAGGTAAGTCCTATCCCGGTATGAACCTTGAGCCAAGTCCGTACTCTACCCCTCCCCTCCTTAAGCTGTCTATAGACGACCCTCTCAATGATTTTTAACTACGTATTTCTCATTAGCCCCTTTCTACTACTCAAGCAAAACCACAAAATGATACTTACCGAATACCTAACCGCGTTTTGAATATGAGCTCGATTTATAGCTGGCGCCTCTTTTTTTCTCAGCTCTCATCTGGATAAGTACTGAGCTCTGTGCCTTGGTAGGTTGGGTATAAAGGAGGTCAACCTTCCTTCGCAGCTTGCCACTCCATCTCTTCTTGTATACTACAGTAGTCCTGTTGCTGTCCCACGCTTGGGCTTGCATGTGCTTGATATAGTGGTTGATTGATCTCAGCAATAGAGGGGTGAAGGTTACAATTAGATGGATCCCAGCCCACACAGGAGTGGCAGGAAATGAGGCAGTGGACCTGCTGGCAAACAGTCAACTGGGCGGCAACCCAAGGACCAGAGAGGACAGCCCCAAACTAGAGGCCAACTACTACCGTGGCTACCCCAACTCCTCGTGCAAGAGGATATTGAACGCGTCGATTATCCTTTTCAGGACAGTCTGGCCTGGTTGATTCCGTGGTCTGGCTGGCGCCTCTTATATGCGTTCTCCGGCTTCGCCCAGAACTCTTGGCGTCCGCTCTTGGTTGAGGACCAATGACCTTCTGCTGCCAATTTTGCCTTCCGCGCTGCTTTTTTGGCCTTTTTCTTCACCTTTTTCTGACGATTAATCTCCTCGCGTTCGGCGTAGTAATTTTTTGCCTCTTCCAGAACACGGTCCCATTTTTCATGCCACTTATCTGGCCCAGTGGATTGTGCAATTGCCTGTGCAGCTGATAGAATGGCCTGCTGTGAATCGTTAAGACTTTTGCCATGAGAACCTCTTACTGCAATCATCAAGAGAGCCCGAAGTGTGAAATTCGCGTCGTTCCCTGCTATATGCAAGAAATTGAAGGGGCAATCTAGTTCTATCAAGAGGTCGTTCAGGCTTTTCCGATACTGCAATTGGAGTATATTATAAGCAGCTTTTTGCGGGTCCACTATGGCAACTGGTTCCAGCTTGACTTTGAGCTCGTTTAGAAGCCACACATCGTGGTAGCCATCATAAACCACAAGAACCACATCTCGATTGACGACCAAGCTTTCGATCTTTTCCTTTATCTGATCTGGATGAACAGTTTCTGATTGACCGAACAAAAATCTTCTCGCAGCTTTTGAGCAGTATCTAGTGGGGCCGACACAATAGTTTTGAGTTCGAAGAAGATTATCTTCTTGTATAGAAACTAGAGGCCGAGAGGGTATAATATTTTGTAGAGCCCTAGCATCAAGAATAGAAATACCAACCTGAAACTGCCTAACAAGAGGTATTTGACCTGCTCTTGACATTTTCGGTATCGAGTGAAAGGAATACAACATCTTTCATTGATGTATTCGGCAATTCTCGGCATTCTCCTGATAATGTCGGAGGCTGGTCAACCGGAAGACCGAGGAAATATTGAAGTAGTTGCTCGTCTTGATATACCGGTCTTGCCCTCGAAGCGACTTGTGTTCCTATAGTCTCTGTCATATTGAAATGGATTGCTTCGAAGACAAGAAGACTGTAGTACTGTAAGAAGGGCGTATGAGATAGTCGCAACCTAAGAGATTTCAGCGATGACTCATCAATACATGAAGCAACGTATATCTGTTGGACCGACCGTAAATGCCACAAGTCTGATTTCGACTAAATCCTCTTATTCTCACGAGGCTACCTGGTTGGGTTACCTTATATACCCTGCGAGTATGTTTCGACTCCCGCGACAGGATAAATTACTTGTGTGTGTTCGGCGACAGGTTCTCGTTGATCTAGAACAGGAATAAAGGCCGCGATTTTGCATGTGCATTCACTCAAACAAGGAACATCAGGTCTACATCAAGACCACCGAATAACTCGAGTTCGAGGACTTCGATATTCCTTTCGTTGCGCGTTTCAAGTTTGCTTGAGTTGAATCGAAGACTTACGTCTTAGTACGGGTGAGAGTGTGAGCCCGCGGCCCCAAAGCCATGCTACTGACAATACTAACAGCACCTCACATAGCCTTAAGTTCTCACACTCGACCATCACGACGGGACAAACGCCAATTGTCTTATTCTAGCTTATATAGTACATACTAACTTTTTAAGGTCACGAGGCAACAACGGCCACCGAATTAGATTTAGCAGTCGAAGACAACCCGTTAAAAGCGGGAGATTAAAATATTGCCGCTACGAACGCTGTCGCGATTATTCTTATAAGGATTTGGAATCGCGAAGAAAATATGCACCAGTCCTGCTTGTAGGTACCAATTGCCTCCCGTGAGTACCACACTTTTCAGCGTCTACTGATACATATGACTTAAGCGTGCTAGTTTTTTTGTTCGGTGAAATCGATGATATCTAGGCAGCGGCCTGCTCGACCAAGACCTCTCGTGGTGCAGGCTGGAAATGATCTCTTCGGAGATGTCAGCTAAGATTGGGTCAGATGACGATATTGCGACTACGAATCTCCTCCTCGCTGTCGTACGAACGATATCGCCGCCTTCAAATTGATCGAGCGCTTCCCAACACTACGCACCCCCCTGGAATCGATACTAACGTATCTTTCTATCTTTTTATCGAATCGATCTGCTAACAAAGAAAGACATACGTTAGGTAGTGGCTCTGGCGATTACTACTCTTGTGTGTAGTTGAGCCCTTTCTGACAGACGACTCTGCCAACTACCTTGCACTCTTATATCACCCGCCGACATAATGAAGAATGGCTTGGCATGCACGAACTAATACCCTATGGGTATGGAGAGATACAGAAGCACATTACACGGTCGCTATATAGGCCTAATGGGAAAGGAGGAATAGGGTTTTATAAGGACTTAAGGATTTCGGAGGCATCGAGGCATTTAGAGGACTTGGAAGGGGAAGCATCTTCAGAGACTTTGGTGGAATGGCAATAAGGGGCTTTTCATGAGGTTCTACAAACTCTACCCTCTTTCTTCAAGTGTCGGTATACGGCCAACATCCCTTCCCGACTGTTAACCGTTCAATAACGAGAAAGGATCAATGTTTCTGAAGACCATAATTGGGATACTTGGGTAATTGTGAGCATGTGGTCTGTCGGATCCTCTCATCTGCATTTCCATTCCACTATCTGGCTATGTATTGACTAGTAATTTAGGAACCGAATTATCTCCAACTCTGGCTCAAAGAGTGATATGCACTTTCCAAATCATATTCTCAATCCCACCTTCTCCTGGTTCAACCATAGCTGCAACCCCAACGCCACGCTAACGGCTAGGACCCATGCCCAATTCGAGGCTGTCGCGTGTAAGGATATCAAAGAAGGCGAGGAGGTTTTCATATCAGTCCTCGCGGAATCTGTTATGAAGCTGAAGAAGGAGGAGCGTCAGGTACAGTTGAGTAAGTGGTTGCGAGGGATTACCTGTCAGTGTATGAGGTGTTTGACTGAGTTGTGAGATTTTGTGTTGCGGGCCTGAACGTGACTGTGTTGGACTAGGATAATACCGAAAGCCTAGTACAAGCAAGCAAGCAAGCAAGCGTGTTTTTATTAGAGTAGGCATACCATCAAGCGTTCAAAGCAATTAGCTTCATCCAGCGTTTCAAATAATATTTAAGGGTATTATCCATGCTGCATCCTTTAATCTTACTTCTCCTGGTGTTTCCAACTGACATTAGATAATTGACCAATCTCTACACATAGTATTTCACCCCCTTCATCATCTCACTGAGGATATGACAACGTCCTTTAAACAAAACTTGCCAGATCCCCGAATCCCAGGCCCGCAATTCCACATCTTTGCGCAGGGAAGCCACCTATCTTCACCCTCACCCCTTCGCACTTGGGAGCACATGGTAACATGATCAATTACCCAAACCATGTCCTTGTCCACAATCAGTTGGTACGGCTACTCATGTTGGCAGTGGACCGGAGATCTGGCACTAGAAGATACCGAATGATGATGCTTGGGAGACATCTTAGTCCCAGTCGCGGGTAACTCGGGATTGCTTCTTGTCCGAATGCTTCTTCTTCATCTTGAGCCGGTTGTTAGATGCGGCTTTTTGCCTAGGATGGAATTGTCAGTAGGGGGTTTGAATCGAAGTGCGTCGTATTGTCTTATTGAGGTGATATTTTTTGATCGTCACGGTCCCAACAATGTGCATGATGACACGAAAGCAATAAGAGACTGATATCTTGCGTTTGAATAAAAAATTTGTGTGATAGGCTGCTTACAATTCAATAACTCGCTGCTTCTGCTCCTCGGATGTCACTCCTGGGACCTCGCTTTTGTATATGCGGGTAATCTCTTGAGCGAGACGTTGATAGGTCTCGTTCTTATTGTCGATTCGATTTCGATTCGTATCGCACTGAATCGAAATCGAGTCTGAAGCCGGTGCATAGTATCTGTTGGTACGGAGGCTGGAATGAAATACTTTTGGCACATGCCGTAGGAGATCACCCATTGACCAGACCGTCGTGGCTTTTGAGCTCGTCCTTAGGAGAGAGTATCAGCATTAAGCTGGGGAGAAGCTATTTTCAGAACATACTTGTTGACTTTTTGGCCTCCGGGACCAGAAGATCTCGAGAAATCAGTCTTGGAGAGCTTTCCGAGTTCCGCGATTGCAGACTGGTCGAAGTTTTGAAACCAATGCCGTGCGGCTTCGAACTCGGTGGCTTGGCTGTCACTGCCTGAACGCGCGGAGTATGTTCTAAGAGTTTGTGCTAGAACTAAGTGGTGCTGAGATTTAAAAGCTGCAGATGCAGAGAAATAGGACTTAAAGGTCTGGCTCCTAAGCATTGTGGCGGGTGGTTCCTCTCATACGGGAATGGAGCACAGGATCAGGAGCCAACTACGACCAGGATGCAAATTTGTGAAAATGGGGGAAAAAAGGGTATGTTCTAAAATAATCATTATAGATTTTTAGATGCTAATGTCTGTCATTGACAAAACATGTATAATATATATAAGGCGGCTCAAGTTGTCGAGGCTGTGAGGTCGAGGTGGGAATGCGCCTTGACCCAAGACGGATTAGCGCCGCCATCTACTCGGTGCATTTTTCTTAATGCCTTGTCTGCTCCTCACCACTTCTCTTCTCCCCCTCAGTAATCGCAACATCTCCTTCTCCTAATCCCCAACTCTCGTCCGGAGCTCCTTCGACACGCCTACTACACCTATTGCACGCTCACAAATTTGCAGAGACGAGCCTCTATTGCTCTACGGCTCGATGGCGGTGACGCTTCCATAGCTCGTCATCCAGCAACACCAGAAACCCGTCTACGGTTCACGGAGCCTCGTCCTTCTCCATCTCACCTTTCGCCTCATCCTCACCCCCATTCACATCCACGTGCACATCCACATCCGCCCTCTGTCTCGCTCCTCCATCCCTCTCATCTTCTAGAACCCTTGAGCCCTTGTTGCCCTGTTGTAAAGTTGGACTTGTTGCCAACCTCAGTCTCACGCAATCCATCCCCATTTTGATACCCATACCCCACCAGTTTCTCTTCTTCATCCGAGTGCGAGGCTTCATGACACAGACACAAGAGGCACCCGAGTTCCATACACGAACTTTGTCACCAGCATCTCCCGTACCTATCCACCCTCCGGAACCCTCCAATATACCAGTCCTGCGGAATCAAATCGACCCAGTTTTCAACATGACTTCGACACATATTGATCCTGATGCCTCCCAACCTCCTGTAGCTGCCCCAGCAGACTCTACCCTCGACCCCATAGCCCCAGCTTCCAAAGAAGGGTCTCCATCTGCAGCTTCGAGCTTTTCCGATGCATACAAGGAGCAGCCGGTCGAGGCAGTGGCGGAGGAGGAAGACAAAGGCGATCAAGGCACAGAGGTCAGCGATGACTATGCCATGACATTTGATTCGGATGCGGAGGGAGGCGCAGATAGTCACGATATAACAGAGGCAAATATTGAGCAACAGACGGAGACTTTGCCTGCAAGCGTGCCCGCCAGCGGTCTACCTCCGTCCATTTCCAACGACTCTCTTACCAACGAAGTGCCTACAAACGGTCAAGACGCCCACTCCACCCACCCCGTCCAGACAAATCCTCCCTCCCACCCAACGCCTGCTGATGCAGCAGCTGCCAATCTTTCAAGTAACCCTACAGTCCAAGTTCCGGCTAAGACCGCACCCCCCCAGACCCATACATATGAGGATATCGCAAACGGTGGTATAGATATCCAGCAGTTATTGGACAATATCACCGCCAATGCCGAGAAAAATGAATCAGCGTCGACAAGCCCTACTACGCCTGCCCAGAATTCCAATTTCTCTCTTCCCAAACCCGGTGCGGGTATGACAGCTCATGCAAGCCTCCCCCCACGCCCGCAAATCCCCCCACCGCGCCCATATAACGATGACATGCAATTGTATCATGCAGGCCCTTCACAAACAGCCAACCCTTATAGGCCGCCCCCACCTCCTGGTACTACCGCATCTCTTGTAGGTGCTGGTGCTCCAGGCACATCTACAGATACTAGAGGTGGACTGCCCCCTCCTCCAGCAGCATCATTTCGACCGCCCACAGCAGCTACAGTCCCTATCAACCAAACCCCCTATAACCAGCTCAATCATGTGCCTATTCAAGGCCCACCGATGCCCGTCGAGTCCCAGGAGGATATTGACGAAGTTGAGGCTCGATGGGGCCCGGAAACACAGAGACTATATGACCAATTCCTTGCCGATGAGCGTATGTATGTGACCGAAGGCTTATGGGATAGGTTTCCCGTTGGTTCCCGGTTATTTATAGGTAAGCAAATAATACCATGTTTGATCTGTCCTTGCATCACTGACTTGGTCAAACAGGCAATCTCCCGTCAGAGAAGGTTACAAAACGAGATCTTTTCCATGTTTTCCATAGCTATGGTAAGCTTGCTCAAGTTTCAATCAAACAGGCATATGGGTTTATTCAGTTCCATGACGCTGCTGCATGTTATGCTGCTCTCAATCGTGAACAAGGCGCCGAAGTAAGAGGACGCAAAATGCGTAAGTATTAGTGTTATTCCAACACTGGCACGATATGAGCTGATATATTATCTAGATCTTGAGATATCAAAACCGCAGAAGAATAGTCGCAATGCCCAGGCCAACGCTCCGCCTCTCCAAAAATCACGATCACCAGATCGGCGGCTAAGCCAAGGACAACCCGGGGGTCGTGGTGTTGATCGTTACGATGGGAGAGCGGGTGTTCGTCAAGACGAGTATGGCCGACCATTACGCATGCGTGATGATTATCGACCAGTGCGGCCTCCAACGCCACCACGAGGCGCTTTCCGTGGCCGAGATGAATATACACCGCGAGGTCGAGACTCTTATGATAACCGAGACCGTCGGAGAAGTCGATCACGATCTCCATACGGTAGGGAAAGCACGAGATATCGGGAGAGGAGTCTAAGCCCTAGAGGGCGCGAGGCTATTGAGGATATGGACCTTCAGATCCCTCGGCGCGAACCACGTGATGTTCCGGACGTCCAGATCATCCTCATGGATCAGCTCGATAGAGGTTTTGTAGCTTGGGTTGAAGGAGAGTTCCGGGGCCGTGCCATTAAGACTGAAGTCATGTTCCTTAGCTCTCGACTTCCACTTGAATCCGTTATCCGGAGACAAATTCTTGAAGGCGTCCACGCTGTGTCCCAGCTCACCATGAGATCTCAGAATAGCAGCAAGATCCCCCTGCAGGTTTTCGATCGTCAAGGTGGGGCTAACAATGTCCGATGGGATGAGTACCAAGATCTGGAGCCAAGGATTGCCGCAGAACTAGTTCTTCGCGCAAAGCAGGCACCAACTCCGGTTCAAGCTCCAGAGTACACCCAACAACAATTTGCAGCAGGACAGTCATATCAGCAGCCACACCAACAACCATACCAACAGCCACAGCCTGTACCATATCAACAACCACAACCTACACCAGGACAGCCATACCAACCACCTGCAGCTGCAGCTGCACCATCAGCCCCCAATCTCGCCAACCTGATTGGTCAATTGGATAGCAATGCTGCGTTGCAAAACCTCCTAGGTTCTTTCAATATTCCTCAACAGCAGTCAAATGCACCTGCCATTGCTGCTAATTCTGCAATCGATCTCGCTGGTCTTCTTGGCGGCCTCCAACAGTCACCGCCGCAGCAAGGTTATGCACAGCAAGCACCACAACCTGCTGCTGATCAATATGCTGCACTTGCTGCCAACCCTTCGCTTGCTTCTCTTCTGGGGGGGAGTGCGGCATCAGTACCAGCTCAGGTTACGAACCAGCAGTCTGCACAGCAGGTTCAGAATATCATGGCTCAGCTTGCTAAATTCCGGAAGTAGATTAGCAAATTGCTAACTTTAAAAATGTTCAGCCATGCATTTATAAGGATGCAGAAGATCTAGTTTAGTATGAGTCAAGACAAGGCTTTATCCTACGTGGACTCTTTCACGTGTGTTTGTAGTAGTGTGAGACTATGTCTAGAAGCACTGTGCTATGCTTGTGAGGAGTTGGTTTTGTTACAGGATTCTACCGCAAAACGCCGCTCTATGTAGATGCTGTGGGGATTCTTTCCATACTACAATGTATTGTACATAGATGATTCATCCTTATTTGAGAATTCAAATAGAAGGAGACTTTGGCTTGCTTGGCCAGACAGATGGTCTATACAAACGTTAGAACCCAGTGCAATACGTGAAGTTGTGCATCTTACCTTGTTAAAAGCAACCTTTCTATAGGCGCCTTCTTCCGGGAGTTCAACCAGGAAACTAGATCCACCCTCAATTGCGATTCATCCTTCTCCAAAACATCCACACCTCTCTGCACCAGTGCCATCTTAACCTCCTCAAGATCCATCTCATCCACTCTGCTAGGCTTTCCAATCAACCCATCGTCCATTTCCAAATACTCTACCCAATTCTTGACTCTCTTTCTCAATATAAAATCAGGAAGTCCCGGAAGCTGCCCCCCTACCCAGTCCCACACCCTCGAACTCAGGCCAACGCTCCAACTGATATGTAACAACTGCATCCTCTCCAAAGCTTCAACACCCTTCTGCTTCGGTGGCTCAGCAGTTAAATTCCTAAACGATATCCCTCTTCTCTTCTCCAGCTTCCTCCTATCACTCTCAACCTGCTTCGGGATCCTGCACGTCCAAGGCACCACGTTCGAAAGCGCAATAACCACCAGAGGTGTAAACTCCCCGCATACTATAAACACCAGCCCAAAGATGGGCAACCGCTTGATGTCATGCCAGCTGCGGTTTAGGAGCTGGAAATCGGACCGCGTGAGGGCACCCGCGGAGACGGCGGCAGGTACGGAGCCTTTATATTTCTTGTCGACTATGGCTTGGATCGGTTGCGAGGCGCGGAAGTTAGTGAATATATTCTTTGCGCCGGTGCGGTAGAAGAGCGCGTAGGCTTTGCCGAGGGAGAGGTAGTAGCTGAAGTTTGTGGTTTCGGGCTTGACGGGGAGGTTGAGGGGTGCGGGGAGGGTGCTTAGGGGGCCATTAATGGTGCCCGAGGAAGGCTGTGGTTGAGGGGAGCTGGGTTTTGATTGCGTGGAAGCTGTTGATGCTGGCCGGAGGAATAGCTGGGAGGGGGAGGGGGAGGAGGGTAATTGTCGTTGCTTGAAGGAGAGGAGGACGGCAGAGTGAGGGCGTGGAAGGCAGGAAGCGGTGCGCAGACCGCGGACAGCGAGTGTGGTCATCTCATTTGAAAGGAACTGGGAACTGGCCTGGGGAAAGGGACTGGTGGAGGGACCTAAGTATGGGGTAGTGTAGGATTCTGGCTTTTGGTGTTTATATCGATGGCGTTGATCTTTAATGCTGGTAGTACGAAATGTTTCGTGCAGGGGTCCTCCAATGCTGCGATCAAGGTACACGAGTACGTACACACTCCGGCAATGTCAGTTTGTCATCTTAGAACCCCGTCCCCTACTAGGTTTATTTATCGGATTTCTGTCCTCAAACTCGTATGTCTCGATTCTATATATATTGCTGACAGCACAAGCAAGGCTGTACGGTCTGGAGTATTAGTATCTCGTCACTGGAGTATAAATACATTGGAGCCCGACTTCATAGCCAGAACTGGCCACATCTGAGACCGTACCTACCACTACCGCCGCCGAACCGCCATCATGGCATGGCCATACCACCTACTCGACCTCGGAACCACCCAAAAACACCAACGGAGAATCCTTCTAGATCGCTATGGGGTATATGCCCAACTATCGGCCTTAGTGCCCATTTTAGCCTACCTGCTGTTTAGATTGGCCGCCTGGGTATATTCCGAGAGACAGAGAACGAAGCTCGATTATACGGCGCTGAGTGACTCCTCGCATTCCACACGCCGGAGGACGGGAAAGCTGGAAACAAGATGCAAGCAAGCCGCTTGGTGGCTTGGGGGCGAGGTTGCGTCTGGATGGGGTATTAGGGGCCATTGGATTGCTGGTTGCGCCTGGACTTGCTGGTTGTTGTTTTTATGCATCCACCGGACCGGTGATGGTAAGTTTCTCTTTGTTAATTGCTCGTTACTGGTTTGCAATTGTTGGAAGGAACCACGTCGGTTTACTACAATTCTGCTCTGGCTTGATTCGCATAATCCAAATCTTTCTCAAAAGCAAAGTTAGGGGTTATAATTGTCTTCTATATCAACACACATCACGTGATGACGATGGTCATACTAGAAACCAAAGCTTCTCATCTCAAATAGATATAGTTGAATATGGACTGACTTGATATTTAGACTATCTTCATATTACCAAGCGCTTCGGCGTTGTTGCCGCGTCACAGCTTCCTGTTCACTACATGCTGTCTATGAAATCCCTCTATTCTCCGCTCGCCTTGGTCTTCAAGGCTTCACACGAGCAGCTCAACCCTTGGCATCGACTATCAGGGCGAATTATATACTTTATGTTATGCCTCCATGCCTCCTGGTACATGAACTATTTTGTTCAAGCGGGTGTGCTTGCTAAACGGCTATCGGCTCCCGTGGTCATCATTGGAATAACTGCGTTTCTATGCCTGACGACCATAGCCACAACAAGTCTGGAAACTGTCCGGCGCTGGAGTTATCGAGTATTCTTCGTGCTTCACCTAATTATCGGAGTTTCGATACTGCCCCTGCTTTTCTTTCACGCGCCAGCTCTTCGAATATTCGTTTTTGAGGCTCTGATTCTATTCATATTCGACATTGTTTGTAGGAAGTTGGACACAACCACAGGTTTTGCAACAATTACCGCGGTTCCCCATGCGAAGCTGGTTAAAATTAAAGTACATGTTCCGGCTTCGAAACTCAAAAGATTCCACGACGCTCCTGGGCAACACATCTACTTGTCGATTCCAGCCGAAAGCACCCCGCCATCTGTTGCTACCCCCTCGATTCATGACCTACTGTTTAACCCGTTCACTATTGCAGAAGTATCAGCCCGGCATGTTACTCTGGTTCTTCGTACACTCAATGGGCCTACAACCCGCGCAATCCAGACGCTTTCACACCTCCCCAAAGCCTACCCTCCGATCAACATCGAAGGCCCCCTCGGATCATCTCTCCATTTCCCTAATCTCGCAGCCAACTACGATAGGATACTTCTTATAGCTGGCGGAGTGGGCGCTACCTTCATTCTTCCCATATACCGACACGTGCAGGATCAACTGGAGACTCAGTCCATTAATCCAGATCGTGTTACGTTTATATGGTCGCTGAGATCGGCTGCTGAAGCAAGCTGGGCAGTGGATCCCCAATCAAGAGTAAAGATCGATGAAGATGAGAATGTTAAGATTTTCTTGACGGGAAGTGCTGCGGGCGGGCCAGCATATGATCCACCTAGTGGGGATGGCAGTATTGAGTTGGATGATTTCCAAAATGTAGAAGAATCTGTGAAAGCCAGCGGGGGCCGCGGGAGGCCGAATTTAGGTGCGATTGTAGATGAGACATTTAGGCAAGGAAACGAGAAGAGGGTCGCAGTGTTAGTATGCGGCCCACCAGAGATGGCGAAAGAAGTTCGACGGCATGTTGGGCGATGGATATGGAAGGGCCGAGATGTCTGGTTCCACGATGAGAGTTTTGGGTGGTGAGACTTATTTGGGATATCCTTGGATGCATCTGTACTCTGTACTATTTTGGATTCTAGATACCAACCATGAAGCTATAATTAAAGATCATTAAGTCCTATGGGCATAACAAGCATTCGAACAGCAAACCGCGGAGTATGAGGAAAAGCATGGGGCGAGATCATCGTCGTCGTTGAACGTTGCATTTTAGAAGGACCTGCCTATATCTCCCATTTAAAGAGATATGAACTATGAGATATCCTTTTATAACGCCATCCAATTGTACGCCACGCCTGCGTAAAAACGCATTCGCCTAACAGCCATCCCTATGTGGACGCCATTGCAAAATCATCATATCGTGATACAGTTCAATCCGCTCTTTTCTTGAATTCCGGCTCTCCTTCCCCCGCACTACTAGCACTGGGAGTCTTGGGCCCATCCCCATCATCCGTTCCCGTGGTAGGCTCATCCTCCTCCCAATTATCCTCGACATTCTCGTCCCAGTTATCAACCTCATTCTCCAGCGACCGGGCACCAGTACCAACGGTTCCAGACTCTTGTGGCCCGACACCTTCGCCCAGCTCTAGATCATGTTCTCCGTCGTCGTCCCCAGGCACCGTCTGGTAATGCTTCGCTAGACGCTTCCTCTCCAACATCCGCATATGATACCAGCTACTCAAGCCAATGGCCGCCAGCGACCCCACGACATTCGCTACGATATCGTAGAAATCGAAGTTGCGGCCATTAGGCAGGAAGCCCTGTAGAAATTCGGACCCGACGCCCAAGACGCCCGTGCAGGTAACGAGCGTGAGGTTGAGAGTGCGTCTCCGGGAGGTATCGAGGATCCAGTAGAAGCAGGTGGTGAGGATGAAGAAGGTAAGGGCGTGAAGGACTTTGTCATTGACGTGGGCGTCGACTTGGAGGGAAGAGAGACCCGCGTATGCTGCGGTTGCGACGAGGAAGAGGAAGGCTCCTGGTCGAGGTTAGTTAGCTGTTGGCGGTCCAGCGGGGCATTACGCGGTAATGAGTTACAAGGTACGGACCTGCGAACGGCAGCCTTATGCGCATTTTGATAGAATAGATAAAGCTTCTTTAGCAAATCAAGGATGCTGACTTCATCCTGCTCCTGGTTTCCGAGATTGAGTGATATGTATTATTGAGAAGATCGAAGTGGGCAGGTTTAAGGCGTCAGCTCCGGCCATCTTTCTTTCAGACGCCGTCGTCGCCGTGTCGGAGCTCAGTGGAAGACACGCTGATGTCACGTGCCCGCCACGGCCAGAAAGGAACATGGGTTTCGGGGAAGTGCAGATGGAAGAACAACTCTAAGTTAAACCATTAATTCCCCAGAGAATATAGAATATAATTGATCTATCTGCTGCTCTACCTGCAACCGTGGCGAATTAATCATGCTAGAAATGGGCCCTCTGCCCTATGTCCCTGCGTATTGTCCGTCGTAGATGCTCGCCCAGCTGCTTGCAACTCCCGCTAGAACCATCCCCTTCCCATTCTCAGTCAGCCATCCTGACGACGTGTGAACGACAACCGACCGACTCTGCCAAAATCGATGATTTCCATCCATCAAGAACACCACCTCAACCATCGAATTTCGTCCTGCTTTCAACGGCGGCGCAACTACAAATGAGGGAAATTCCTATTCCCGCTAAGTAACGAGTCGCTGAAGCCGTTTCGACGAGGTTTCGTGGTTTGTCGCGAACGCCTATTTTCCGCGCTGCTGCGCGTGGGAGGGGGCGATGTCGTCGAGATCCGGACCCTCAGCCGCTGGGCCCGCCATTTCCATCACCAACGGCGCCCATGGACACCATACTTGGCTTCCGCCATCGTCGCATCTGAGTAGCAAGCCCTTCAATCATCGCGACGAGACGCCGGCGCGCTCGAATACGCCCTCGCTGCTCTTTGATGATGCCACAATGGCTGAACCGGCCGCCGTACAATATGATGGAGACAGGGACAATGCCGAGGAGGAGCACCAGAAGGCGCTCTTCAAGGAGCTATATCGGCGCAGCGAAGCACGCATCGCGGACCTGTTTGGAGGCAATAAGTTTGCAGAAGGACGCGGATCTGCGGAGGATGCGTCGGCGCATCACGATCAATTGGCAGAACAGCCTTCCACCGCCGAGCTACCTAAGGCCCAGACCCCCAAGAAGTCTGCGCGCACCATTGATGAGGATAACTATGATGATGATGATGACGATGAGGAGGAGGATATACGAGCGTCTACCCAGATCAAGGATAAATCTGCCAATGCCTTGTTATCACCATCCAAATCCGGCAGCTCCCCCGTATCCTCAGACCTATCTCCTACGAAGCAGACAGAAGGACCCAAGGACGAAGCAGCGCAAGAACCCCGATCTTCCGAAGATGCGCGTAAGCAGCTGGAGGAGGAGAAGAAAGCTACAGAAGAAGCGGCTAAGCGTAGCTTCCATACCCTATTTTATACATTGGAGAATGATCGAGTTGCTATGCTGGAGCAGCAGAAGTTGGAGGAGGCCGAGAAGCAGATCAATGCCGAGATGGACCACAGTGGAAATGCCAATAACACAAGCGGCGGAGCCGGCGAGCATCATGGTTCCCTAAGTAGCGCTAACTTGGGCGCGTCGAGCTTGACGCTGAAGCATCTTATTGCGCGAATCGATCTCAAGCGCGAGAAGGTCAAAGCTTCAGATGCCGAGCTGCGTGCGTTGATGAACGAGGTTCGCAAGAATAGAAGCAAGTGGGCGAGCGAGGAGAACGTCCACCAGGAGGAGCTTTATGAAGCTGCGGAGAAGGTCCTCAGCGAACTGAAGGCGATGACCGAATATTCGGCCCCTTTCCTTACTAGAGTGAATAAGCGTGAGGCTCCTGACTACTATAATAGTAAGTAAAGCGGCCACCATGAAGTCCACCGCACCGACTAACTCTGCTAAGTTATTAAACATCCGATGGATCTTGGAACGATGACCAAGAAGCTGAAGACGTTGACGTATAAGTCCAAGGCCGAGTTCGTCGCCGATCTGGATTTGATATGGGGTAATTGCCTCAAGTACAACGCCGATATTGGCCACGCACTACGGCGGAATGCCAACTCAATGAGAAAGGAAGCCGAGAAGCTGGTTCCGCTAATTCCGGACCTTGTTATTCGACCTAGAGCAGAGGTGGAAGCCGAGGAGCGCCGAAAGCAAAATGGCGGCGAAGACGATGCCGGTGATGACAGTGATGACGAGCCGATCATGTCCTCGCGAGGCCGAAAGGCTGGCGCGAAAGGCTCGACCAAGGCGAGAAAGTCCGGCCCTGGAAAAGATGAAGGGACACCAGGGATCGACCAGAAACCCGCCCTTCAGGTCAACGGTGTCCTCAACGGACTGGGCCACGATGGATCCGAGACGGGGTTTGACGGAAGCAATGGCTTTGCTACACCTCCACTCGGGTCGATCACTCCTGGAGGAATCAACGGCGTTCCAGGCTTGGGAAGTCAAGCCGATGGAATGGATACTGACGGACCTTCAATAAACGAAATGTCGCTGGGGCAAGCCCTTGGTGCTGCTGCAGAGGATATCCGAGAAGATGAGGAATATAAAATTTGGAAACAAGTCACAAAGAAGGACCGTGCACTTGTGGCTAAAGAACGCAACCGACTCTTCAAAGGGGACAGACTCAATCCAGATGAGCCAGCTTTAGTAAGAACCAAAGCTGGAATGCGGCGATGGCTCCGTCACCAAAAGCAAGCTCAAGCAGACGTGTCTCAAGCAGATGTTGGCAAGGATGGAAAGGAATCGGCTCAAGCGACAGAGACATTAGCAGAGGGAATGGAGGGTGAAGAGGAACGCGTCTTGCCAGACTATTATGATCCGCTCTCGGCTATCCCAGATATACCGCCTAGGCACCAGTGGATTGAAGATTCGGAAGGGCAAGTGATCGATCAGTCGGAAGAGTTTCTCCGCATGGTCAAGCCCGGCCACTTCACCGCCCCGAAAAGCTTCTTGACCTCAAAGATCGAGGCGAATATGAGACAGATGCAAGAGACTAGAAAGTTATGCTCCAAAATCGGCGTCATCAAACAGATGCAAATACAGGCTCAGGTATGTTTCATGATAATGTTGCACACAACTTGTTGATACTAACTGGTACTAGATGTATAATAATCAGTTTCCAAAATACGAGCCGGAGCCGTTTGTTGAAGCCGATATTGAACCTCATGTCACCTCAGATGACGGACCGGTCATGGCAACTTGGGTTTGCAGAGCCACTATGCAGCGATCTGTTGCTGAACTTTGCTATCATGCTGGATTTGAAGAGCTTCAGCCCAGTGCTCTTGATGTAATTACTGATATTGCGGGCGATTTCTTCACCAAAATTGCACGAACAGTTAACGTCTATCGAGAAGCCCCAAAAGTACCAGCGACTGGGGCTGTTGCAGAAGCCGGGAAAAAGTGGCAAGAGCATTTCACTGATGAGGAGGTGCTCCTCCATACCCTCAGTGAGAATGGCATGGATGTGGAAAGCTTGGAGAGCTATGTAAAGGATGACGTGGAGCGTCTAGGCACGAAACTCGGAGTCATGCATGAACGTATGAAGGCCCACCTTTCCGACCTTCTACGTCCTGCTCTCACTGATGGCGGCGCGGATGGATCTGGTGCTTTCAATGATGGAAGTGAACAGTTCGTCGGTGGTGACTTTGCGGAAGAGCTGGGGGAAGACTTCTTCGGTTTCAAGGCCCTTGGGTTGGATTCTGAATTCGGGATGTCGAGTCTCTCTGTTCCTCTGCATCTGTTGCATGCCAAGATCCACAGATCATATCCTGGCCCTACTGCGTCGGCGCCGACGGCCGAAATCTTCCCGCCGTTACCACCACCGGAGCCAGTCACCAAAGAGAATCTCCAGGAACAGATTGGCCTTGTCAGAAACTTCTTTCTGGCGAAGTTGCATGCCAATGACGATGAACCGTTACTGGAAGACGAGGAACTACCCCCTAAGCAAAGACCATCACGGCCCCGTCTCGGCCCAACCGGCAAGATCACCAGCCCAAGGAAACGGCCTCTGAAAGAGCAGAGTGGGAACTCGAAGAAAAAGAAGAAGCTCGATAACGGCACAGCGATGGATCCTACTACGGGTACCAAATCCGGTATCAACGGTAGCCCGGAGAAAGGCAATGCGCTCACCGCATCAGCAAAGAAGCTGAAGCTAGGCTTGCCAAATGGCGGGCCAGTGTCTATGGAGAGGACTGAGAGCCAGAGCAACATGAGCCAGACAGAGAAGGACGATGCCTCGGCAATTGGGATGATGAGCCCAGAGAGCATTGAGCGATAATAATTCCACCCTGCATAACTTTCCTATTTTCGGTGTCGTCAAGATACATTCATTTTCCGCATAGCCTGCTGCTTCCCACAGACGACATCTCATTTGATTACTGATCCATCGATCATTTATGAAAAATTCGCACGTACATATGGGAATGGAAGGATACCCGGAACGAATAATTTGGGGGCTGTCTTATCTAGTTTCTACACTTTTCTTTTGCAATTTTCCCTGTACCAAGAGACCTTGCCTCCTTCCCCGGCGTATCGGACAATGAGAACTTGGGTATGATAGGAATGGGAGGGGATACTTATGATCAAAAAGAGGCTCAGCCTACAGAGTGCGGCTTTGCATTTGATTTTTCCAGACGACCTCTTGCATTTTGCATGGATGCATGTGGTTGGGTAACTAGCCGGTCCGAGTTGAGCGCTTGAATTTAAGACTCGATAGTGTCATTGGGAACATCATCATCTGGTTGGATGGATGGATATGCCCGCTGCGGTGTTTAGTTTGAACGTTGTATTTTATGAAAAGGTAGCTGGCTTTTGCTGGCTCCCTAGGCAGCTGAATCACTTAATTATGATTGACGAGAGGTTTTTGTTGGTGAAATGAATTGATTGTGTTGTACCTACGTACCTGCTCCGTATATATAACTGAATTTAGCATCGTACTATCTCCCAATTTATTCCTCCTTAAATGGAATGCAACACGCCTTTCCCTCTATGCACAAAACAGCCACCTTCACTTCAGGGTTGGGCGGACAATTCGTTTGTCCTTGCCTATTCTTCTGAAGCGTATCCCTAATTTCCGAAATGTGTCGCTCTATTCCTTTGCTAACCACTCCATCCGCTGGTGGTAGCAGTTCCAAATCCGCGTTAAAATTTTGCCGCAGTGAGATTCGACGGCAATCCCAAGAATGCAGTGTGAGTGTCAAAGTTTTAATATTTGTACGACGCAAGAACCAAAGGTCCCATTTAAGTACTACATTGAGGTAATTGCGAGGTCCGTCGATTGCCGGGTGCTGGATTTTACAGAGAATCTGATCCATGACGCCGTTACAAAAGGTAGTAGGGGCGAAGGTCGAGAGACAACCAGGTACATCGACCCCTCCCATGGTGTTAGGAAGGTAGACAACGTCGTTTATGGGGTTGATTCGTGAGCCAATATCATAACCTTTGTTTACGGTATATTTTGAATCATTCCCGAGTGAAAGCCAGTAAGTTTCGCAGGCTAGCCTATAAGACTCGCTGCAAACTGTCAGGAGCGGTAAGGCTGAAAGTTTGACTAAGATGTCCCCCGATAGGAAATGTAGTGGGGCTGCTTGACGAGTTCTCGGCCTAGACATTGCGTATCTCCATATCTTAACGCGAAGCTCCTGGGGTAGTTCGGGGAATCCAGTAAATTCCCTAAGATCTGTAGATGTGCCAAGCTTTGTCGAAGAATGGATGATCGCGGGTGGATCTTGCGAGCTAGTTTGTTTTAGCAATAGTTCGGAGGGGGATGAATTGGTCGAAGTCAGCGTAGCGCTGGACATGTGGTTAGGATTGGTCGCTCCGGGACTGGGTTGGCATGTAGATGATGAGCCCGAAACCGAAGCCTTAGCGAGTGCATGTCTAGCCTTCTCAGCTGTTGCGCCGGCTGGTGCAAGTGGTAGTGTGGATATCATGTTTGCCAGGGGTGACATTTCTTCTCGTTTTACCTTAAGTAGAGGTCTACGAGCTTTAACTATTCGGTATAGGCTTTGACGATTAAGTTCTTAGCCTCAAGTATAGCTATGAGGGCAGTATAAGCACTAGTAGTATAAGTAGTGCCAGGTGCTTAAGGGGTACCGGAGGCTTAGAGTCTAGCACTAAATTCGAGTGGGTATCTGAGGGGTTTGGTGTAAATAGATTTCACGGGTTGAAGAGTTGAAGAGGGCCAAACAGAGTTTAAGAGGGCCGGGGAGGTTTACTGTAATCCGAAAATAAGAGCTTGGAGAATAGGAGGGAATAGATAAAGAGAAGGAAACGATTGGATAATACTAAATGGGTGGACAATAGAGAATGGCTAAACGATGGGAAAATAACCGAACAAGGGGAAAAGCACTGAACAATGGGAAAAGAACTGAACAAGGGGAGAAGCATTGAACAATGGGGATCACCAAGTCGGGAATCGGTGGAACAATAGGAGCCTGGAAGCAAGTTATTGTAGTGGTCAACTAATCAGAGCTCACTCCTTAAGCATTATCAATTGCCAAACCTATCTGAAGACCCGCCGGTTTCGATTCTTCACTAGCTAGCTGGCACAACCACGCTACTGGAGAAGAGCGAGCATATGTATATAAACAAGAAAAATGCAGGTGCCGACAACCTAGCTCTTTAGGTAGCCCTCCATAGGTGCCGATCTTGTTCGAATAGTAAGAGACCAAGTCGGTGGTTTTGGTGCCCCTTTTAGCGAGCTTCCGTGGCAGGCGAAGCAGGACTGGCTACTCTGTTATAACGAAGAATCTTTAATTTACATGCACATTTAGATCCTCAACGGAGGGAATACACTGGCAATAATCTCCTACCATCTAGAATGACGCTTGTCATTCCCCCATTAGATGGAATTGTGTTAAATCTCGTTGGAGACACGCTCTAGTACCTACGCAAGGAAAGTGGATTTACCGCAACAGTATGGCTTGGGGCTTCAGGACATTCAGATGGAACTCCAAAATATGGACATGGACTGCCGCAAGAAAATAAAAAGGTCAGTAGCACGCACTCGCAGCAATACACATGTGGGGCAGAATCATAGGACCGATCAAGAACATGGCAACCTGCAATCGAAGCACTCTTTTAGTGTCTAATATTATACGCCAAGCAATGCTACTCCCCAACTCCAAATCATGAGAACTAAATCAAGCCGCTACCTGTGCCTGGGGTCCTTGACCCTGGGGCGCAGCATCCGCTTGTACCTGTATGATCTGATATTCCCATTAGCGCTGAGCAACCCATCAAGATAGTGATGAAATTACCTGTGCCCTTAAGGCGTCAGTCTTATCCTCCGCCTCCTTAATCTGCTTCTCGACTCTCTGGCTATCGAGGAGTTAGAACCAATCCATAAACCCTTTGGGTAGGGGACATACATCTCGTTGTCAATGTATTCCAATCTCCCGTCCACGGCCAAGACCGCTTCCGTCCTGTCCTGCTTCAATAGCACCGGGCCAACCAGTTTGTATATATTCGCATCGTCTTTCAGTCCTGAGAATTCCTGCGTTTCTTAGCAATTCATACGCTGGTTTCGGTTCTGGTGCACCGAACCTTCTGCACCGCCTTATTTTCATGCTGCTGTGACTCGAGCTTTTGCCGTGATGATACATAGGATTGTAATTCTGTGGGGCAATGTTAGAGTTTTCTGGCAAATGGGGCCAAGGAAGCCATCACTGACCTTGTTGTACTGCATCATACTGGGTGGAAAGAGCCTGGAGGCGTTGTTGTGTGTCTGCCATGATGGAGGTAAAATATCGACCAGAGCAGCGAGGTAGTATCTCTAATGGTGCGGAGATTAGGGCTTAGATGGAGAATGTACTATCCGAAGGAGTTTAATATCAATGCAATGCCACAAAGTGAGGAATTGTATGCTTCGTTGCGACGAGAAATATAATAATACCCAGGGCCAGGTTTAGGTGTCGTGGGCTAGTTTGGCGGTTCCCTGTCGCGGGGCAAGGCTGTTGCAGGCAACGCCAAGCGACAGAAGCTGGTCGTCATTGACAACCTCCCTACTCTCAAAAACAACAGAGACAACGAACACCTCCGGGGTCCCTCTTGTCAGTCGCAAGCTTTCTTGTCCTTGGGTGTTGACGTGCGACTGCCAAACTTGAACCCTTTCTGCCAAAAGGATCTCCTACAAACAACAGCAGGCTCCACCCAGTTTTCCCCTAAGCTTCCCCGCCTCCTGCTCTGCAACCTAGCGCGATAGATATTGCTTCTGAAACTATTGGCTTGAATAAACTCTACCAAAGCCTTTCCAGCGCGGCCTTTAAACTCTAGCTTCAAGGCTTTGGGTGATTTTCACAATCCGGTTTACCTTCCCCACCTTCGAAGCCGTCCCCCACCGCAAGCATGTCGAATACCGATTTCCTAGGCCGCGCAATAGAGGTGGTCAAGAAAGCTATCGAGGCAGACACGGCAGCTGAATACGAGAAAGCATACCAACTATACTACCAATCACTAGAGCTATTCATGCTAGCACTAAAATGGGAGAAGAACACCAAGTCTAAGGAGATGATAAGGGCTAAGGCGGGGGAGTACATGGAGCGGGCCGAAAAGCTGAAGACGCATCTGACAGACACGGATAAGGGGAAGAAGAAACCGGGCATGGTGGGAGCGAATGGGAGTAGTACAGGCGGTGGAGGGAAGGGCGAGAAAGGGGAGGAAACCGAGGATGCAGATAGCAAGAAGCTGAGAAACGCTCTTGCTGGCGCCATTCTACAGGATAAGCCGAATATCAGGTGGGAAGATGTTGCGGGTCTTGAGGGCGCGAAGGAGGCGCTGAAGGAGGCCGTTGTCCTGCCTATAAAATTCCCACATCTTTTCACAGGCAAGCGACAGCCTTGGAAGGGGATTTTGCTCTATGGACCACCGGGGACGGGAAAGAGTTATCTGGCGAAAGCGGTGGCTACGGAGGCAAATAGCACGTTCTTCAGCGTGAGCAGTTCGGATCTGGTCAGCAAATGGATGGGAGAGTCTGAAAGGTTAGTTCCGCCCCTAGAAACATCACCTAGCATTTACTGATAAGTTTACAGATTAGTAAAACAACTGTTTGCCATGGCACGCGAAAACAAGCCATCGATTATCTTCATCGACGAAATCGACGCCCTCTGTGGTCCTCGAGGCGAAGGAGAATCTGAAGCTTCTCGACGTATCAAGACAGAGATGCTGGTGCAGATGGATGGTGTAGGCCGAGACAGCAAAGGTGTTCTAGTCCTCGGCGCTACGAATATCCCATGGCAGTTAGATGCTGCTATTCGTCGCCGTTTCCAACGGCGTGTGCACATTTCGCTACCTGATACAGCAGCCCGGACAACCATGTTCGAGATTGCTGTTGGCACTACGCCGTGCGATCTTAAAAAGACAGATTTTAAGAAACTTGGGGAGTTGAGTGAAGGTTACTCGGGGAGTGATATTAGTATTGCCGTCCAAGATGCACTTATGCAACCGGTGCGGTTGATCCAAACCGCTACGCACTACAAGAAGGTAAGCTAAATTGACTTGATATTCTATTTTAGAGGAAGTGAACTGATTGATATTTAGGTCGACGATAACGGTATTGAGAAAGTGACGCCTTGTTCGCCGGGGGATGAGGGTGCCATGGAGATGAACTGGACAGAGGTGGATTCTGACAAGCTCCTCGAACCACCCTTGCAACTGAAGGATTTCGTCAAAGCCGTCAAGGGCGCCAGACCAACCGTATCTCAAGAAGATATCAAGCGAAGCGAAGAGTGGACGAAGGAGTTTGGTAGTGAAGGCTCATGACGTGTCCCATCTCAGAAGAGATGGCTGAAAATGTGATGTATTGACGAAGTTTGATGATTAGTTGAGAAGAGCTTTCCGAAGTACGGCTAGCATGGCGAAGTACGGCGTTCTTGTGGTGTATGAGTCCTTACGGGGGGAATACGAGATGGGAGAAGGGGAGAATCATACATGTAGCCAGCGTGATATAGAGCATATGAGCCGGACAAAAAATCAAGTCGGACGTACATGAATAACATTGCACAAGTACCTCGGTATCTATCTACCAGTAATACGTTACTCACAACAACAACAGTAAATAGAGCCTTTTTCCCAAACTTCCAACCACTAACGCCGGTTTTCTTCATCCGTAAACAAATCAGCCAATACCACGCCAGAGGCCCACCGAGATGTACACAATGAAGATCAGATCATGCCTAGCTTGCCACACTCATCCTATGCAAAACTAATTCTTGGACTTCTTCTTCTTCTTCTTCTCGCCCGCATCTACTTCGACGTCGTCGTTAGCCTCGCTGTGTCTCCGCTTCTTGTCCTTCTTATCCTTCTTGCCCTCCTTATCCTTCTTCTCTTTCTTATCCTTGGACTTCTTTTCTTGCTTGGGGACGGAGCTGGGTGCAATGTCTTCCATGTCGGCATCGGCAGATGGGTCTGCAACGTTGATATCTGCTAGCACTGAGTCCATGGCTGCTTTCTGTGGGGTACGTCAGTAGTCATTCAAAACCATGATAGAGAAGAGGGTCGTACCATAGCATCCTCGTTCTTCGTTGGGGCGGTTCCGCTTGCGTAGAAATCTAATCTCTCTTCGACTTGTTTTCTTAACGCCTCACCGAACTTGGTGGATGGCTCCTCTGAGAAATTGTCGATCCTGCTAGCAATACTGCACTTGTTGGCCAAGAATCTTGAGATTCGGCCCTTGTTCTTTGCGCCTGCACGGCCGATAAAGCTTGAGTGATAGATTAATCCGTACTTGGGTGTGTTGCCCTTGGTCTTCAAGGCTCTGAACAGGGCCTTTTCGGCACCAAGAATCTGGACAGTCGAGGCGGGGTACTTTGAAAGATTGGTAAGGGAACCAGCGTGGGAGATCAGCCGTGCTGCAACAACCTCGCCGATTAGGGTGGCCAGATTAGGTGCAACAATAGCCATCTTGTCGACAAGGTACTGGAATAGCGACCGTCTGTACTCGGCCAGCTTAACCACACGGTTCGCAAATGCCGAAACGTTCTCCATGTCACTCTCTGAGATCTCCTGCCCCATGCTCACGCGTGCTGCATCAATGATGGCTTGAGCGATATCTCCATCGTCGTTCACAATGGCAGCAAGGTCATGTAGAGATTCGTCGGTTAAAGTCTGCTTGTCACCAATGTGTAGTGCGAGTTTGGCGTAGGTGTGGTTGTCTGAAACGATTCTAATGAGCTCAGGGAAGTGCCAGCCGTACCATTCGCGAACACGCATGGAGAAGGTATTGACAGCCTTGTCGAGGTGATCCAGGGTTGCGATGGCCTGGATGATATGGTTATCATTCTTCTGGACCGAGAACTTGACCTTGGCGCGGGAGTATGCGTGACCTAGACCGAGTTGTGCTCGCTCGACATCGCCCTCTTGAAGACCCTTTAGGAGCTTGCCCGCATGGTACCGCAAGCCACGAAGTAAGTCTGCAACGACTTCGGAGGTCTCGCCCGTCTCGCAATCGACACCAGGGAACGAAGCCTTGATGCTTCCGGCCAAATTCTTATCGGACACTCCCAGCACGACCTTCTTCTTCTTGGAAGGCTTTGGCAAGTTCAATTCGAGGTTCGAGCGGAGGTAGTCGGACAGGACGCCTTCGGATACCAGGTTGATGTTCTCAAGAGCTTCGGCCGCTCCTCTAATCGAATGTTTAGTTCTGTTCTCGTTTTTGATCTACAATCACTGCGCATACCTATATGGCGCAAAGCTGACAAGCTTGACCATCTTCCCGAACTTTGCTAAATCCTGAGCCGCATCTTGAACCTCCTTCAATCGGTTCCCAACCACATCGGCTTGGTGCACGACCTGGAAGATCGCATACCCCACCGAGCTCTCGTGGAGCAGATAATCAATGGCGGACATTTCGACGAGCTCTCGAGAGCCTTCGTATCTCAGAGGCTTAGGCGGGTAGTCTCTGCCCACAAATAATATTTGGGGTTGGTTCGTGCTGCGTTGCGAGTTTATTCTTTGGGACCTTGGGAAATTTCAATTGGAGGTGAAGCTCTTTTTTGGGAAATTTTCTTGCCGAGTGCGATTGGAACGCTTAGAGCAGAACCCGGCGCCATGCCAGTCACGTGGCATGGTCTGGTTTATATGTGGAGGCCCGACTCCGTAAAAGCGGCACGCTAAGGGAATGGAGGACTCTGTATTAACGAATTACCTCGTACATTCTCGAGACGTGGATTTCTAGATGTCTTGCTGCTTCTAAGAAATATGTGAAATAGACCGAAACACTCTCGAGGATAGTTTAAACTCTTGGAGACATTGTTACAAGATGATTAGTACCTGCGCGTAGTGCCGCTTTTTATATCAAGGCCAAAGCGAGCGATTCCCCCTCCAGTGATGCATTTCCAACAGCAGCACCTCAGCCTGACATCGGGTGGTCAATCGTTCAGAGATGATATATATGCGCAATGCCTTGTCTTTTCCTAGAATTACTGCCCCTCGAAATACGGCTAGAGATTTACAGACACGCCTTACAATCTAAGACTGGCTTCGTAGTTCTGCGGCGCTCTCTCGATACTACCAGAAAACGCTTTATCATCTTTCCGTTCCACCCGCAACAAAACCTCTCTTTCCAGCATCTAAAAATCAGGCTCTCGCTCTTGCGGTTAAACAGACAAATCCACCATGAAAGCAAAGACCTCCTCTGGCAGCTTAACGCGCTGTTTCTCCAGGCGACTGACTTTCTGACGGATGTCATGGTGCAGGAATCCCTGAGGGATCAGCTGAGTCGCAATATCCGGCACGTGGAAATCGACTTCGGCTCCTTCTTCCTCACAGGTGTTGGGAATACCGGGAGAGCTTTGAGGGCTTTCGCCGACTGGTCGAGACGTGGCCGCTTGCAGAAATTTAGGGTCATCGTTCCCGAGAAGATTGGGAAGGTGTTTCCCCATATCAGTCCGGGCTCAAGCACCCACAATAGCAATCTGCCATATAATTCTAGGCTTAGCATGCCTCGCTATTTTGTCAAGGTGTTGGAATATGCTAGGGTGTTGGAAGAGGCTCATGATGGTCTTGATGATGATGTAGCTGGATTCGCCGCCCATGTGGACAAGAGCATAATTATTCAGACGGGATTGACCCACGCCACTTCACTGGACAAGAGGATGTGGCTAGTACAGAACGTGTACTGTAAAAACAGCTTCACGAGTGACTTGCATGCTGGGTTTGGAGGGGAGCTGTGGATGGATGGGGAGTTGTGCTATAGGGACGGCGTTCGGATGATGGACATCCCAATAACGTCACAACTGACAGCTACCAGAGAGTAGGTGGAGTGGTACAATATCCATTGAATACGTATGCGACAAAAGAACCCCTTGGTTGCGCGAGAGAGAATTACTTTCACCTGTTGCTCAAACACTTCTAGCAAAATCAGATAAGAAAAACTTCCCAGACTTCTTAGAATACAGTGTAAGGAAATATGACTTCAGTGCTAGTCTTCTGCGTCTCCAACTCGACCCTTTGTCACCGTTATTCGTTTTAGACGATCTACGCCTTGGACTTAGCCAGGCCAACCGTTCCCTTGCCATGGTCGTAGACGGAATACCACTTTCGGAGGAATGCGTCACCGAGGATGGCCAGAGGGCCGACCGGCTCGGGGAAGTCCTGTATAATATTAGTTGACCTAGCTTTCGATGATCAGAGATAAGGATTAACTCACCATTCCCATAAAGCTGGAGATGCAGGAGCCTTGGATTTCAAGGATATAGTCGAATGCGGTAATGCTGAAATCGTAGCCGCTGAGGGTGAACGCAATATCTGGCAAGCTCGCACGCTTGTCGCATTCAATAGAATACTGTCCGTTGTAGCCCTTCTTGGCACCAATTTCCTTGTTCAAGAGTTCAGCAAGAGTCGATGGGAGAGCGATGAGGGAAGTTCCGGTATCAAGAATGACACCAGTGTTATCAAGCTCGGCAGTAGAATCGCCGAAAGTGATGGCATCAAGGTCGACCTCCCAGTACGCCTTGCGTCTCAATGGAATCTCAGTTATCTTGCCAGTGTAGTGGTCCTTGTTGACGCCACCGAAGGTGACCTCGGATTCCTCTCCCTCGTTAGTATCGCCGAGGAAGAAAGCGAAAACAGGCTCATCCAACAGCTTCTGGTCAAGCATGTTGTAGAATGGTGGGGGGATCTTGTTGACGGAAATGGTATCAAATCCAAGACCCAAGATCCCATCAAAGCGACCAAATGCAAATGCAAGGCCGGGCTCCTCGGTGGCCTCGGCGAATATTTGGTTCTTGATCTCGAGGTCTCCGATTGACATGACGTCTTGAGAGACGAACCCGCTCAGGCTACCAGAGCCATATCGGATCTCGAATGAGGAGCCGTTCTTCTGATATGTCGACGAAGCTGACGAATCGTACTTGGTGTGAAGATAACAGGCGATTGAACCGCACTCGACGGATGGAACCCACAAGTTGGAGCTTCCGGTATCAAGGACGACCTTGAATGTCTGTGGTGGGGTACCGATGGTGATCTCGGAGAAGTCTAGGATCGTGGTTAGACCAAATTGCGATATATAGAGATAAGATATACAAGCACTTACATTGGGCGTTCAAGAAGTTGCTGATGGGGACCGGGTGTACGCCGTTCTCCTTGACGGAGGTGTCCTTGAACATCTCCTCGGCGTGCGACTCAGGCCGGATGCCCATATACTTCTGGCCGAGCTGCCTCACATGCGTATCGATGTTGGCACCGGCCAGCTGCTCGGAAAGAGAGATCTTCTTCAAGGGCATCTTGTGGACGCCCGCGCTCACCGAGCCAAGCAGCGAAGCTGCTGCAATGAGTGCGCCCTTCATGATTGCGATCGATGCGACACGATGCGATGCGATGGGAACGAGCGAGCGGACGAACAACCTAGTACTGTCGAAGTAATAGATATGGATGAATGAGGGTTAAGATGGTTGGGCAACCCAAGATTGATGATGTTGTGGGTGATGGGTTGGGGTTGTTGACAGGAAGGGAGAGGAGGGAGGGAGCTCGGAAGCGGGAGCGGAGACGCAGGCGGTGATGTGTGTTGCTGATGACGACGGGGTTGCCATCGGATAGGCGCAAAGTGACAGGAGGGAGAGGGGAGAGACGTCGCGCCGCTGCTGCCTCCCGCCGAGCTTCTGACCTCCGCCCAGTCCGCCTGTGTACGTACACAAACACTTGGTACGCAAAGCATCACATTATGCTACCGGTACTTGTATTTGTCGAGCTGCTTTACCTAATAATTCGACACTCACCTCTAGAAAGGTGAGGTTAATAATTAGAGTCTTATTACCCTTCATCTGTCTCTAGCTAGACCTAGCTATTAAAGTATGGGGTTGGACTGTCTCCGCCTAGGCCCACAGGTAGGTAGATCGGCTCTAGGGCCCTGATCCAGGTACAAGATCACAACCAGTCATGACCGATACGAGTGCGGCCCAGAGTTAATTAAAAGTATAAAATCACAGCATAGAACATGAGGCAGCAGCGACATTTATTGAGAAATCATCGTCGCTTTCATTGTTTTATAGTGTACAGTGCTTCTACAGTTATGTACAGGTAGTAAATTAGGTATATATCATGTCGGCAATAAGCCATGCTACTGGGCACTGCGACCAGCATTCCGCCACCGCTCAAGATACTGTTCTGCCTCGAAGTCCTCGGGCCAGCCGTCCCAGTTCTCGACGGTCTCCGCCAATCTCTGGGCGTCGCACTCGTAGCCAGTTCCGCCCAAGAAGACCTTCATGGCAACGAGGACCTGTCTGATGTGCCTGGCTCCGTTTCGAGCCAGCTGTGCCGAAGAGTTCAATTCCTCATGGTGGTGCACCATCCACTCAAGAACCATAATCATCTCATACCAGTCTTCGGTGACCCCTAGAACCCGTACATAAGCGTGGAGATGAACTCCCCCGAGTGAGTGAAAGAGTCGTGGAATTTGGTAAGGCCCTGGCTCGCTTGTAGATATCTTCGTGAACTCGGCTTTGAGCAGCAGTACGTCGTCCAATACCGCCTCGCCATGCTCCATAGCAGATTTCGAGGCCAGCACAGCCTTGCAGAACCCGTCACAGATGATCTGGAAACCCCTGGGATCTAGTTCGAGCCCACATTTGTGAAAATCTCTGAGGGCTGCGGCGAGGACTTGCCACGCTAGGACATCATTCTGAGCGTCGTCAGTCTCGTCCCGAGCGATAATTGCGTTTCGTCGGGCAAGAGCGTGGAACAGCGCATACCAGGCTGGCCTGGACGTTGTATGGCGCTGCTTCAAAAGATCAGCAGCGTGTGACAGAGCCTGAAAAGATCCGGATCTCGGCTTCTCTTTGATTGCCATAGCTCTGTCGAATGACTGTGCTTCCCCATCAGACCCATCTCGATCAGCTCTCAACTGGGGAGCGAAACGACACAACAGAGATATCCACGCTGAGAATACGGGGGTCGGCACTTTCCTCAAAGCACCACTTGATTTCGAGGCACTGGAATTGCCAGACAGAGAAGCCACTGTTGCCCCATCGATTAGTTTACTGTCACGGAGGTAACGCAGTCCTTGCTGGACCGAGCTGGCATGCCCTAGAAGTTGAATCAAGCATTGTCCCGATGGTCGAATTCCTGAATCGATCATCTGATCGTATAGATCATCGAGAGCCGGTGGTTGGTGATGTAACTTATAGGAAGTGCTAAAGTTATCGTCCGCAACGGGAAGAACTTCTTTTCCATCGCCTGGTGCAGCTTCATATGAGACTGTGCGTCCAATTCTGGCGCCCTCGAACGCGAGTTTCGTGAACATCGCCGAGTACATTGCCATTGTTGGCCGCCCACCTAGGTCGTGATATTCAGAAAATGCACTCCATGCCTCCCGCACATCACGGGTGGCCTCAATTCTTGCAGCCCATTGCTTGGAGTCCAATTTGCTCGTATCCAAAGGACCATTTCGCCGGCCAGATCTCATCTTGACCAATTTTCGGGTGTGTATTGTTGGAGTTCCATCAAATTCCTGGCCCCCGAAGATTCTTAGAGCTTCGTCTTGGGAAGGCGTCCCAACATATCCCGAACCTCGCTTCCTTGCTATGGCCATTGCCACTCTGCTCATGTCTTCTTCCGGTGATCTTTGGGCATCCATACCATCCTGAGCCACCCTCCACGGAGGCCAGCTTCGAGAGCGCAGGGTTGAAACTTTCGACTCTTTCTCAGATTTTCCCAAAGCAGCCATAACATGGATAACAGCTCGATAGCTGTCCTCATCGGGCAAAAGTGAAGGCTCGAATTCATCACCTAGCGCTAAAACCACCTTCTGAGCACTCCAATTATGGGCCATCGACTTCAGAGGATCTATAGAGGCTGGTAATGTCAACAGATGCATAACGGCGTTGTAAACTCTGCAAAATCGTCGATGAAGGCGAGCATCTAACACCTTGGAACCGCAATCATTACGGGCTAAAACCGAATACATATACGGCCCTACCATGTGAGAAATACATGGCATAGCAGTGGGCCAGATCCTTCGCGTGTGATATAGGAGATGGCTAATGATGGTCATAAACGTTGCGTCGTCAAGCTCTGGAGATTGACGAAATCTAGAGGAACCCGGCTTCATTTCCGGATCAGAGACTGAAGCCTCCAGAACGTTATCTTGTGCCCTCGTTATAATATGCTCCCACACATAAACTATGATTCTCTTCAGAGTCATAACCTTCAAAATATCTCGCTGCAGGATTTGCAGGACAACAAAAGTAGGCGTTGCCGAGGGTATTGAAATAAGGCGCTCCAGCATCTCATCTGGTCCTTTCCCAGATAGAATCCAGGCCCATTCTGCCACATTATCCTCGCCAAAACCCCGCTCTCGAAGGGCTTTCGATGCGATATCAGTTGAATCTTCAAGAAAGGGAGTTGTTGCTGCCTAGATAGAGTCAGTATAAATTATCGAGTTACTGGACGAGAAGACGGACTTTTGGGATCATGCATAGGTGAAGTTGGCGGAGGAGAATAGCATGTAGCGACGAATGGTTAAGCGTGCTCCAGATACTTTCAAAATATATCTGCTTTTCTGATGGATCTTCCAAGTTTAGCCAGTGGGAAAGCGCGGTTGAGGGAGAGATGCGCTGTGTTTTTCGAATCCTTCTCTCTTGCCTTAGGTTGGGGCGAGTTATATTCCGTGACCGCAAATCGATTGTGGGAAGACTGGGAGTCTTGGATATCTGCAGCGGATGTTCAGATATTCTCGATACCACCCCTCGCGCATGTATTTGTTCCTTTTCTCCATTATATCCAACTAAACGCTCGCAACTTTGGACACCCGCCTGTCCGCTATGTAGACATCGGAGGGGAGGAAGGGTAGGTCGGATTGTAAACTGAAATGGTACTCTGTTAGGGATTGGAGGAATTCAAAGGCAGGATAGAAGAAATTGACTTGGCTTACAATATTTATACAAGTAAATCTTCGAGACTTGGTGGGGCCCTGTAGGAAGGGACTACCCAATGTCGAGAAAAGGAGGCGCGATTGCATTCGTTCATATTGTCCAAAAGCGCTAATTGAGGTCAAGTCTGTATAGGACGTGTATCCTGGGATGGTGAAGGATGGATCGGAGAGTATATCGGTGAATTAAAATTACTCCGGAAACAGGTTTACATGTTCAAAATGCAGTTATTGGGAATAACAGATTGCATCCTGTACCAAACTGTCCTGGGAACCTCAACAATAGGAAGTATAGAGGGAGCTGGCGAAGCACTTGCGAAGCATCTTTTTGTGATGACTAAGCCAATCCATTTGGTGGATGTTGGCGCCAAGCCTCCTTCGGCTAGCCCCATTCCTCAGGTCTGATGTCTGATTCTCAGTTTCTCAAGGTTTGCATTTCCACATGGACAGCATATTCAGTTGAAGGGAATTCGTTACCGGCTCTCGGGTTTTCTATCGTGTTCCCCTCGAGTCTTGTGTTATCAGAGAGTCACGCATTTGCTCTCCAGAAATTCATTGTCCCCGGCTCTAGAAACGTTCCCCTTCGTCACACATTGCCCTCCCTCGCTACCCTCTGCGATCGCGACTCGCGCCAAACCGCGCAGGATATTTCGAAAGCCGAATACCATACAGAGAGACCGCCTAGCCCATGATGGCGTCCGTGAATGGTATCTTAGGTCCCCCATCGCACATGGAACCTGCCAACGACTCCATCACCCTCTCGGCAAAGAGGAAACGCGACGAGAGCGAAGGTGACCACCAGATAAATAGCGGTATCGCCTCGCAGACATCGCAGACATCACAACCAACAGGGGCATCAACCGAAGAGACCCAATCCCTCATTCGAGACTTAGTTGACGTCTTAAAATCGTAAGTAGCAGATCCTCACGAGTCCGAAGCCTTCTATGGCCCCCTCGCAATCCTAACATCGCCTCACTTCTGCGCCATCGACGACGATTGCTGATTGCAGGACTAGACATGATACCGTACCCTCCATCTTGACGCGGCCACTACCTGATCGCGCATCCTCATCTGAGCCTCAAGCTAAACGGCAGAAAGCCGAAGATGTCTCCGAAACCCAGAATACAATCGTGACGCGTGTGGCATCCAATACCTACAAGGACCTAGATGATGTCCTAGAAGACATTGATACCGCGGTATCTGATATCTTGGAGAAGTTGGAACTACCTAATGGCGCCGCGAGAAACCAATATATTCCTCCTGCAGGTCCGCAGGCCGAAATTGCTTTGAAGGCCTCTGCATTCAAACGACGAGCCCACGAACTTGTTAGAAGAGAGAAGGCATCCTCGGAACAGAATAACACCTCCAAACCGAGCGTTATCAACAATTCCAGCTATACCTCGAATAATAATGTCGGCGTCAACCCTTATACACAAATCAACGCGGGCTTGGGTGACAACAAGATGGTTCTCACTCTTTATGGCAACGCTCCAGGACCAAAACAGTTATTCTCCAGCTTCCAAATACCGACAGAAGTTGACGGCGAGAAAAATGCTGTCCAGCCCCTTCGAGAGGCCGGATTGCCCACAGGAATTTCCACGACCCAAATCATCCCCATAAAGTCATCGAGCCTTGTGGAAGGGAGTAAGCGGGTTACACTTGGCGACGTGTTTCCGACTCCTGCAAATGTCCCGGGGTTGCAGCCACCGAAGCCGTCGAAGAACGCAACTACTAGGTCATCCACAGTAGGCTGGTATCAACCAACTGCAGTAGATGCACTTCCGAAAACCGGAAGCTATTTCAAGGCGCCAATTTCTTGCGGTCAATGGTTAGATTATAGCCAGGTGACCTCGCCACAAGATTCCAAGAAAAGACATCGAGATAGGGCTATGAGCCTTGTAGGCGCGAAAGCTCCGTTGCCTGATGCAGAGCCTTTGGAGTCTACTGGCGCGAAGCTAGAGGCTCTTTTCCGAAGCGCGTATTCGAGCTTTGCTCCAACTAAAGATAATTCCGCAGCAGTTGCGCCCACTGGCGTGCTGGATCGCATATGGTGGCAGCAGGCTGGTGAGAGAAGCTTCGAGCGACTAGTAGAAAATACGAACAACTTGGATACAGCAACAACCCCAGGATTGGACACAAAGCATGAAGTTGAGGATGACGAGGAAATGAAGGAGTTCGAACAATTGGTTGAAACTTGGAATGGAGATATAGTCGATCCCAACCTTGCTCCCGTGGAGGCCAATGCTGAAAAATCTGTCGAGGAGAAGGACGTTGAGGAAGTTCTAGAGGGCATATCCGAGTTGCTGGAGACCTTGAATTCGTACCAACGAATTCGCAATATGACCTTGAACCCAGCGACACGCCCTGCAGGGCTCCTTTCTGCTCCAGATAGCTCAAGCCTTGGGACCCCGTCCAAGCCCAGCGAAGCAGAGCAGGCAACCTATGAGATTCTCAAATCACAGTTGGCGTTGATGATCTCGACCTTGCCACCGTATGCAGTGGCCAAACTAGACCCCGATCGATTGGCGGACCTAAGAATTAGCACTAAGATTGAGATCCGATTAGATGATTATAGAGGCGTTATGGAAGAGGATGAGGCAGCAGCAAAGGCAAGAGCAGCCGCTGCAGCGAGTACAACATCCTCATCCCGGGCCATACCGCCATCAGTTCATCGGAGCTCATCGGCATTGTACGGAAACCAGTATTCCAGCTCTAGACCTGCACCGACACTTCCTCACCAGTACTATGGAGCACAGACGCCTGCCAGAGCATCGCCAAACATGCAACGGCCGACGCCCACTGCCGCAGTCCCTTATCCAGCTCAGCGGGCAGCTTCTGCAGCACCTTATCGACCCAGTGCCTATGGAACGCCAACCTACGGCCACCAAGCTGCCCGCCCTGTTCCGCAACAGTATCAGCCTTCGAGTTCAGCACAGTACTTGCAGACTCCTGGTGCGCAATCCTATATGCGGCCCAATCAAGGTTATCAAGGTATACCTCAGGCTACACCACAGGCGTCGATAAATGGTCGATATGCATCTCAACCACCATATTCTCAGCAGCCCCAAAATGGTCATGATTATCGGTATGCCAATAGCTCCAATATTGCGCGTCAGAGTTCGCCGCAGAAACCACTGTATAGCCCTCAGCCCAGCGCACCTCAGCCTCGACCATCTTATTCGACCCCTACGCCCGGCATATCTCAAGACCGCCGGCCTTTTCTTCCCACCTCGATGATAAACGGGAGTGCTCAGCCAACGAATCAGGCACAGTATACGCCGCTTCCAGCAACATCTCTCACAAATTACAGCACCTTCATGACACAAGAACAACAATCAAGTATGATGGAACGTCAGCGGGCACAGCTAGCCGCGCAACAGCAGAGTGCCCAACAACAAGCAAGAAATGCAGCTCAGGCAGCTCTGGGGTCGCCATCCAAGACACCAGTGAATGGCAACAGTGCCGTTGCCGCGGGGTTGTGAGCCATAAAGATATAGAATAAGGGCTTAAATGGGGAGGGGAAATGGATAATTGGGCGTTGGTGTTGGCGTTGCAGCAGAAGTTTGGTTTGGGTGCTGGGGTTTACATTTGAACGGAACGTTGCGGTGGTATTGTTATTTCAGATTTCCTTCCTGCAACGGGCAATGGGAAATGCATGCATTCTGCACGGGTAGAGGCACCTGATAGATTTTCGCCCTACCGTTCTAGCATGGGATGTACATCAAAATGTATCTGTAAACTTAGAAAGCATTCAATTTGCAACATATTGTAATACGTCTGAAGCTGAACCTGGAGAACACTTGGGAAGCCTGTGTGAAGTTCTACCGTGCACGCGTATTTTTATACAGTCTTGTATCGGAATACGTCCGAGGGTAAATATCGGCGACGCCCTACGCTACGTCATTTGGGGGATTTCCAACGGTAGTTAGCGGAAACTCCCCAGGGAGGCTAGCATCCCGTGCGAGTACGTGTATGGGGGAGGGGCAGCTTATCCCCAAGTCAAAACAAAGAAGAACACACATCCACTTGCACTTATACTTCAACTTCCACTTTTTTATCCCCACGCGAATTGGCTCCTATTATATTCCGTTCTGCGTTTCAACCCATCAACCAAACCAACTGTTTATTACAATGACCACTCCAACGTTGATCGGTATGCCCGAGCCGCCGTCAAATCCCGATACACCAACAGAGGCACCGTAAGTCCCATTCCTTTCCTCCCAGTCCGTCGCTATATAGCAAAACATTTCCTAATTTTGCAAAAAGGGGTACACCCAATTCAACCACAACCTCCCTATCTGCGCTCTCCACCACAGCTATCAAAGACGGCCATCGCGGCACATCTTTCCCTCATAGCGGCGCCGGCCACCACCACACCACCTCAAGCAACACCCTTGAAGCCGAGCGCGCAGACAGAATCTCACGTCTCGCCGGCCTTGAGCGAGTGTCTGCTTCGCGACCCCAGAATCCGAATGCTGCTGCTGGCTCCAGCACAGGCGCAAGCCAACTCCCGGGATACTTTGATCAGAATGGCAATCCCGTCTACACAACCAGAATGTCAACAGTGGGATCAGCATCCGCAACTGGTTCGACTGGTGGACAGACTACTACATGGGCAAGCGGAAGCGCGAGAGCAGGCGATGATGAGGACCAAATGAGCATGGACACGAACGACCGCGACATGGAGAACGATCACTATTCTGCTTCTGCCGTTGACGAGGACATGGAGGGTGATGGTATGAGTGATGACACCAGCTTAGTTGGATTTGGTGAAGGTGCTGGGAGCACTGTTAGTGGCCCGATTTACAACAGGAGGGATGTGGCCTCTAGCCCTGCGGTAGGCAAGACTGGTCTCCCTAGTCATCTACAGAACCCGAATTCTGCAAGCGGACCAGGCACGCCGGGGAGCAGCTCGACTACCGCGACGGCTGAGCAGCAGAGGAGAGATGCGAGGATGATTGATGGACTGGCTGATGATACGAGTGGATATGTTGATACTGCTGCGCGTGGCGGACGCGGGGTCCCTAGTCGGGGCTCAGGTACGGGCGCTGAGGTTGCTGAGGGGATTGTTAAGGACCGGTTAGATGACGGCGAAGGGAGAAAGAAAGCCGGGCTTGGGACTCCGGACGATCCTGCGAATTTGGGAAAGTTTTACTTCGAGGAGAAAAAGTAGCCTGGGCTGATGAGAAATTGGAGGCTGGATTTGGTTGGATTTGTATGTGGCTGGCGTTTTGTTCTTGGGCATAGGGAGGATTATAGGACTATGATACCATGTGGAGAGTGCAGGCTCTTCAATGAAAGAAAAACAGCCTTCGAAGATGGAAGAAGGGTATAGAGTTGGTTACCTCTTGTTGTTCAATGGATAGTCTCCTTTATAGACTCCTAGGAGGTTTATGAGGTGGCGATGGCTTCCTTTTTGTGGATTTGTGAGATTTATGCTTCTGTCATTTGCGGCTACACAACAGCTAAGTTCCGTTATATAGCCGGCCTCAAAATACCTACTCAATGGCTCATTTGCAACTTTCTTTTACTTCCCTAGATTTATTTTGTTCCTCCTTGGTTTTGGAGTAGGGTTTAAGTTTGTTTTGAGAGTCCTAGATAACGCATTGCCAACCTTAGTTTCAATTACGCAGGAAGGCTATACTATTAAACCATAATAGACTTTACCGTTTAGCGACTACGGGTCCGTTGTTCTGTACGCACCGACAATCATAACGAAAACATGCACCGCATTTTGGAGAGGTTAAAAGCTATGTCCACAGATAATTATAGATACTGCCAGCCTCTGGCAGCCGATAATATGCAGCAGAAAGGGAACGCAGGATATCAGCATAACCCGGCCATGTTATCCATCCGCCCAATATCGTCGAGATATTATACAGTCCACCATCCATACCCCGCCCATTACCGCCAGCATTTCTTCGTATCAAGCATTATCGCGTACGCCCCCAACCCCCACCAGCCCATCACAAATTTTCTGTGGCAAAGGAAACCACCCAATAGATATACCAAGGAGAGATGATGGCCTATTCGTAATACCACGGCTCATCAAAAACGTGATATTGGTGACCCCTGACTCCCTCTCCCCGGAACATCTGAGGGAAGCGCCTGCCCTCGGGAACCTGGTCTTCACTGATATGTTTATTCCTCACTGCCGCATCCTCGGGCTCCTTCTCGCCAACTAGGAATTTGCCTACTTGAATCTCCGTATCGGTAATAGTGGACCGTGAGACTCGCGCATATCCAGTTCTCTTGAGGCCTTTGTAGAGAATGTATTCGCACCATCTATCCCAGTCGTCGGCCGGGTCGATGTCATGCATCCCGCTCGTCTCAGACACGTATGTGTTGTAGTTCCCCTCGCCCGGGTTGGTGACTAGGTATGAGAGGAGGATTGCTGGGCGGGGGGTGGCGCCCATGAGTTTAGAAAGGTATTCGGATTGTAGCCTGCGATCCTCCGGATCTTCTTCTTGACCCGAATGGAAGACGAATACATCAATCATCTCGCCATATACGTCGAGGGTCGCCTCAATCGCTGGCGCTAACTCGCCTACTGGGGAAGGTAGGAGGTGATGCGTCGAGTTGACGATTGGGAACTTGGATAGTAGCGCGGCGCCCCAGGTATGCTTATTTGGTCCTGGTCCGTAATCGACATACATTCCCAAATCCTCAGCGAGAAACTGTGTTGTGTCACGGTTACCCATGATGATGCGCTGTAAATCCGATTCTAGGAGACCGATGACATCGATTTCAAGCTCTTTAATAATGTCTCTCATTCGGCGCTCTGAGGACCACATGTCATTGTCGAGAGAGAAATGGATAGTCCAAATACCCGCAGTGAGAATTTTATCATCCTTGTGATATGGGACATAATCGTATGTTGGGAATCGGAGGTAGGCAATAGCGACTGCGAGAAGCTGAAGCACACCAAGAACGTAGATGTAGTAGGAGCGCTGTCTTCTGCCATTGAGATATGTGTTGACGCGTTTGCGCTGTGCGACAGCGGAAGGCGAAGCAGCTGCAAATACACCACAACCGATGAGGAGCATCATGGATATCATGACCCAGTCGGTACGTTCTCTGACGAGAGGGCCACCGGGTACGAAAGCGTAGGCCACCACCCACACATGGAACAGCGCCATGAAGTTGTAGACCAGGTATCCGAAACCAAACGAGGTAGCAGGGCTCTTCTTGGCTGCGGAGCTGATGAGTGGAATTGAGACAGCCATTAAATATGCAGCCAGAATGAGAGCGCCATAAAATCCTCTCCAATTGCTTGATGTGGTGAGAAGAGCAGCGCCGATGCAGCCGACGCCATAAAGAGTCCAACTGCGAGCTAGGCTTTCCTGGAAAAGTCCTACTATAAGGCCTATTGCCATCGCAAATATCGTGAGAGCTCCATGAGGTGCTGAAATTGGCCCACGAATTGGGTAACCTTCCCAGACCCAGAGAATCATTGTACTAGAGTCTGATAACAGGGAGTGCAGGGCGAAAAAGAGACCGCCGATTCCTAACCCAGCCAGAACTGATCGTTCATTCTTCTGTCCCTGAATTGCCAGCTCGTTCCTAGCAATTGGGGTCTTTCTCGTGGAGCGGAGGACAGCCAGTACTGCAAGAATAAAACCAAGACCGTTGTACCCTCCGTTCTCCGCATGCGAGACTGCCCAAACGGGGTTGCTAGTTCTGCAGGCAAATTTTATCACACTCGATGCGACAAGCCCGATTGTCCATGCCGAAATCCTTGACTCCAGGCGTACTGGCTGGCTTGCTTCCGAGTACCAAGTTGCAGCCCACGACAAGCACGACATAAAAACGCCGAACCCAACAGCAAATAGCCGTAAGACTGGATTGTGAGCCTGGTATGCAAACAGTCCGGCAAGTCCCATGAAATGGAAAAGTCGAAGGTTTCTGACCACCAACAATCGCACGGATCGAATGCCGAGTAGGAATGGTGAGATTGTTGTCATGATGAAGACCTCATAACCCGAAATACCCATGTGCCATAATGGAAAATCTGTCCACGTTAACCATGTACGCTCATGACATATCGAGGCACTTACACCACACAACGATACCCAACGAAGTCAGTGTCGACCAAAACGCGAACTATGCATTGTCAGTTTTGAATTGCATCGAGACGGGGGGCGCAGTATACCCCATTGTAAATATCGGCTATGGCATCGATAGCTTCACTCCACGAGAACGCCTGGCCAAAGACTTGGTCAATCGGTTTGCCCTTCCTGGTAAACGGTCAGCAAGTAAGCCCCTGCTAAAGCGAAATTGATCACATACTCTTTTTCAAGAACTGCGTCGGCCACCATCTTGCTGTTTCTACGGAATCAAGATTCTCAGACAAGTTCACATAATGTATTGTCGTTGGACATGAATATATACAAGAGCTACTTCGGAAGCCAATGGACGTACCCCTTACTCGACCCTTTCACGTCTTTGACTATCAATTCGAAAGTTGTAAAATCGAGAGCCGTCACAGCATCAAAAGCCACGTCAAATAAGATCAAGGACCATTCAAAGAAAGCATAAGTAGTGTAGGCTGAGTCAATTTAGTTTTTGAAAAAGTGAGGGGCCAAGGTGAATCCTACCTCCTGCGACTTTATGGACCTTGTGTTGGATGAAGAAATAGATCAAGGGGAGCAGAGTACCGAAAAAGGCTCCCGCAAGATATTTCCGATACTTCACTGCCTGCGGGTTATTCGGGCTCAAGGCGAGGCAGCCAAGAGTCCAAGGCACTGTTGCTACCAAATATGATATCATGAAAATATCATGCCAATCGTGGTTATCCGTCGATGTAACATATGTCCAGCCGCCGCACGTAAGACTTCTGAACACGCCCATAATCGCGACGAATTTGGGAAGCATCGAGTTCGGTCGGGCAGTGAGCAGGTACCATAGGCCTACCAGAGCAAAACGAGGGCCTGCAATACCATTAGCTCCTAAGCCTCAGCAATGGCATCCATATATCTCAGCGCGTACCCGAGGTGATAGCTATGAATATCATAAAGAATGAACGCTCAGGATATCGGTCCCCAATGGTGGCCGAGACCGACGGGAACCATTCGTCGGGGTACCCATAGTATTCGTTCTCGACGATCTTGTGGTAATGGAGGGAAATGCCCACAATCAAGGCACTGAAAAAAGCAGCTATTCACGTTATCAGCAGCTCGAAACGTCCCCCAAGGGCGGCGCATGTCAACATACTGTAGGCAAACGCGGTATGGGTCCAGGATACCCATTTACCTGAGATGGCAAGCACCACATCGCCATCTTTGAACTTCGGCGCCATTGTGAGCCAGGAGGATGTTCACATGAAAAAGAATGACTTCCGGGGCTTCCGGGGGGATGAACGAGGAATTAAATGGGCGAGCGACGGACTTTATGAAGGTGAATGTTTTAATAACCGTTATGGGGCGCCGAGGCGCGAGACCTTTACCAAGCCAGGGATGGGCCCATGTCAGTCAGATTGGCCGTGTAAGGGCGGATTCTGCGCCGCACGCCGCATTGGCGGCCTGGGCGGTGGAGGGGCGGTGGACAGGGGCAGAATCCTAACGTCAGAAAATAATTTCGAGAACTTGTTGCTTGGCTCTTGGGCAACGAGAACATCGATAATACCGGCATCACAATCACAATCACAATCACAACCATAATCACAGCCAGATCCAACACATTAGTAGCGCCGAGCTCAGCCTGCCATGGCCGGTGCCAGTGATAAAGCCCGGTTCTATCTAGAGCAGGCCGTTCCCCAATTACAGGAATTCAAGGAGAAGAAAATATTCACAGAAGTAGGTGCATGCATAGAGAAACCAGAGAATACGGATTCTTTTCGCTTAGTTTAGAAGTGCCCACGGGAAAGCATCCAATTCTAACCTAAGCTAGGATGAGATACGGACACTGGTCAAGAAACGATCCGACTTCGAGCATAGAGTCCTAGAAAGAGGCTCACAGGCCGTGGACTACGCCCGGTATGCCGCGTGGGAGATCAGCCTGGAACATCTCCGTCAGAAGCGATGCAAACGGTTACGAATTAAGGGGAATCTGACGCACTCGGGCCAAGCGCGCATATTCAATATATTTGATCGAGCGACGAAGAAACACCCGGGAGACACTGCATTGTGGATGTCATATCTCGAATACACCCGCCAAGCAAAGGCACGGAAGAAGTTCAAGATGGTCTTGACTGCCGCGATCAGGCTGCACCCTACCAAGCCCGAGTTGTGGCTCTATGCTGCACGCTGGGCATTGGAGTCGGAGGCGGATATGAACGAGGCCAGGAGCTACATGCAGAGAGGGACACGGTTTTGCACGAGGAGTAAGGATTTGTGGATTGAATACGCCAAATTGGAGATGATATATCTCGCAAAAATTGCCATACGGAGGAAGATATTAGGGCTCGATATTGAAGAGTCGACAACTGACGAGGGGCCTGGTTTCGATACCTCAGCCGACATGATTGCAATCCCCGAATTCAAGCCCAACACGCTTCAGCCTAGCATGATTGAAGGCGTGAAGGTAGATTCAGAGGCTGTGAAAGATCCCATGACGACCCCCGCTCTCAATGGCGCCATCCCTCTAGCCATTTTCGATGCGGCGCGCAAGCAACAATTCTTCTGTCCATCTGCGGCCGAGGACTTCTTCGATATGTTTGCCGCTTTTACGCAGGTGAAATGCCTATCGAAGATACTCCAACACGTTCTCGATGCTATATCAGAATCAGACCCCACGGATGCATCCACTTGCAATTGCTATGTGAGGCAACCGGTCGTCGGCATCGACCCCTTATCTCCAGAATTTCCTGCCGCCCTTGGAACTGCGTTGGACAGACTTAATGAATCGATTCACAAAACAAAGGACAAGGCTGAATTCACCAAGAAAACGAAGGCCTGGATTGAAGCGATACTCCAGTTGGACGAATTAGACCCCGACATCCAGACAGTGTTAAGACATACCATACGGAAGCTGGATAGTTGATAAATAAAAATTCATCCCTTGGAACTCATGCTTATGCGATCCTGAGCTTCTATTAACTTTCTGATTTGCGACTTGAATTTGTGAGATTTTGTGGTACAATATAATTCCCAAGCCGTTGTTTGGGAAAAAAATGAAAACGCAATGCAAATAAAGCACATACTCTTGAGCTTCGTTTTTCACCTATTCCCGAGCCGCAAAGCGACTCGGTTAGAGGCGCAGAATATTTAAACGGAGACTACAGAAGATTGAGTAATGCCTCTATCGCTATTTTACCTCTTCACAGAGGAAATTTGCAGCTACCACAAGACCATCTTTCTCGGTGGCCACAAGAATAGGAGCCTACCATAAGATCAACCCAGGACCCCTGCAAGCATCTACATTTGCAGGGATAGTTTCAGACTCCGCATAAACTTTAGTCGGCGCCGCTTCTTTTCCGCCCCCTTCCTGTTTTGTTATCTACAGGAGATTATTCTGTTTCTTTAGTCCTGATTCGAAATAACTGCCAGAGTTATAATTGGTAATTAAGAGAGTATTTCTGTCTTTGCCGATGGTCCACGGGCAGAAGCTGTCCAGATGTGAGCCGTGAACTAATGTCATATTGCCACAGATTCGTTCCCAACTGGAACATAGGCTCCTACAAACGTTTTTTCTGTCTTGTTTGAATTTTCTTGTTCGCTATTAGATCATTTCGGCTTTGGTAGACTTATTAAGCTTCGTTAGTTAAGAGAACAGTGCTATTTCAGCAAAACCGACTGCTTATGCACTCCGTTTGCTCAGCAAATCTGCAGAAACCCTGTTCAATAACTGTTCAGTATATCAGAGTTTTCTGGTAAAAACAAAGCCCAACCCGATATGTTATAAGAACACGTCCCCTTTCAGCGTCTTACCATTTCTCCTAAGCTTCTTCTCAATCGCCAAAAGCATCTCTCAAGCCGTAGAAACCATCAAATCACTTGCATTACTACGACTTGCAATCAACTCAACAATACTATGAATAACCAAAATGTTAGCAAAAAGATAACTAATTGGGCGTTCAACCGGTTAGTAGGGGTATTTGCCCCCAAAGGCCGGTTCCCTGAACCGCTTCAGGAAGATTGGGTAGTGGTTGGAGATCCCAAGACGACCAACTGTACTGATGGTGACTGGGTAGTGGAGGAAGAACCTCCCGACGAGATCATCTCAACGTGCGATGAGCCACAGAGGTCCGATACTAAAGTCACGCGTAGCCGGCAGCCTAAGCATAGTCCGAAGACTAGGATGACTAAGAGAGCCAAGTCCATAGCTGCACTTCTCCAGCGAGCCGAAGATAAATTCCTCAAGAGACGTCTCTCGGTAATTAAGGAGGAAGAAATATGACATGAGCTGTTAAGCAGACCTCGGATGACGAGTACCAAGATCTAGCTATACCAGAAATTTGCATAGAGGTCTCAGGGATAGAGGAATGATAGGTTCCAGGTCTAGCAGCAGATCCTACAAACATGTATAGCCTCACAGTCCTGTCAGTAGATAATCTTAGGCAATAATGAGAATATTCGCAAAAATGCTAAATCTCTAAATTTCTATACCTGTAATCATCGCTGAATTATTGACAAAAACATAGATAATTCAAATGAGTAATATTTATCACAAGTGCTAACGATACTCGTTGACTAGGCAGGCTCGTCTCCAAGTCGGCTACCGTCCGTTCCTGGCTGGAGTGGCTTGGCTTCCGCAATGTCGCCTTATATGGACTCCTGGGTCGAGATAAACAATGGCTATTATGCTGCTCCGTCAAGTGGCATCGAGAATGTGAGAAGTCCCATATTGGGAGTAGATCGGAAGGAGGCTATGTTTTGCTTATGACGCATTGGGTGAAGCTTCGGCCAGTAAGTCAAAACGTTTATACCCAACGTACAGCAGAACGTAATTCCATTAAAAAACTAAGGTAAGCATTTATCGTGCCGCCAACACAAATTCTATCTACAGGGTCGACTGTCTACTCATCTTCTATACATAGTGAACTCTAGAACTATGAATGTAAGGTATAATATTAGTAGCATTCCACCAATCCACCGCCTTGATCCCAAGAGCACAATCAGGAGAAACAGCGCAGATGATGCCCAAGTAACAAGCAGCTCGAACGGTATTAGAGAGTCTGCAAGCTCTTTCTGATTCCCAGCCACGAGCGTAATCCCAAGACACAAGGTGAGAAGGAATATATTACTTCCCGCTGTACTTGCAACAACGATACCGCCATGTCCCCGAGTACCACTGATGACAGCAACGAATTTTTCAGGTAATGTAGTAGCAAATGACAAGACTGTAACGCCGAGGACTGTGCCAGATAGGTCGAATGCATCAGCGATCGAAGCTGCGCTGTGTGAAAGAACATAGCCTGATAGTGACAGTGCTATGAAGCCGAGGATGAGCTGGGCAATATGATATATAAGAGTATGTTTCCAACCGTGTGCAGAACGCTCTCTACTAGCGTTGTTAGGAAGAAGAGGTGTTATTTCAGCCGGAGGATGGTCGTGCTGTACCTCTGCGCTGTTGCCCTCATTGCTCCCATCATCGTCGCTGTCGTCGCTATCCGAGTCTTCTGGTACAGACAACACGCCCTTGTAAATCACATAGCTAACCGAAACCAGATATAAAGCAAATACTCCAATGAAAATGCCTCCGGCGAGCCTACCCAAATTTTTCGTCAGAGCGACAACTGTAAAATTCGATGTAACGAGAAAGAGTAAGACTGTGTATATTTTCGCGCTTCGATCAAATGCTATTCGGCCCGGATGAAAGACGAGACCCAGGGAGAATGCTCCTAGAATGTTTGAGATTGAGGAGCCGATGATATTGCCTAGTGCGAGCGGGGAGCGGCCTTGGAGAATGGATGCTACAACGACAGCAAGCTATATTAATCAGTATAACTCAGTATCTGCGCTATGGTATGAAAGCACACCTCTTCCCATTCTGCACCTGCTGTGAGCAAGGCTACCAATGTCTGTGAGACTCCAAGTTGACGCGCGACGATAGCAGTATGGTCGATGAAACGATCAGCACCGTATTCGAGGAGAAATAGACCAGCTGTGAATGCGGCGGCGTCATAGCAGATGCTATCCCAATTCATGTTTTCGCAGACATATGTCTATCTCTTAGGGTTATACATTGCGATGGCTAAAGTCTTCTATTCGTCGTTGGTCAAGCTAAAGTATGAACGTCAAAGAGCGAATGAATATTTTGATATGACAGGCAAGTAAGATAAACTTAGCAGCGGATTGACTCGGGAGATCAGTCGTGGGAATTGAATTGACGAGCGATTACGTCAGCCACTGTTCTGAACAGCCACAAGCTTGGCAAATGATTAAATAAGTTACGTCGTATAAGTAGCCACAAGGCTCATGACGATTTCTAGTATAGTAGCGAGGCCCTAAAGCTCGGGTAAGACCTTTTATAAGTATCGGGTGTGATAAGAGCTCGATGGTGGAGGTGTGATGAAGGAATTCTGTTGCGCCATAAACGGAGACTTTCCGCAAATCAGGCGTGATGATGCGAACGTGATTTTCTGGTGGGAGGGGTTCAGAGCGTTCAGGGGTGGCCACGGAACACGACTTATACAAAGCTATAGGAGATGTCGATGTGTGCACAGAGTTTGATGGACGTTACCTTCAGTTGCTATCCTAGACGGCGTGATTCAAATGGATATGCCTGGCATGTATGACTTGACGGATCAAAACACTCGAGCGTATCTAACGTTAAATTTTAATCAAGCGTAGCCCCTACGTTCCATCCATTGGCATGTTCGGTCACCGAAAAGAACCCTCGTTAACGCTTCCCTCGATTTAAGAGCTTGAGACAGTGCACATTATACACAATACTTTTGAGAAATGAAGAGTATTATAAATATCAAAATTTAAGCTTATCACAGCAAGCTTCTAAACTCTCTCAACAAAAAAAAGTGTTCTCAATTACTAGAGCCTCAATGTTGGTCAAATCCTCATATCGTTCCCCCAGAAGTCAGCCCGGATAATCCAAACTAACAAATCCTCTAATTCTGGCACAAGAAGTTCTCTAGCCTCACTTGGGCCAGTATCCAGTGTCAATATTTAGACGATGGGTAAACCGCTCTACTTAGTATAGTCCTGAGTTTCAACGTCTCGCGAACAAGCAGGGAAAGACGGCTCGAGCCCAGTCCATGGCATCCAATTCATACACTGGTTTCTCCGGAGACGTGAGCTTTGTTGGAGGGAGATCAAAACCATCGAAGTGTATGGGAACGGTCCTTGTAGACTTGTCCGTGCTAAGTGGGATATCGACTAAGGCATCCGCTGGAAGCTCTGTAGCTCCTGGCTTAGGATGTCCGGAGACACACGTGTTGATCCAATTACTTTCCGTACTACTAGGGGCGCGAGAGCTGTTCACTTCTTCGCTGGTTTTATCGGTGGTGTAGGCTGGGAGTTCTGTATCCTCTGGCTTAGGATACCCTGAGACACACATGGTGGCCCACTCACTTCTAATAGTAGTAGCGGATTGAGATGTGTCCCCTTCTTCGCATACGCTATCGGCGGTCTTTTCACGTCCTTCGCTGCCATTGGCTATCTGTGGAGTCTTCTGACTTGGGTCTCCCCATTCAAAGGGCAAGGTTGGATGGGTGTTTAGCGGAGTCAGACCGACTTGCCGGCTAATGGCGTCGAATCTTACTCGACCCTTTACCCTACCTATTTCCTTCGGAGACTCCTCCGATTCTAGCTGAGCATTATCAGCTACGGGGGTATCCATGGTTGGATTCATCTTATTAGAAACAACCGCTGAAGCAAGGAGGTGCGATAAACCTATTTGGTGTGTAGATGAAATTAGGGAGCAGAGGGATTGCGAGGGGGGTTAACAGGTGGATAGGTTTTTATCATGCCCCTTCAGAAACTCCATCACTTTATATAAAAAGTTAAAATCTGATCGATATGTTCAATGTTGTTCTGAAGACCAGGGCCTACTAAGAGAACAAAGCACTTGTCTTATGGTCGACAAAGAAAAATTGACGCCCTAGGCCATCTTGTTGAACAATAGAGTTTCAGTGCTGCGTGGGGCTAAATCAAACATGATATTACTATTACTAAAAGTAATATGAGCTTAAAGGAAAATATCATAACGTTGAAAAGAACGAAAATCAAAGCTCGTCACTTGCTAGGAATATCCTCGAGCATCTTCCTCGCTTACAAACTTGTATAATTCCCGTTCAAGTAGACATGTCTTATATAAGTGCTATTGTTAACGGAGTTTTCTTTGAAGTGAGGTGTGAGACAATGTTAGGATCAAGACGTTGTCTAATAAAGGGGTTGGGGGAGGAAAAGGGGTATCCCGGTTAGTTCTAATTAGTCATCAGCCGGAGCTACGTCGCCAGGCGCGCTACCAACTCCGACGACATCTCGTCTTATTCGAGGGCTCAACAGCATTGATCACGAAATGAACGAGAGGCCATCATCGCCGATCTTTTAACCCACTCGACAGACGTGCCTTGAATATGTCACTTCAAAGTCAAATTTGTATTTCAGATGAGAGCTGAAAACCGCAACGAGGCCAAAATCATTAACAGCGAAAGGTCTTGAGGTTGAAGAGTATTACTATGAATGGGGAGAATATAATTTTATATAGTAGATGTGAGCTGTACATAAAGGGAAACTGATAGCTCCTCGAGTATTGTACACGGACAGTCATCAATAACTTTATCTTCTTTACCTAGGTAGTTTTCTTGTGCTTCTTGTGTTTTACTAGAGTGGATATAAGATGGATGGGTAAGGGAACGAGCGGAAATTGGCGTCTGAAATAAAGCTGAGGGATGTAGTTTCGCCGATTATAATACAACCAGGGCAAATCAACATGGCATTGCCGACTACTCATATCGGATCAAAAGTCACTCGTGGGGAACATCGAGTTACTAAAGCAGTGGCTAATCTCGACGCAAGGGATATAAATCCGAGGTCTCGGTTGGCTTTGTGACATTCCGTTGGTGGCTACTCAGATATGGCTAGGTTCATTAGCAGAGGAATTTCTTCAACGGAGTATCTTCGACCATACCGCCTAGAGCCATTTTTGGCAAAACCGTCTCAAGAAGAATGCTTTGGCTGGGAACTCGCTTGCTTGTAGCTACAATATAAACTTGGAGGAGAATGCGCTGCGATCTCGACCGCCTCCTATTCCAGCGATTCGCTTGTATAACAAAAGGCAGAAGGGACAGGCGCCAATATCAACAAGGACCCTACAAAAAAAAACTAAAACAAAATTTAAGATATATACCAGCGGTACACGCGACATAAGCAAGCGAAAAGGGAAAAGAAACAAACAAAATAGCAAAACTCTGGCCCGCCCCCGTAACAGCGACTTTTAAGAGGGCCTGGAAAATCAGATGGGGGTATTGATAACTGCGCGTCGAAATCAAACCATAAACTGTGGTAAACACAGAAGTGCCACATACTAAAGTGGCTATACCCGATTTTTAAAGGTGAATGGGCTGACAAGGGGGGAGTAGCTTGGATCCTTAAAGTTCTGATAGGTCCCTTTGCGTTGGAAATACCACATCGGGAGAGCTAACGTCCCTACGTGGCGAGACGCACCCAGTGGCGAGACAGTTTCATGCTCAGGCATCTTGTCAGTATTTTCGGAGGCACTAAAACTAGTAGAAAGAGTTGATTGATTCTAGTAATAGAGGTGGAGGAGAAGTCCTTGTTATATACAGGTAAAAGTGAGTCATATTCGCCACATCTGGCGTACACCCCAAATACCCCTGATTTCGGCATCGCCGAAACTCAACACATCTCAACTCTCTTCATCGCGAGACTACGTAGGTAAAGTATATAAATCCTTATTCTCCAGCTATTTATCCCCCAGAAACCAGTCTACTTCGAGAAAATTACCATGTTGTTGAATATACTGTCGATCGTTTTGTTCGCCGCTATCGATTGCTATTTCAGCCATACCCCCATGCTCGATTACGACCATCAGAGTAAATTCGAATTTCGGGGGCCCAGGAAGAAAATATTATTAAGGAAGAATATAGTATCAAGCTTTAAGGGTTATTCTGACTTCGGAAAGATGCATTCCGGGAGTTTCGCCGAACGGAGGAGGCTTTGACAGAAGCATGGATTTTTAGCGCAATTTTGGCGTGCGTTAGCGTGCTTACATTATCTTACAATACAGTATTAATTTACTCACTATTCTCTTATCAGCATAGTCTGTGTGGCGCACCACTAGAAGCATCCATGGACAAGCCAGGTGAACTCGTTCGCCTCGTATCTCCGCCTTTGCACCTTCTGAGTATGCGGTAACCAAATCCATAGAACAAAACATAAACTACAGTATTACAGTACTGCTTTTGCCAACTGTACCCACCTCTGTGCTTGTTTCCTGTATGACGCTATCAAGCGTCCTTTTGCGATTATCCTTAAATCTTGCTGCATTGCTAGCAACATTGCAGGATGAAGGTATGTAGAATTAAATTATACATAATGGGGTTGACATCTGTTTGTAAACGCAGTGCGAGATCTGTGAAAAGATACTATCCGTCTTGAGGGAACCGCTCAGAGGCGCACCCCGTGGCATGGTTACCCTCGGATCAGGAAGAGAAGTTATCCAACATTCCCAGTGCAAAGATCACCAACAACTGATCATATGCGCCTTGGGTCTCGATTTCAGTCGTCTTCTAGCTGAAACACCCACGATGGCCGAGAAGGTTGACCTTATTGAAATCCACAAGAGTCCAGCGAACGCGGGAGCAATCATTACCGCAAAAATTCCTAAATATCCTCAGACCCCTAAATCTCTTTCCGCTTTATACATAGTGGAAAATGCGGATAGCTATGATTCCTATATTAGAGGACGAATTCTTGATCCTCAGTGGATCGATTCGAACCTTCCCCGGTTGTGGAAGACTAGTTGTGACCGTCTTCACGAGGGTATATGCAAGAATTTCTCGAATGAGATTCAGTGCGCAATAACTCCGGTTTGGCTGGTGGACGTCTGGCAGCAATGTGTCGTCAAACCCCCTAGAAATTGCTCTTACGTTGCTCTGAGCTACGTCTGGGGTGACCATACCACTCTGCAGGCTATGTGTAACAACATATGCCAACTTCAGAAACAAGGCTCGCTTTCTACCAATCAAGCCGTAACATCAATTGCAAGAACAATTCGCGATGCGATAGGAATCGTGCAGCTACTGGAAGAGAGGTACCTTTGGGTCGACACTCTGTGTATAGTACAAGATGACGAATTGCACAAGTATGTCGAGCTGGCGAAAATGGCAGCCATTTTCGCCAACGCTTCCATCACTATTTTGGCAGTTCAAGGGGAGAATGCCAATAGTGGCTTGAGAGGATTCCGAGAGGTCTCCCAACCAAGACATATAAAACAAGCCTTCCATTGGCTCGGCAACGATGTGCGAGTGGCTCAGTATCCAATACAAGCGGATGGAGGTAAAATTGAGCTTGCAACCGATAAATCTGTGTGGAAAACTAGAGGTTGGACCTATCAAGAACATCTGTTTGCAAGAAGGAAACTTATTTTTGATGGCGACTCAATACGGTGGGAATGTGCTGCAAGTACCTGGCGGGAACATACCGAATTATCTCATGAACTCAAACCATGGTGGGGTGATGAAGATATCTACGACTTGTTTGGGTCTTCAATACCCGACCTTGGAGTGTTTACAACAATTTTACACAACTACAACATTAGATCATTTACATACCCGGAGGATGCACTCAACGCATTTTCAGGAATTGCATCTGCATTGAGTGCATCTTTCGAAGGAGGCTTCGTCTCTGGTCTTCCGACAGCGTTGTTCGACCTCGCCCTACTCTGGCTTCCGTACGAGAGACTAGAACGTAGGACTGCGAGGTATCCTCAGAGACAACACTGTCTCCCAAGTTGGAGCTGGGCCGGATGGTCAGGGCGTATCAATATGGAACTCGCCACAGATTTCATTAGAAATACGCCAAAACATTTCAGGTCCGAGATGCAACGAGTGGTAAGATTGACATCATGGAAATATCATGACACTTTGGAGGCGCCTGGGAAACACATACACGCTAGCATCTTTGATCACAGGCAGTCTTACCTAGGAACTCAAAGCCAATGTCCCTCAGGTTGGACTCGACATCCTACTTTGGAAACCCCGAAAGCCATTAATGAGGCCCCGGATCCCCGGTCTCCCCCTTCATGGTTCTACCGAAATACAAGACACCCGGAGCTCGATTTTTGGTATCCGATCCCACTTCCGAATGTTGGAGACTCGTTTCCCAGCGTACAGGCTCTTTATATTTCGTGTAAGACGCAGCGAGCTTGGCTTTCCGCAGCGGAGGAAATTCTCCCTAATAACGGATATCGACCCACCATATCACTTCGAGACCATGCGGGGATATGGGCTGGTGTCCTTCTACCACACGATAAGCTTTCTATGTTCAGCAAGCCACATGAAATGCCAGCAGGTTCTATTGAATTAGTTGAAGTTGCTCTAGGACTCTGTAGAGATATCACTTCGCCATGGCCGGGACTAATAGAGATCAAACATCACGATAGGATCAAGAAGGGACAGTGGTATGAATACTATTGGGTAATGTGGATAGAATGGTTAGAAGGAGTGGCATATCGCAAGGGATTAGGTAGAGTTTGTAAAGACGTCTGGGAGAGTCAAGACAGGAAGTCGGTTGACTTGATGCTCGCTTAGTCAAATGTAGGGTCAAAACGCTCTGCGGTTTGCGTTCTCCTGTGCAATTCGCAGCAGAGATAAGGCACAGCCACGGGCCGGACGCTACAGCAAAATGTGATGATATGTTATCAATACACGTGACCTGTAAGGCTTTTTTGGTCTAACCAGAAGCGGCGATTTTCTGATTGGAGGTACCCAACTAGGATTAGCAGCAATGCATGAATTCGCAGAGTGTAGTAATAATGCTGGTGACGATGATTTTTCAGCATTGATGTGGTATTCCGAGGTCTGATGAGGCTATTTATAAGTTTCTCTAATGATTTGAACTGGATGGTGGTGCTGTGTTGGAGAAGAAGTAATTTGTAATGATACGAAGCTCTTGGCAAAACAGGGAGACGGCGATGACATGATCGTGAAGCTTCGAGTAGCTGAAGATATAAATGTTCTGGAGTGGCAGCAATGTAACATTGATCCAAAATTTAAGGGAAATTTGGGTTCTTTTGTAGAGTTAGAGTGACTTGAATTCAAAGTACCCGTGAATTGTCTCGCCACGGGGTGCGTCTCGCCACGTAGGGATGTTGGGCTACCTGTACATGCTTAGGGGCGATACCACGGTGCACACTGAGGTAGCGTTGTGACCCTCCCACGAAATAGTGTGTACGCCTATTCCGCCATCCGAGCTAGCTTACAGGACTTTTTCTTATTTTGGATTATGGAGGTCAACACGGCGGGCGGCTGGCTACCTTTGCCAGTTAGCGACTCGCGTAGCATTGTGTTGTTCATGTGTAGTTGATATCACTGGAACCTCACCTTTGCCCGGGGTTTTCAAGATATTCGGATTATTTTACAAACTAACTAGTACCAAACACCCTCATTACAATGCCCGCACCACCCACATTCCTTATCGCACAGCGCCCAGTCCTGGTCTTCGAGCAGGTTCATCATTTGCCCCGTATTCGGATTAACCTTCTAGGTCGAGCCACCACCTGGACCCATCTTTAGTATGTTTCCTTTGCCTGTCTTTTTCCTTTTCTTCTTCGTTCCCTTGGCAACATCAATCTCTCCCGCCGTAACCTGCTCTGGTACCAGACTCGGCACAGCGAAAGGTGTCGTCAGACCGCCGCCTGAAAATGGGATGAACTTGGTGCACTTAGCAGAGTTCGCTGCTTATTCAATCAGTATGCCTTACGCAATGATTAGTTTCCTCATCTTGTAACGATAGCCTTTGCACTAGTTCGTGGGGATTCAGTGTCCGTTGTGGTACTTGTGGTGTATCAATATGACGCGGGGAATCGCGTTGGTGCTGGAGCATTGCGTCGTTGGTCTTGAAGCGTTTGGTGTAGGTGTAGAGCACGGGCTTAGGCTGTATGGCTTCTAGTTCCATTCGACAAGGTAGAAGTGTTAGTTATTGTACAAGCAGGTACAGTAGGATTCGAAATCGGCTTCAGTTCGGAACACTCATTGATATTTTATTTTTGGAGGACCTAGTACTGTTATGGGTGCGCGTTAATGACTGCAGTCAAGTTGATAGTGTGTGCGGCGTTATTGAAGTTACTACAGGTTAATGAAGCAATCAGCAACTCGAAATAAAGATAGAAGTGGAAGTGATACCCTAGAGACTAGTGGGAGCGACTTACCCACGCAGCCAGGTTCGGTCGAACGTGTTGAAGCTATTATCGTCATACTATTGCGTCTCTTCGCTTTAGGTATTGTTTCGTGAAGTCTCCACTCGACTGATTGGAGAAGAGCGTCGCTCAAATCTTATCAAACCGACATACGTCGTGGAGTTCAGGATATTTAACTGCAAAAGGCTTTTGCATACTCATATTCGAGATATCACTCAAGTGAGTCTCCAGCATCGGCGAGATTACAATCTGACCGTCCTTAAATACTAAAGCCTTCATCGGATCATGTGGGAAGTTGACCGACAGGTTGGTGGCATAGTCGTACTGAAATTCGACGTTATCATATCGTTCTTGGTTCCGTACGACTCTATCTCGGAATGAACCCCACGGAGGAAGATCCATCCATGCTGGATGAGGGATGGTGAGTTGTGATGGTTCGGGTACTTGCCAATTGTGTAGTGCCTGGTAGGCCTCGTAGCTGGGTGAGATTTGCCATTGTACGAAACGGTACATGCACATGAAGGAGGAGAGTTTCTCAGGAATGAGACAGAAACCACGGGCAGAGAGGAGAGTAGCATAACATTCCATCATTTCGGTAAGAGTCGATGGGTTTCGGGTAGAAGGTCCTGGTTGATTAAAGAGCATATAGACTGAGGGAACAGACGGCCCTATGATCTCGTCTCCCGTGAGACTTTTTGTAACGGAAAGATGGCGCTGCGTATGTATTACCTGAAACATCAAGTTATCAACATACGTAGATGGAGCTTTAAGTTTTGTAGAGATTTGCCAGGCATAGACTGAAGGTTGATTCTGCCCGGGGTGTAAAGATCCGACTTTGCCAACATATTTGCGTTGAAGCAGTCGCACTCGTTTGAAGAGAGATATGTCATCCTCCACTATTACCACTGATGATTTCCTTTTCCTAGATGAACATGGAATGGACGATTCCAAGACTATAGCCTCCTCCTGATCAGGGTCGGCGGACGCATATAATGACGTGTTGAATGGCCTGGTTTGAGATGCATGCTGTAATTCTACGACTGGGTCCTCAACAATCTCTTCAATACGTTGGAACCACATACCGCATCCGCTGCTAAAGTCCCATTAGTCAATAGCAAAACTCAAACTGATGATACAACTTACCAAATTCTGGTTTCAGATGTAGCCTCGTTCGATTCCATCTTACAGCTTGGACAAGAATTCCCGGATGAGATTCTTTTGGTGAAGACTATACTCATGTCAAGTTTCCGGCCAGGTAGGAAAGAAGACTCAAACGTGTCATTCCTTTTGACGTCTCTGTTTGAAATCCGGTCTTGAAGAGCATACTCTCTCTGCTTAACCTTGCTCTCACCTGGTAAGTTCTTGAATCTCGCATCTAATACAGCTTCCAAGACATCCCAGTTGTTGATCAATTCCAAATGTAGCGGAGCAGTTCGACCCAGTGCATCAGTCAAAATGAGGGGCTCTTGAATCCAGCATGGTTCGAATTCTGGAGGGACTCGAGTCTGTAATTCAATCAAGATCTTGTAGCTTTGGAAGCTGAGTGTCCAGATTCGGGTCATGAAAGATTTTAGTTCCGTCCCAAGTGTAAGGAGGTACTTCCTATAGACACTATTAGCAAGCCGTCAATGCTCGAGACTTTACACCATACATTCGTTCCGCAAGGCTTGTCGTCGTTCTCTGCTGCACTTGTAGTGCACTCGTATGCTTATCAATCGCAACCTTCATCTGCCCCAATATCACCATTTGTTCACCAGCCGTAGATTCTTGTGATCGGTTCGCATCCTCCATCCGCTTTCCCAAATTCTTATCGTTTAACTTTGTAAGAGACCTTCAAGAATTAGCAGATATCTAATGTCGATAGGAGACATTTACACGCTCGCCGTAATGAGAAGCATATTAATCGCCGAACAAAACGCATTCACCTCCGCTCTAAAGCTCTCCAAATCGCCCTTCATACCCAACCCCCAAGTAACCTTCTTCCACCCATCCCTCACCTTGTTCCTAGTCCCTCCCTCCCTCAAAGACCCCTCATATTTCCTAATCTTGTCCAAAAATCTCACAATACACACACGACATTGTTCCGCTATTCTGCGAGCCGTGTGGCTAAGCGCGTTCAATTCGACTGTGGTTTCGAAGCTCTCTGCTAGAGATACCACTTCTAGTAATGCGCGATCTAAGGCCCAGAGCTCGCGAATCACAGATTGGTATTCGGAGGCGGAACCGTGGATGGAGTCAATAGCTTTGATGGCATCTTTTATGAGGATGCTGACAGCGATGCAATCTCCTACTGAGATGCCGAAGGGAACTGGCATGGTGGGTGGTTTGGTGACCTGTGAAGGGGGAGAGAAATATATAGGAATTTGTGTAGAAAGGAAATAATATGAAGGAGAAGAGTGGAATGAGTTGAGAAGAGCCATACTTGCCGTTGTAGGTGGGCTGTGCTTCTGCAGCCTCACTTTGCGACGCTGTTAGACATCATATTTCCAACGACCACGTGATTATATAAGCTATTGCACCAATGTCCGCAATGTTTGGCTAATTGTCGGGCAGTAGTCTATAGGTGTGAGGTCCTAGAGCTCGAATAAGACCCCTTTATAAGTATTAGGGATGGTAAGAGCTCGGTGGTGGAGCTATGGTGGAGGAAGTCTATTACGCTATAAAAGGAGACTCTTTACAAATCAGGCGTGAGGGCGACGACACGAACATGATTTTCTAGTGGGAGGTGTTTAGGGTGTCCGGGAGTAAGAAAATATAGAAGATATTGAGGTGTGCACAGATTTTAAGATGCTTAAAGTCAAAGTATCTATCATTTTTTCCGGCACGTAGGGTTTTCCGCTATGCGGGGATGGACGTTACTACGCATCAACTCGGTCTCACTGGCGAAGAAATGACACGATTCTTTCAAAGTATGAAGGGTGTTGGTCCCCAAAAGTGTTTCAATTTAGGTAATCTGAAATGCATTCCCGTCTAGCATCCTTCGTAGATATCTTCGGCAGGGCTCGCAGTTGCTAGTTAGCAGCTGTTGACCTCTGCAGGTCTATCTCTTTGATTATAAGGTCCCGGAGATGCTGATTTTGGATTTCTTCTTCTTGGGGATCGTCTTGACTAGTAGCCACTAGATTAGCGCATGTCCCCATTATTCTGAGGAGTTCATCCTCCCAATACTTGCGCGCTTCTTCTTGGCCTTGTGCCTCCATTTCCATGGAGATGGGCTCGAAGGCCCAAAGAATTTTGCCCTCCCAAATTTTGCGTTTTTCGTTTGTGAATCGGATTTTTTCCCACAGATCCTTGATCATCATCTGAATCACCGGGGTCACCCGCTCTAAAACTAACTCTGAGCACAAAATTGGAAGGAGCTTCTTTAGATAAGCTCTGCCCCCTTCCACTTGCCCTGCTGCCTCTAGATCATTGACGATCGGCTCGAACGCTGAAAGAAGTTGGCCTTCCCAACTTTTGCGATTGATAGTTTCCTCAAAGATTGTAATGAGATCGCTCCTCACCAATACAAGTTTGTCTAAAACGGGGGCATCTGCATCTATCTCGTTGGCAAGGTCCAAAATGAAGTCAAATAACTTGTTCTCCCATCTTGGGGTTTCCTTTTCGGTCGAAGAGTTGACACTCTCGTTTACAGACATATTGCAGGCTAGTTCTAACCCGATCTTTATATTGTAAGGTAGCTTTGCTAGATCTAGTGGTGTGATCGATAATGCTTAGGGAACTGCTGGAGAATGACAGTAGGGGATTAGTTTGGAGATGGTCAGCGCTTTATAAATACAAGTCTCTCTACATTTGTATAAATGATTGGCATTGTCGCCAGCAAAACAACGGCTGGTGATATCCTGGTTCAAACCAACAATAGAAATTGAGTGCTTCATCTCATATGTATGCCTTTCATTCAACTCACTGCTCACTCGACTTGCCTCCTAATTTCCCTATATTCTTTATCCGCATACCGCCACAAGTAGTATGGAGTTAACCCATGCTAATAATCTGCTCCAACCAGTTTCTAATAAAAAGTGCGCCTTGGCACCCTCATTATTCGGAGTAAATTATCGGAGATTTCTGCTTCTGTTACCAACCAAGAAACTACAATGCCATTGTTCTTGACCGTATAACAAAGAAAGTTGAAACAATAGCTCACCAAACCAAAGACAATACTAAAACCAAGCTGTGATTCCATCCCTTTGTTATCTCGGTGAAAGAAACCAAGCTTTTAAATAGGTCTCCACAAGGTCATCTATGTGTGTAAGGCATGACAAGGTCATCCATTAATTATTAAGTATACATAAGGATATCTACAGTATTTTGCTCGCACGTGTAGAATTCTATCTCTTCTGCTATGTATAAATTCTTAGAAGTAGCCATAAACAAGATTAAATCCCTACAACAGCCGTAAACATAATCACTGAAAGGAATTATAAAAACCTTCGTCCCCCATGAGCTACCACGTGTCTCATTATGCCCATCGTCATACCCAGTAGCCATTGTACATCCCTCATGATATCACACCATAAGCCTACAAAATGACTACAACACTAGAAAGTGACAAGGCAGAGAAGCATGCATCTCCTATGCCAACCAGCCAGGCGCCTCGGCCCCCATACCCACCACAAAACCACCAGCAGGGAGCAGCTGTAGAAACAACCAAGTCGAAGAAGCATACACGTACTATTACAACTAGCCAGGCCTCACAGCCTCCATGCACCTCACCAAGAAATCATCAGCGGAGATTAACTCAAGAGTCGCAAGATTCCTCGCAGCTGAGTGCCAAACCAGCCCTCAAGCCCTCGCAGCTTTGGATGACCCTGGGTAAAAACATGCCTATTCCTGATGAGCGAATGGTAGATGCTGCCTTGCCGAGGTGGACTTCCTCTACAGCACGTTGATACTCTTGAAGTTTGTTTCCATGGAGATTGATGGATGTTAGTTTACTAGCGAATTATACTTTTCCTTCATTGACAAGGTACGTTTTCCAAATTGCTGTGAGCCTTTAGAACTGTGATACCGTAAAATTTAAATTGACCAATAGAAGATCAGCCGATATAAAACGTGAGCTATGCTAAACCAAATATATAGGTTGTAGAAGATCGTGATGGAAATTCGACGTATTCAAATTCAGCGAGGGCTCGCGAAACCCAAGTCAGTTCAAGTTGGCCTTCGAACACCACATACCTTTTTTCTTTCCAAATCCATTGGCCTTGCTCGAAAGAACAGATAATACCAGAAAATGAAAGAAAATTTAGTTTCCAGGTCATGCAAGTCCCGGGCCCATTTTAAACCGAGTTGAAGCAATGACTCGCATTATTCCTAAAGGCATAAGGCATGCCTTGAAACAGAACGAGAGCTCCGGAGAACAAAAGAAACGAAATCTATAGAGCTATGTTAGCCCGGGTCCTTTCCTTGACCAATGACTATTCGCTATTCGATAGCATACGCGGAATCCTTTGACATTGCCAGGAAACATGATTTTAAATCAAGACAGAGGAAACTCTCGAAAGATAAATAGCTTGGGACAGACACTCCAAACTCATTCCACACTGCACCATTTAATTCCACTGCAACCAAACTCACCAATTAGAGCAGGGAATTATTGTTGCAATGGATGGCAAAAAGGTAAACCCCCTCCCTGAGGGGCGGTCTAACACAATATATGAGGAAGAGACACGCGGCAGAGCACGAGAGCGACCGGCCGAAAGCATCTCGTCCGGCACCAGGCCATCTACGGCCTCGTCAGCCAGAACAGATCTCTCTACGACTTTTGGAGCGATCCTCCAGCCCATGGAGGACGAGAGACGGAGGAAAGAGTTGGATAGAACTTCTAGGCGTCCTACCTTGCCAAGCAAGGTATTCGGGACCATAAACTCGAGGGTGAACCCCCTCCCTGAGGGGCGGTCTAACACAATATATGAGGAAGAGACACGCGGCAGAGCACGAGAGCGACAGGCCGAAAGCATCTCGTCCGGCACCAAGCCATCTACGACTTTTGAAGAGATCCTCCAGCCCATGGAGGATGAGAGACGGAAGGAAGAGTTGGACAAGAAAACCGACAAGCTCCTTAGAACTTCTAGGAGTCATATGCTACCAAGCAAGGTATTTGGGACCATAAACTCGAGGCGGGGCCCTGGCGCCCCGCCAAGAATATCCCGAAAAGTAGCAGCTGGCATGAATAGGTTTTATAATGACTACAAAGATGCTGAGCTAGGGGTAACGCGGCCCACTACTATGCCTCACGAGGTTCCTCCTCGTGAGGGGAAGTTCAAGAAGGTAGCGAAGGACATACTGACGCGTGCGAAGAAGGGCATGTCTAATAATTATGGGCATGATTCTGAGGATGACCGGCCTAAAAAATAAAGGCTCGTCACCCTCTGCCTGGAAAATATCCTCCAGATGCCGGCGTTAGTAAACGATGGTAACATCAAAGAACGCCAGCCGGGGACAATGAAACCAGGCACTGACCCTCTCTATGTAGGGTCGAATCAAGCTGAGTCCTATCTTCCTTTTCATATACCTCTATAGAGGACTTTTTAGCCTCCCCCCCCTTCCCTTAACAAGTTAGTTTTCCTTTTTCAGAGAGATAGCCCCCCCCTGATAGGCTAGTATTGTTTTTTCCCTAGAACCCCGTTCATTCATTTCTTTAAGCCCTAATTAATCAATACCTTTGTTCCCTAATAAAGCCGAGTAACTAACTCTTTGTCCTTCCCAACAACCGTGACTTTCGCTCCCACCCGGGATTTGACTCGACATTCACCTAGATAGTTATCATTCGGATGAGCGTTATGAGTGAGAGACGGAAGCACAGACGTATGTATACTACCGAGGTAGACATATGTATAGCCCCGCAGAATAAGACTCTTTTCCCTTTCAAACCCAAAGTACCATTAACATACTATACATGTGAATGATCCTCGACGCCTAATCTCCCACACACCCCACCATCTATTCCTCAATCACATCCCCCCTCTCCCTCATCTGGCCAATCAAAAACTCCCACTCGCCCCCACTAACCTTACTAACACTACTCCTCGCCAACTTCAACGTCTGCATATTCTCCAACGGATGGCCCTTCTGCGCCTGCCAAGCTTTCAATTCCTTAAGCGTGATGGGCGTTGCGAGTTTCTGGCGGAATTCAACATGCACCACGGACCATTTGGGATCTGAGGGTTTGGAGGAGGCGTCGTAGTAGGGTGCTGAGGGGTCGTGTGCTGATACTGTACAATACACATATAAGTAAGATAATTAAGAAAACATAGGTTTGGAGGAGTGGGGAGAAACGGAGGGAGGGGAAATGATATGGGGACAGTACGGTCTGGGGAGTGCTCCTCCACGATTTCCATGGTGCCGACTATGGCGGGGACTTTGCAGCTCGAATGGTAGAAGAAAGCCATGTCGTGTTTCTTCATCGCGCGGAGATTGTTACGAGCTATGTAACCATTCATTAGCCACACATCGAATCATATCATACACCAGCCATGGTGACATGCATACCTGCATACGCGCGAATACCTGCGAATATATAAAATTAACACCTATGCTTCTAGAAAGGCTTCTTGAAGGGGGTTGATGTATAAGTACTTACCATCCCAAGGCTCAGGCTCTGTCTTTGCAGCCAGGTCATCGATGGAGAATTTTACGTCTTGTCCTTTTTCTAAACGTGACTCGGGTTCGGCTTTCATGAGCCAGTATTGACGGCCGGGTGGAGAAGCTGCCGGGAGTTTTGAGGCGGCTTTGGTGGATGGGACGGATGTAGAGGATTTGGATGGTTTCTAGATAGGTAGTCTGTTAGATATTGGCTACTACCTTATTTATCTGGAGAAGGGAGGGAGAGAATGAGATGAAAGCAATGAAAGCAACACGTGACTGTCCAACTGCGGAATACATGTATGTAAGGACGAAAGACAGCTGAAGGCGTCCATGGGTATATTGAAGTATGATAAAGCAGAAAACGAAGTAACAATCACATACAGACACCTCCTCACTGCTCCCATCAACCACGCGCGCCGCCTTAGACTTCCCAGCCCGTTTAGGTCCCTCGATCTTAGGTTCCTCCTTCAAATTCCTCGTCGCCCCCCGACGACTCGATCTGCGAGGCTCCTCTTTCTCGCCGTCATTATTATCCGCGTCCTTCCGTTTTCTTTTCGGCATGATGCTATCCGCTGTCGCTGCGTTGTGTAATCTTTCGACGCGTGAAGTTGGAGTTGGATTAACTCGCGTTAAGCGATGGTGGCGCCAAGGCTTGAGTTGACCCCTGAATGTGCCTTTGGAGTGGACGCGCAAAATGTTCATTAGTAGTTCCTTAGGCTGTTAGATGGTGCGGGACCTAGAGTTTGTGGGTTACATGACGAGTACGATATCTTTTATTAATAGGCCGTAGGCTGGGTTCTGAAGGCAGCCTAACCCAATGTAGACATATAATGACTGCCCTTGAAACATATGCTGTCAAGTAGTTGCGTGTGTTACACGGGCGAAGAATAGCTCGCAAAGGTATATAGAAGTGGTGTGAAAAAATCATTGGTCAAATTGGTCTATTAGAGCCCATCATCTACCATCCCTCGGATATCAGACAACAAGACAGCCTCATTTTCAGCCGGGCAAGTCCAGCCAATTCATTTTGCTATACTTTGATTTCCCCCGCCGTTCCCAAAAACGCCAGCCATGCACTCATTCACATCCATCCCCGCTGTCAATGTCTCTGAATCCTGGCTCCTCCTTCAACCTTCCCCACAAGCGTGATGAGCATCACCCCCCGTTCGTTATCTATTTTTGCTCATTTTGCTACCGCAGCACTCAGTACTTGTGTCCTGAAGAAACCGCCCTTGGTCCGCTCGATAACCTGCTGGTACACGCTGCTGGGTGGGTGGTTCATAACGACCGTTCCCTCCTTGTAATCAATCTTTGCGTCAACCCTCGTGTCTCTAATGAGATTAACGATCCACTTCTCGCCCTCATCCTGGTTCAGACCCAATCTCGCGCTTAGATCCTTGATGTCGATACGCTGATGGATCTTGCAGTAGCTTTCCGAGATAAGATGTCTGGCGGCTTCCACGAAGGAGTCTGAGGCCGCGACGAGGAAGAAATCGGAGCGGAGGACTTCTTCCGCCTCGGAGAGCTTCTTCTGCGCTTCCTCGAAGTCGAAATCGATGTAGAGCGCCTTGATGAAATCGGTGACCGGGTCGTTGTACTCATAGTTCTCCTGCTTGACGATACGGATGATGTCCTTGAGCTGCTTTTGGTATTGTCCTGTGTTGCGTGTCCGGCTGCGGTTCGTGATCACGGCGGCAGTCAGGTATCGGAGGACCCAGGGACAGGCGGTTTGGATGGTGTTGATGAAGGGGGCGGAGAAGAAGAGCTCGCAGATTGTGTCGCGGGCGGGCTCGTAGTTGAAGAAGGGGAAGAGCGCCCAGTGGATGAGCCATGTGCGGTGGGTGAGTTGTGCGAGCGGGTTGCTGAAGAGTTTTGTGTCGATGGATTCCTTCACCTTCTGCACCTCCTCCATAGCCGACTCCCAATTCGTGGTGAGGATTTCCGACGCCAGCTTTCCCCATGTTGCCGCGGAGACCTTGTCGTTGTCGGTGGAGAGCACTCGGAATTGATAGAGCAGTTCTGCTGCGGCCTGGTAGTTACCACAGCTATACTGGAAGTTCCCGAAGTCATAAAGAACATTAACCATCTCAATCGTGACCTATTCTCTTCATCAGCACACACGCCACATATTAGACCATAGAAAACCCCAGGGGACACCTACACCATGTTCCTTCTTCAAAAACTCCAAGTTAGCCACCTTATCGCTCCTCAGGCCCGTAACCACATCCTCCCTGCCCAGCAAATCCGTAATCTTCTCACTCTCCTGCTCATACTTCTCCAGCCGATCCAAAACCTCCTGCCTCTTGGTCGCAAACTCCTTCGGCGCGTCCTCCACCCCCTCGAGTTCGCAATACAGCGTAGCCACGTAATCCGTCATATTCGTCTTCTTCAAGAGCTCGTATTTCGCCTTCGTGATCTCGGGCGAGGGCTCCTCATCCTGATCCGCGACGAACTGAAGCAGCGGGAATATTAAATGGCGGTCGAGATGCGTGACCAGTTTAGGAAGCAGGTCGTGCTCCTTGGCAACCTCCTCGGGCGTCCGGGCAGCTGTCGTGTCCGCCATCTTTGCAATATGGGGGGAGGCTCAAGGGCAGAAGGGGTCGTTGTTCTGGTGGGGGATTGATTCCTTGTTCCGCGGTTCTTAGAGATATCGAAATTTGTGTGCGGCCCGCCAAGAATACCGCGCTAAGCTTCTTAGGGGTTAGCGTTGGATGCGAGGACAATGAACCGCAACTTTTTCGAGGTCGCGACAACCGGACCGTGATTTATTAGCTGGGAGGTTGACTTTGGCCCCAGGAACTACAGCATATCAACCTCAATCAACAATGGCATCCCTCTACCAGACCCCCCTCGCCTTCCTCCGGCCCCGAGCCGTCCCACGGCCATCAACAATCGCCCGTTTCCTGGGCACCACGCGAGCTACCTCATCCTCATCCCCATCCGCATCCGCATCCACACCCATATCCACACATCTTGCGAAATCCCCAGTCCCCTCGAATTCCAAACCCTACCGCGTCCCCCTCACACCATCCGATTGTTTCCCCGTATACCAGCTGAAGCAACGAGGCGGCAACAAGCTGCTTACGAGGGTCAAGAACATCCAAGGCGATATAGCTGCTTTCAAGACGGATTTACAGAAATCCCTAGCTGTGGCGGATGATAAGGAGGTGGTTATTAATCAGTTGACTGGACACATTGTGATAAAGGTATGTGGATTGCTCTTTTGTGTAGGGTGAAGAGATTGGGGCTGACATTGAGGATTTGATAGGGGCATAGGAAGAAAGAGGTTACGGCATTTTTGGTTGAGCATGGGGCGTGGTGCAAGGAGGGTTACGAGCTTTTGTGAGGGAGGAGTTATGGAACGTGGTTCATGTTTGCTTCTGGAAGCAATATTCTGCATTTACCAATTTGCGGACTGATGCCTATATATGTACAACACCCGCCAACCTCTCATACCTGTCTAGGAGAGAGGTAGAGCCATTTCATCCTGTACAACAAACCAATCAAAAAACCCCAGCCAAGGAAAGACGTTAGGATGCTAGATAGACAAGAGATCAAAGTGTTCGAACGCCTACTCCATACACTGCCAATTACCGCCGATGCGTCTATGGAATGTAGTACACCGAGTAAGAATATCAATTCGCTTTATGTGCCCAACCCCGCGTATGCACATAATTGTTTCAAAACCCCCTGCAGCCGTGGCTGCACCAATTTTAGTGCCGATAATATATTCTCCTTCGATGGTAAAGTCGTTATGGGCATAGTAGAGAGCGGATCGTTTGGATCGCGGGACTTCTCCCCAAGACGCCGTAGCACAGCAATTCCCCCCATGGTGATATGAAGTAGAGCTTCGTCTTCAACCCCCTTCGGGACGGGTTGCGATCGTGAGTGCGGGTGCTGGGGTGTCGCCTCCAGACACAACGTGAAAATGAGCCGTGCTAGATTTTGCGAAAAGCCATCTTCAGATGTCAACCAAGACTTTGCCACTCCGGACTCATGGCCGGGTGCTAGGTTCGATAATATCTCAGCAGCTAACATGCCTTGCATCAAGATTGGTTTTCGAGCTTCTACCACAGGAATCAGGTTCGCTCGTTTTCCGTCCTGCTTGTCATCTGGTATCGCGGAGACCGCGAGCGCAAATGTCTTTGTAAGGAGGTCATAAGGAGGAGTTGAAGCAACGTCCGAGGCGAATATAGTCTTGTAATGGCTCCGATTCGGTTCATCACGAGCCAGCAGTTTCGCAAGACTGTCCACAGCCGGGGGTAGATAACGATGTATCGCCGGATCATATGGTGAAAAGGTAACCCGGTCGAATGCGTTGGGTGGAGGAGATGGCGCGAATGCAAGCAGGAAGTGAAGTAGACAAAGCGCTTGTTCCCGGCCTGGAATCTCGATGGCCTGTGCAAGGTTGGACAGGAAGATAATCACATCTTTCATAAAATCCAAGGTGTTTTGATTGGTCCGTAAAAGCATGTTACGAGTTCCCAAGTACCTTATAACAACACATAAGATTTTGATGACGAGTTCGTCGGCGAGTGGAGGATGGTTTGTCTCGTAAAAGGAAAGATTGCGCATGATGGTGGTGATGCAGATCAACTTGTCAACAGCCCGATCAAGTTCGTATTCCAAAGATCCAAAAGGGGGTATATCTTGCAAGACCTCTTGCTCAAGGCGACACCCACGTACGGTGTCCTCGTAGGAGCTTATGAGCATGACATCCGAAACCTCTGCTGCATTCTCAGCTAAGATTTCAACTTGACTCTCGGCACAGTCGATTAAAGTTTCGACAAGATCTTCACAGGCCCTCAAGTCCAACTGTAAACGAGGTTCTACGGAAAGAGAGACTAGCGTGTCCAAGGCCATTCGCACTTCAGCATGAATTCCACATTGTAAACTCATGGTCAGGGCATGAATGTCAATCGACCCAAGATCCGCAACAGGTGGGATATCAGGTTTCGACTGGATCAAAGTCCCGCCGAGCCGTAATAGCGAGTCTAACTCAACACCACCAAAGGTATCCAGTACACGAACTTTTGGATCCAATTCAGCAGGCAGGTTGAACTCCTGGGGTGCTGGAGGCTCCCCGGGGCGTATCCCGGCATCTACTTGGGGTGATTGCAACGAGAGGGCACCTGGCTTGGCGGCGGATACTGGGGAAGGCACGGTAAAAGAGGTTCCGTTCTGCGGAGGGGTGGCTTCGATGGTCCGCGAGAGACTGTTCCGCCCATGGCTTTGAGGCCCCATCGGCCGTGGTTGCCCTGGAGGTTGCTGAGGAGTTGAGAAGCCATTCACAGCTGGCTGCTGTGGATGATGCATTTGCGCCATCTGCTTGACCGGAGTCGTATGCATCTGTTGCTGCTGACCCAAAAGCTGTGCTTGCTGCGGGTAGTGTTGCTGTGGCATCCCTGTTTGGGGGTTCATCTGTTTAGTGGGCGACATCTGTGGGCCAGGCCCTCCCACCCCTTGGCCTTGCTGCATCATGGCGACTCTTTGGCGCTGTTGATTCTGCCATGCTTCATCGAACATGAGCAGATTCCTGTCGTAATGGGCCTTGAGCTGCTGGGCGGCCTGCTGGCTCTGCATGGGATGGAATTGCAATGCTTGCGCAACTTGCGGCCATCCATTCTGCGAGGTGACCTTCTTGTACCCCCCAAACTTCCTCACTGTCATATATAAAGCTATTAGGGCGATCGGGCGATCGCCAACGATGGGGTTCATATCTAGCGGCTGATTGTGCTGCCGCATGAAAGACGCTAGATTCTTCATGAAGCTTTCCGGGCTCGGACCACCAAGTTGCGGTGGAACTTGCCCCGGGCGCATTCCCGGAAACTGTCCATTCTGACCGGGCATCTGGGGTTTGGCCATCGGGTTCACGCTGGGTGGCATGTTGCCCCGTTGAGCCGCCATTAAATTTTGTTGTTGAAGCTGCTGCTGCAACCGCATGTGGTACAGCAACTTTTGCTGATCCATGGGCTGAGGCCGTTGCTGGGGTTGTTGCTGCTGCTGCTGCTGTGTTGGCTGCTGGGGTTGGGGATACATCTGCGGCTGCCCCATGTGCGGCTGCTGCTGCATGAGAGGTGTAGACATAGGATTCTGAGGGGGCGCCGACGTTCGACCCGAAGGAGGGGTGAAAGTTTGGCCAAACCCTTGTCCGAAGCCCGGATTCTGTGCATATGGGTTGCTGTTCTGCGGCGTGTCTACTCGGCTGCCATGGTCTGATTGAGAGGGTGACGCTTGGGGGAACTGCTGAGCGGCCGGCGAAAACGAATGCGGCGAAGCCGTCGAGACCCTTTGGGGGACACCGCCAGGACGCAGCTGGTTTGTCATGATGGGAGACGGGCTGGCAGTGGAAGATCCATTTTGCAGGTGTGAATAAGGCCCCTGTTGTTGGGGCACATTATTCCCTTGGAATCCGGGGTATGGGGATTGCTGGGGGGTTTGCGAGCGCGAACCAGGAGGCATGCCCGGCGCTTGACGGGGAGACGTGGCCAAGCTGTCCTCTCTCGGCCGCGGCCTCTTTGAGGGGATGACCGGGTTGGTCTGATATATAGGGTTGTTGGGGTTGTTGTTGCTATTGTTGTTGTTGTTATTGTTGTTGAAGGCCGGTGAGCCATTGCGCATGGCGCCATTTTGCATGCGCTGTTGAAGCTGTTGATTTTGGAACTGGGCGGAGGGATCGAAGGAGGAAGGGTTGTTCATAAAGGCAGAGGGGTCCAGCATGGCACCGGCGGAGTTCGGGTCAAGATGGTTGAAGCCGGCGCCATTGTGACTCTGGATGGCGGCGTCGTTCCAGGAGGTCATGACTGTGGGAAGGAGTTGCGGCAACCCATCTGCAATGGCAGCCATACGTCAGCGGGTGGTATAACGAAACAGAGCCTCCTGCGAAGGCCCCGAGGGGTGGAAGAGAGATGGCAGGCGCGCCTAGAGGGCGGGTTCGCGATGGGAAGTCGCGACGCGGTGGATGAACGGATGAAGCCAAGGGGGGGCGGCAATGCCCATCCAGACCATCAACGGGTCTCCACGACGTCGACGACGAGACACGAGACACGAATAGGCGCAATAGCGATCTCGAGAACGTCACGAGACGCCTCTTGGGAGATCTCGGATGGTAGGAGGAATGAAGGAGGGTCTTACCTAAGTACGCGCTGAGCTGTTGATGTCGCAAAGGTCGTAAAGACTTTCGCTTGTTGGATTAAAACGATTGCGCGCTAGGCCGGATCGGGGCGGGGAGGCTAATAATACTGGGGCGGGCGACGAGTTTCGCCAATGCGGCGATTCGCGCGGGAGGCGGAGGATGGAGATGCCGATGCTGATGCTGATGCTGATAGGGAACCTATTCCTGTAATTGTCCAACAATTGTTCGTCAGTCCCATAACCAGTCCATGTAAATAGTAATAGTAAGCTTTTTGGTGGTTAATTTATTAGGGTCCCGCGATGGGCCAGCCCGGCCAGGCCATGCCATGCGATGCCATGCTCATTGGGTCCATTCTCGAACATCGATCCCCGATCTCGTCTGGTTGGTTTTGGGGGAGGACGGGGACGAGAGCAATAGGTTCAAGTTCATGCTGATCGTTCCGTTGGTGGTGCCAGTAGGCGTGCGAGCTGACCGGTACTACGAACGCCGGAAGAGCGACAGCCAACACGTGCGCAGTAGCAGACAGCAGCCAGCGCCAGACAGCAACCAGATCGCACGACGCGCAATAATAGGAGACGAGACGAGAAGGTGATATGCGATGCGATGCGATGGCGTAGGACAAAGAGGCGCACTGGGGGAGGGGGGGGCAAGGGAACAAAGGAACGTACCTCGAGATAGAGATGCTACGAGTACGATGTATGTACTGTACTGCTAGGCAGTCGGACTACCGCGACCACGCTGGGTGAGGACGACCGTACCGCACAGTAGTGAGTGAGTGCGTAGCACCGTGCTTCCTTCGTACCCGCTGCTGGAGTGCCGAGGAGCAGCTCTCGGGGGGTTGGACCGTTGGAAGCGTGCGTGGCAACGTGGAAGCGTCCGGGTGGGAACAACAATAATACAATACTGGAGTCTCGAGCCGGTGCAAAGGGCCCAAAGGCAAAGCAAAGCAGCGCAAAGCAGAGCAAAACGCGGTGTGGTCAGTGGTCGCACGCTGGAATGCGCGGCGCAGGCCGGACCGGCAACGGTGAGAAACGAGCGCTGGCGGCTGGAGGCTGGAGCGAGCACGTAGTCGCTGGGAGTCGCACTGGAGTCTGGATCGTAGGGAAGGCAGGTCTGTAGCAGGTAGACAAGCGCCTGAAACCGAATAAAAGAGGCCCCGAATACAGTGCTTCCGTGCTTCCCTCCTGCAACGGACAGATTTGCCGCAGCAGACGCAGCGACGGAGCCACGGAGGAGAGGAGGTGGGAACACCAGCTGGCCTACCCAGTCAGACCACGACGCGCGGAGGCTGAAGCCGGGAACGGGCAACTAGAGGCTAGATGAGATAATAATAAGATGAGATCAGATCAGATCAGATCAGATCGATCGACTGGGCTGCGATGCGCTGCGCTGCGCTGCGCGGTGGGTGCTGTGGTGCTGTCTGTGGTGCCGGTTGAGTGTGTGGAGTTGGTTGGCGATACGCGTTTCGGCCTTCTCTCCATCTCCTCTCACTCTCTAGGTAAGGTACTCACGGTCTGTTGCTGCTGTCTCTCTCCTCTCTTCTCTCTCCCTCTCTCCCTCTCTCCAGTCGGAGGAGTCGCAAGTTCGCGGTCGGGTTCTCCGATAAGCGATGCCATGCCATACGCTGGAGCTGAGTGCTGGGCATTCCATTCCGTGCACCCCATCTGGCCTCTGCTCTGTCCGCCCCCCTTCCCCCCCTTCCCCCCCGCAACGCAACGCAACGCAACAACGGGGGCTCTGTATCGTAATTGCGGTCGCGTTCGAGGCATCTCGTCGGACGCTGCGGTTCCAGTTCGATACTGCCGGCCTCACTCCCGTATACCTGTAATGGCTTCTCTTCTCTGCCCAGCATCGCCGGATCCCACGTAGGTGGACGTAGTAAAAGCTGTAATCGTTCTCCCCAGCTCACACCTGTCTGGATCCGGAGAAGCCCCCGTGCTGCTTTAGTGTTGGAGCCCACTGGCAACCATATGGGCAGCCGTCGTCGCCGGGCGCCAGAAGGGCTGGCAAGGCGACACGGTGGCCCAGGACCTCCTCGAGGATCCCCTTGGATATAGCATCATCCGTCCGGAGCTGGGCAGCTTTGGTGCCTGGAATGGTTGCGTGCGGTCGCAGGCCGGAGCGATCCTCGGGTTTGATACGGCGGCATGGGGGTGGATGATGGGCAAGCCACAACACCCGGGCGGCGGGCGAGCGAAATCAGTAATGAATGGAAAAAGGATGGGGAGGGAGATGGGGATGGGGAGAGCATGCGCCCACGAGGAGCAAAGAAAGGGAAAAGTAAGTGAAGCAGGAAAGGGAAGATGCGGGGGGGGGAGGGGGGTTCTTAAAAAAGAAATCAGACAAAAAATGCCGAGCAGCAGAAGGCAGAAGAAGGCAGACGGATGGGATTGGGATGTGGAAGACAGGAAGTGGATGTGGATGGAGAAGAGAGAACCAGAGTGGATGGGCCAGATGGCATGGCTTGCCTCGACAGGGCCAGTCCAGTAGTTTAAACTGCCTTCCCTCCGTTTTAAATCACCGTCGAGGTCGTGGTCGTGGTCGTGGCAGCAGCGCGAATAAGCTTCCTGTAGCTTCACGTAGATGGGTTTTGGCGTCATAAACCACCCCGTGGGTCATCCCCCCCCCCCCGCCACGCTCATCCAATCCGTCCGTCGTGCTGTACCTCACTTGCTGCTCATCCGGTTCCATTCAGGTTCTGATGGAGACTGGATTTGAGGGCCGGAGCAATAGGTAAATAAGGTACGTGTACACTCCATAACAAATACTGTAACTTCCCAGGTCACTACTAACCAGGAATGAGAGCCGCTCGCTCCCCCGCCCCGCTCAAATTCGCCATCCCCTTCCATTCCTTCCCTTGAGTCTTGACGTCGTCTTCGGAGATTCTCAAGAGGCACAGTCTAGTACGTGGCACTTCATACGAGTACAAAGAGAATATCCCGCCCATCCTTTGTTTCGATGGAGTCATGGACAGTCTGGCATTCAACCCAGACCCCACCCCGGTGGAGCCGGCGTTGGCATTATTATCGGGGTTGACAAGTTGGAGAAAAAACGTCCAGGTTGGGCCGTTGGCATTGGTGCTCCAACGTCGCCGTCCGTTTCTAGCTCAAACGTCCCGGAGATCGACCACTCGAACCACTCGCTCGCTCCTTGAGTCCTTGCTTATTACTGGGCCTTGGGCCTGATAGATACAGTACCCGTAACCCCAATGAGTCCGCCCGTCACCTTTCTTCCTTTCTTACTTTCTTGCCTGCTGGCAAATCGAGAGAGACACGGGTGAGTGGATTACTCGTATTGTTATCACATCTCCCGCGGCTGTCGGTCAGAAGGGCATATTGACCATGTAGGCGTGCTGTATGAGCGAGCATATGAAGGTCGGGACATACCATATTGTACTAGGGGTTCCTCAACAAGGATATGGGAGGAGACAATAACATGCCAGCGCCAATGCACGAGACATACTCCGGAGCCCAATACTTGTGTGCATCAGATCTCAGCCCGGCGGCCGGGCATGGGTGTTGGGTTGCACAGTCAGTTGCACACTACGAGTCTAGAGAGAGAGAACGAGAGACATAAGTAGAGAGAAACGAGAATGCTGGATAAAAGCAAACCGGCTGGGTGAATGAAAAATGATCGGTCTGCTGCAATTGCTGGACCCTGTGTCTGCCCGTCTGGACGGCATGTTTCTTTTTTGGGGATCCAGGTTCCGTTTCTAGAGGACCGACGCGACGGTGAGGCGTTGCTTCCATGCATGCAGATGCAGATGCTGTACCGATAAAAGGCGGCAACCCTTCCTATTCTTCCGCCCAGCGCCGCCAAGAGGGGTTGTGGATTGTGGGCTCTGTGTGAGTCTGTCTGTCTGCAGAGAGTGGTGGTGTGTTGTTGTTTTATCGCGCTATGTGACCACGACAGCCCGTAACGCAATATCCCATATGCAATAACTCGAGTACTTAATAAGAGAGAAAATCCCCGAGCCTTTTGCGCATATTATTGTGCCTACAAGAACAATGTTCCTCTCTCTCATACTCATAAGATAGCATCCCCCTCCGTTCCATCTCCCACCAGGCGATCCCTGGAGATCCGTCAAACTGGTTCCTTGGCTAGTCCGAAGCCATCACAAGCTAAAATCGACCCAGCGTTGTCGGGACCAAAAGAGGAACTAATCTGGAAACGCCACCGCAGTCACGTGTCGCGCCGGCAATTCTCTGGTGGCAGTCGGGATGGGAGCCGAACGGGACGCAGATGGCTGCCGGAGGAGGTCCCGGGTGACGACAAGGGGGAGCCGATATGCACTCCTGGGTTTAGCAGATCTAGTTGAAGGATTGGAATACGGATGAGGAGCTATCTCAATATCGTCACTTGATCCTCCGTACTTGATACAACTAAGGTATATCCGGTAGGTATTATTACATGAAGTCACCAGACTATTAATTGGTGCTGTCAGAAATAGGAATAGTAGTTCTGAGCTAGCCTTGGCAGGGACGTGCCTCCACTTTTGTCGTCGGTAATTGGGCTTGTTCCAAGGTCGGGACCTGCACATCTGTGTCACCGCATTACCATCACCACATCACGAATACAATAGCAATGGCGCTGGTCAGAGATTTCCGTGCATCTTTCACTTAGATTTTTATTTAAATTTATTTGGCAGCTTATTCTACATCGCAAAATGCATAGTAGTGGAAAGCTCAAGTATCGCGATTGAAGTCGCCAAGCTGGCCCTCTATGTCAGCGAACAGTTTCCTTGTTTCCATCGTTGAAGACTTACTTGCTTGTCATTTGCCATCTGTGTGGGAAAGCCATATTTCGATAAGCCCGTCAAGATCTGCAATAACTTTTTATCTTGTGCGGGCCTTGCTGCCCTAGGCGGTGGAGTACTCCTCCTTTCTCGCTGGCTGCGATGATTGTTCAACGGGATATATGCAATAAGGGGTTCATCCTTGTTGCAGGACTGGAAATATGGTTCAGAGCATTTAGATATGCGGGAGCAATGCACGTTTATCATGCCAAGGGAGGGACTCTAGGCTCTCTTGGAACCAGGAACTAGTCAGTCAGACTATCTTACTAATAATAAGTATTACCGCGTTGCTGATATTCGAGTGGTTTTTCTGGATCATCTTCTTGATATTCATGTGCTGGGCTCGCGCAAGGCCTCCGCCAAAGAAACCGATTCGGTGAAACGTTCAAGCATGTTAGCAGCTAGGAGGAGGGGAGCTGCGAGTGCAGGCGTGGGGTCAGGGACACTGTGTTTAAGCTTCCTTGCCCTAGGTTGCCATGGAGTGGTTGAGTAGTATCCTCGACGATAATCATCGGCATCCGGACTTGGGAGCCTGGGGTCCAGCCCAGTGGTTTAATCTTCTCCGGAAGTGTTCTATGAATACGGTGAAAGCATGCACGGAATGAACACGGTGGGCAGGCTCGGCAAGTTAACGGATATCTTGTATTTCTTTTCGGCCCAGATACCAGGTTAGAGGGTGCGCCATAAGGAGGACCTTCGCCGTGATTTTATCGCTATTTAGATGCAACGCTAAGAAGATAATCAAGTCTTTCTAATTGGATGATGTTGGCCCTTGACATTGCTGCTACTTTGGCATTTTTTGCCTTGAGCTCAGCCCATTCTCGAGCCTGTATTTGAGCCCCCATTTTTTGAGCCTCTGTTAGAGCCTTAATCGCTATTAGAGCCTGTATTTGAGCCTCTATTTGAGCCTCTATTTGACGGAACAAGTACGGAGCATCTATTTTTAGAGCCTCCAGTGCAGCCTGCAAGTTTCGAACATTCAATTTTTCAGCCTCAATTAGAGCCTCTAATTGACTGACCAAGTCCGGAGCACCTATTGGCTGTTTGCTTGCCGGCTCGGCCTCTGCTTTAACTCCATCGCCCGCCATCGTAGTTGTAGTGGCTGCATCCTTGGCCTGCGGCATAGTATCGTGGCTGTCTCCCGTCTCAGGCTGCAGTGTGGATTTTGGCGACATAATGCAAATCCTGATACGACCTGTATTAGGTTTCGGCTCAAGGTTGAATCCTCTACCACCATACTTGACGCGGATCTTCTCAACTTCGATAACCACTTTAAATTGTCCTTCATTGGCAATCATGGCACAAATGGTAGACAAGTCAAGGCCGGAGCTGTCGCGAATCTTACGTGATATCGCGCCTATATATCAGTATTAGTATACTATTACTACAACCTGAACGGTCAAGACTAGCGCCTAACCTGTTGTAACATACCTAGTTTCTCAAAACCATATTTCCGATCATATCCGCCAGGCGGCTCCTCATATGTATCGCGTATGGCACGTTTCATCGCGGCTGGATATCGATATTAGCATACTAGTATTACAACCTGAATGATCAAGAATAGCGTGTAACCTGTTGGAACATACCTGCTATCTGAGCTTCACATCGTGCTGCAATATCTAGTTTGGATACAGCCTGATGTTCCGACTCGGACCGTGCGTCCTGGCTAGGGCCAGCGGATTGAGTGCTTTTATCGGTATTTCCTGCCATTGTATTGTGACCGTTGACGAGATCGGGGACTTCGATAAAATGGCAAGATCGTGATAACCGGCGACCTGTCCCTGATGTTGGGCTCAGGCTGTCTATGTCCGTTATGTCAGATATCAATACAAGTGCAAGTGTGGTAAGGATCAGTACTACCTATCGCGCTGTATGCCTCTGGTTCGAAGGCGAAGTTGAACTTGAACCGTTGTGGTCTGATGGAGGGTGTGGATTGTTTATATAATGGTGAGATCTGGAGCTAACGAGGTGTTTGCCAGGAGTTTGCCGGTATGGCGGTCAAATTTAGACAGTACAGTGAATAATCTGCCCTGATAAGCGAGGCGATCTTGGGGATGATATCCACGTTTTATTACTCTCGGTGTAGGTATGGGTGAATGTGTGGATAGAGTTCGATAGTGCCGGGGAGGATGCTATTTGGGATAGAGTCGGTGGTATGGGAAATGAAGTCTGCTACGCTTAGCTCAACCCGCTGACATAGATATCAGTAGGAGGAAAGGTGATATTGTGTGTTGCGTGTTGTGATGGCTAGAGAGGAAAGAAACGCAACCTCAGTACTCTATATGTACTGTAGGCTGCAAAGAGTCCTGAACCAGCCTGTGCGTTCTCAGTTCCGTTTCGCCTACATACTGCGATATTGGAATGCTCTGAAGGAGCTCACTTTCGCAGGTGCCTTTATGAAACTCGAACCTCGGTCCCTAGCCTTCGCTGGGTCGACCATCCTTTAGCTTTAAAATCTAGAGACTTTCAGGGTCCAGAAATGACATGATCTAGATGAAGCCTTGCTAGTCTACGGCAAGGACGCTGAAATTCATATTCCACAGTGTCCTCAAAGTATATTTGTAAGTATTGTCGCCTTTAACAAGACGCACATCTTCGCAGACCTCACTGGTATCCCCTGTGTAATATGCTTTATAACTCCACTATGCTGGACGAGTCATTTACAACCAGTCTAGCGTGCTGAGCCCTGACTTATCTCTAGAGGAAGATAATCGATGTTTTAGTAATTTCCCTCGCTGCTTCTGGTTTCTATATATTTGTAAACTATCACTTTCTGAGCAGGAAGGTTGATAGATGTTGAGCCTTATCTGGAAAGAACCTTTGAAATCCATCTTGTAGGGGGTGTTCAGACAGAGTACTAAGCTATAGCGTCTATAATGAAATTTACCGGGCGATTCAATGCCTAAACGATATCAAACCGGAGGTGGCCACGCTCAACCCGGAAATGAGAGCCCCGGTTGCCCTAGTCAAGTTGGGCTCACTTAATGCCTACACTAGGTTTATTGATATACATCATCTACCAACTACCCACCCACCCACCAACAAGCTTCGGCGTCACTGGCACTCTTCACTATTACCGTGACACCAAGGACAGAACGGGCAACGAGATCGAGCTAAATGGGCCATGCCCGAAGGTTGGCGGAGGGCAGCACCTCAAGGGCCAGTAGCCCATCTTTTAGTACTTCTAATACTTCCGTGATAACAATAATCGGTATCCTGACATTAAGTACTTCGTGTTGCCGATTTAAGTTATACAGCTATAAGAGGATTTTGATATGCAAATAAGTTAGGATATGTGACAGCAGGTGCGAACTTGGCAGCAATTCCGCAACCAAAACGCGGGAGCAAATAACATATCAAATATTCAATTTTCGCCAAAATTTAATCCAGTAACTCTGCTATTAATATTAACAGCTTGAAAGCCCGAGGTCTTAGCACCAAAGGTATCGTGGTTAGGCCGTTCTATCTCCCCGCGGCTTTCGCAACAGCTTCTTCCTACAACCTAGATAGCAGCTCATTTAGTAGCTTCAGCGACGTGTTCATAGCCTTCAATATCCTTCGAGTTGTCGCAATACCTCGGGTTTGCCTTACTTGGATCTAGCCCCTTCGTTATCGTCGCTGCTGAGGTTCGGCTATTCTAGCTTGTTCTCTAACAATACTAGCTGTCGATCCGCTATTGTAATCATAGCACCCTTAACCTCAGTCTGCTTTGTAGATACAATCTTCTTGATCCCTTCCGTGATATAGTTGTGGCGGAGGGAGCTGTAGCTATCAAGGTAACGTTAGCTTATCCTCCGCACGAAACATGGCAGGACCGAGTAAATGTGGGATTCTCCAAACAAGAGCAAATCAAAGCTATGTCGGAGCTGCTTTCAAAGTGCAAGCACACTCTTAATTCTATCGTCGGTATAGCGACCTTGTGAGCAACTCTAATCTGATCGCTAATTTTCCATCTTCTGAGTGTCTGGTCCAACGCTGGAGGTCAAATCTAAAGATATCGTATGCTCGTGTACGGCACGATCGCTGCAGCAGGGTCTGCCATCGGCGTGGGTGAAATATCTGAGTAGGTATCCATACGAGCCGCACTAGATTTTGGGCGCTGGTAAAGATCACAGCGAGTGAAGCTGTCTACCCAGGCTGTCAAGGCCGTCTGCCTCGCGCAGAAGGCAAAGGTCGAGGTGGCGTGGGGCCCTAAGGATGTGGACAACATGAGGGAGGAGTACGCCGGAGACCTTGACCGGATCGAGGATGATGTCGTTGGGGCTGCTCATATTGGATATGCCCGAGAGGAGCTGGAGGATGCGCAGCCGACCAAGTTGACACACCAGAGGGGTGAAAGGTCAAGATGGCGCTGCTTGACATCAAGCGGGCCATGATATCGAGGTCCGCCGCACTTTCGGCTCTAAAGAGATCGTATGCTCATGTACAGCGCGATACTTGACAATATGAAGCAACTTGACAGTAAGAAGCAACTTGACATTTAAAAAAAGGAGAATCGCCTGAGGCTTGTTCAACTAATATATGATGCAACAGCCATTGAAAAGACGAGTTGGACTGCATTGGACGAATTCGGGATGCCTAGATCCGCGCGAGTTAATTCGATTCGGTGTCGGGAGATGGTGAGCCCTTATTGAGTGGGTTGTTGTTGATGATACTTTCCTCGTCACTGCCCCCATCCTCCCTCTAATATCCTTCCTTAGTTCAGGTTCGCTTGTTTGCTAAACATTCACCAACGGCTTCGACCAAGCTATGTGCCAACTGTTTGGTTGCCGAGGGAATTGTTAACTTCGAGAGAGCTATTATGCAATATTTGAGGATTGTATGAGTTTAAGGATAATTTCGGAAGTGCGACATGCAGCAAAATTTATTAAGAGGTGACCTAACTCGCCTTTAAGGGGAGATTTGAAATGTCGAATAAAAGTGCAGCTTGGACAAAGGCGCGCTATGCAACAAAGCTTTATAGGAGACAAGAGTTGGGAAGTTGAGACATTAGCAAACGTGCAATGTGCAACAAAAACCTTGGTGGTAACGGGGTTTGGCTTATGCGCCATGGTCCGCCACTAATGGAGAACGCGAGTTGTACGCTACGTAGGAGGAGCCAGCTGTTAAAAGGATCGGAATGGGAAATCTGAAGTATAAGAAGAAGCTCTAATAACAAGAATATGATGCTTCGAGGAATAACTTGACGTTGGCAACAAGACGTGATGTTGGGAGCCGATCGCTCCGCTGGGAGCTAAGTAATGGAGCTAACCAATGGCTGTGGAAATGAGGATTTCCGCAAAAGAAGAAGTGGAATGGGTACCATGTACTTCGACGTTACGATTTAATATCAATGGGTTAAATCGCTTAGTAGGTGTTCACGATGACGATATATAGTTTTTCGTGCTAGAGCTTCAGGTCTCGAGCGCTCGCTTTAGGATAGTAAGACCCTGATTTCTCCACTGGTCCTGGGGAACAAAGCACGCAAGGGTTCTGTCATTGCCCCACTGCCCTCTTCTTCCTCCTGCTCCCAAAGTTCGTCTGCAGCAATAATCTTCTCCTCCACCTGCTCAAAATCATCGCAGAATCTCTCAGCGGCCGTTTCGGTTATCTCACGGGCTAGGTGGGAATCTTGCAGGTGCTTCAGATTCTCCGTAGCGTCCATCAAGGCGGATGGAAGGAAGTCATCCAAGGCTTGGCTTGCTTGAGTGAGAACCTCTGGCTGGAATGTTTCAAGGGATCGGATCGATCTAAGATCATCTGGGGTATCTGACAGTGGTGCCAACGCCTGAAGCAGAGGTTGCAGTGCCGAGTTTGTGCGGAAAAACGAGTATTGATACTCGATCAGTCTAGCCGCATGCTGGTCAATACTATCCTGGATTTCGACGACGCGTCCCTTCGTGAATTCAAATGGCGCCAAAGCGTTGCGAGCAGCTAGAAGATAATTAATCGAGAATATGGAGAGTACCGGCTGCTCCAATTCTTGAGCGATTTTTTCGCTTGTTTTCATAAATGGGTCGAAGGCTCCAGCCAATATTGGCTGGAAGTCTGCCTCTTTGCTGTTGACGGAGGCAAAAGACGTATCGTAGGTTTCCATTATAGCGGTAAGTTGCTTCAAGCCATCTTGCACGAAATCACGCGGGCCAAGGTCATTAGGTGAAATGTGCATATCCGTTGGTAGAGTAGCCATATAATCACGCATCAAGACCCGGAACTGGCGCATGGCGGATTCTTCAAGACTGGATAGCGACTCTAGAAGAACGGAGTCATCGCCAACCAGCTTGGATAACATAACGCGGTAAAAGTTGAGGAGGTTTGCAACCTTGTATGCCATTATCGTTTCTTCGTGACTCTGGATCATTTGCCCAATCCGTTGACGAAGCGCTCTGGCGACCCCGGCAACGTCACGATCCACCAGCTCATTAAGAGCCTTAAGCCCATCAAAGGTACTAGTTTCATCTTCATCCTCCGAGATGCGGTTCCAGGGTTCGCTCTCTCGTCCAGCTTGTATACCTTTGGCTATTTCGTCCCCTTCCGATATGAACAAAACCTCAAGTGCCTCTCGCTCACTGACAGTAGCAGAGTGAACCCAGGCTAACATGTCTCCAACATATCGCAGTGGATCGTGAGCTGCCAATTCAATAGGCTTCACCGAGGTATCCTCCTGGCCAGTGACCGACGTGCCAGTTAAAGCAGTGTAAAAGGCATCAGAGAGGACATTTTCTCGTGCTTCGGCGAAAAAGTCTAGACAGCTTTGGAAAAGAGTCGGACGCTCAGCCAAAACTCTGAGTGCACGTCGTATTGACGAATTTATTTGAGGATTCTCTAGGTTGAGAGTTTTGAACTCGCGCTGGATCCACCTGTACAGCTTCTGAAAGGCACCATTTAGATTTTTCGAGACCTGCTCCATGATTTCAAGACCCAGGCGTTGGTTTTCCGTACCAAGCAGAATCTCGCAGTCATTTTGGATTATTTTTGCCTTTGCTAAAACTGCAAAGTACCTGTCATCTACAGGTTCAGCAGTCGATGTGAGAGTAGCTATATCATCGTCCGACATAACAAAATGACAATTGAATGCATTCAAGAGCTGCTGTTTTGCTTCAATTTGATGCTTCTGCTTCATAAGCTCGGAAGCCTCTTCAAGTACAGGAGCTGTTTCTCGGTGGGCAGCCGAGATGTGCTTCTTCATCTCTTCACAACCCTGATTAAGACTTGCAATGGTAGCGCCAATCCGGGTAAGTTGCTATTTGAATTGGTCAATGCATTGGAAAACGGGGCCCGACTTCACGTACCTCTGCAACTTGGCCGAATTCGCGTATAATGTCGCCATTACTTTCAATAACTTCTTTCTGGATGTCTAGTCTCAGATGGCGCCGGGTCTCAGCGTCGTTCTCAATACCGCGCTTGTCCAAAAGACTTAGTGCATCCCTGATATCAGAATCCGTGTAGGACGCCGAAAGGACACTCGTGACTTTGGCTGCAAGGGGATTACCCCTCACCGCTTGGGGGCCGGGAGACGATGTAGGGGAACCGATGCCGTCACTCAGCCCAGAGTGCTTTCGCGTCAAGTAATCCGTCGCCATGGCGAAAATTGGATAAGTTGTTGTAGTCGTAAACGTCGAAGTTTGGTGTCTTTGTACTAGATTTAGGATACACGTGATATAAATTACGCTTACGTAATTCCGATGAGCTTTGTCCGAATACGGCCCTACGCAAGGCTGAGAGTCGTCGACATTGGCTGCAGCCTTACGTTACTTTAGCGCGGTCTAAGTAGTCATTCGGCTGCTGCTCGTGCCTTCCAGGCTCACCCTCTCGGCCATCTATACCTCCACTTACTTCCATGACTCTCCAACTGCAAGGCACCAGCACCCTCCGAATGACTTCAGCCTTTCAGAACAGTATGAAGTGATCATCCGCAGCCATGCTTCATCTTGGAATTTCTATTTCTCCACCCTCGAGGAACTAGATCCTTTCCAAATGCCCGTTCATTCGCCTCGACTACCATTGTTCCAGAGGATAGCTCCCCGCTCATCCACTGTGATTTCCAACACAATACCAGCACCCCCATATTACCTCTATAAAATCTGCAAGCCGTCGAGCCACATTTGCCCCCCTCCAGTTTTATCACGATGATGACGTCGAACCTCTTATCACGGCTCCTACCCACAAATCCGACGGCCCGCTCTATTTACGAAGACCTTCGAGACCACGACGAAGCGTCGGAATCAGATATCGAGGAGCAAGCAGGCTTGGCGCTCGACGAAGAAAATCTACGGTTTAGGGATGATGAGTTGGGGGACGCAGAAGCGTTCAACGGGGAGGAGAGCCGGATCACAACGGAAAGCACAGCGTTCCTAACTGGCCACAGAAGCCGATCGGAAGGCAGAGGGCCTGAGCAAAAGGGGAAGGCACACGACGGCCGCTCAAAATGGTTACCGCAATCCCCGAGGTTGCTCGAGGAAGACGGAGATGACGATGTCCCGGAGTCCTTGTTAGTCGAGGGGAACGCTATACCGGAACCCAGAACCCCGGCCAAGCCACGAGCTCGACAGACAAAACAATCAAACAGCCACCCTGCCATGCCAGGCCCATCTGGCAGGGAAAGTCGGGCTCATTGGGAAGCTACCCAAGCACAGCAAGCACTTCATCAAGACCACGCAAATACGACAACTGGGCAGCCACAGGTACGTTCGAGACCGGGGCTGCTGATGAGTAGTGCCAAAGACAAAGCAATGTGGAGGTGGGCAAATGTCCAAAATTTAGATAATTTCATGAAAGAGGTCTATGATTACTATCTTGGCTCTGGGATGTGGAGCATTGTGCTCGAGAGAGCACTGAATATCCTGTAAGTCACATTTAGGAAATGTGCCGCTTCAGCTGACATCAAAATATAGGACAAGCGTATTTCTTGCCGTTTTCGTCACTTTCCTCTCACAATGCGTCGACTTCCAAAAGATTCCTCATAGTAAGCGGCTGCCAGAAGTCCTCGTACCGAAGTGCATCAAGAATATGTCAGGGATGCCAAATGTAGCCATTTGGATATTTACCCTGTTGATAATATTCAGAGTGTATCAGCTCTTTATTGATATCCCTCGACTGATGCGGATGCACGATTTTTACGTTCATTTACTTGGAATTCCCGATAGCGATATGCAAACAATCTCTTGGCAAGATATTGTCGCTCGAATAATGGCTCTACGGGACTCAAATCCCAGAACTGCCGAGAAGATGTCGGCCAAAAACCGAAGATACGTAGGAAGTCAGTCAAAAGCGAGGCTGGATGCCCACGATATCGCGAACAGACTGATGAGAGAAGAGAATTACTTCATTGCTATGTTTAACAAGGACATACTTGACTTAACATTACCACTGCCATTCCTTCGAGGTCGTCAACTATATTCGAGGATTTTGCAATGGAACCTGGATCTCTGCTTTAAGGACTATATCTTCAACCAGTATGGCCAAGTCCGGCAACTAGTGTTGACAGATTCGCATCGTAGACAACTCAGTGATGGCCTTAGGACTAGGTTTTTATTCGCTGGATTTATGAACGCTTTATTTGCCCCTGTTATTGTTATAGTACTTGTGGTGTTATATTTCCTGAAATATTTCAATGTATTATTCCCACCCACAGCTAAGTTTATGCTCTGACCGCTCTATAGGAATACAAAAAGAATCCCTCGGCCATTGGATCGCGCCAATATACGGCCTTCGCCGAGTGGAAGTTTCGAGAATTCAACGAGCTTCACCACTTGTTTCACCAGCGCTTGAACATGTCATATCCATTCGCATCACGTTACCTAGAACAGTTCCCAAAGGTTAAGACCGTGCATCTAGCAAGATTCCTGGCATTCATTGCAGGGTCGATAGTGTCGGTCCTGGTTCTTGCAACGCTCTGGGACCCTGAGCTCTTTCTGAGTTTCGAGATCACACCCGAAAGGACGGTGATCTTTTATTTGGGGATACTTGGACCGCTTTGGGCCGTATTGAGTGGGTCGATACCGGAAGATAATGATGTATTCGATCCAGAATATGCATTGCGCCAAGTCATTGACTACACCCATTACCGGCCACCTCACTGGGAAAACCGGCTTCACAGTGACGAGGTCAAACGAGAATTTTCTACTCTATATCAGTTGAAGATCATGATCTTTTTAGAGGAGGTTTTCAGTATTATAATTACTCCGTTTATCCTCTGGTATAGTTTGCCAAAATGCTGTGATCAGATCATCGACTTCTTCCGGGAGTTTACAGTCCACGTGGATGGGGTAGGCTACTTGTGCTCCTTCGCGGTGTTCGACTTCAAAAGAGGCGATGGCAGATCGGCACAACAGGACAAGCCCGGGACGGATCCGCGCGACGATTATTATTCCACGAAACATGGCAAGATGACCGCTTCATACTATGGATTCCTGGACAATTATATACTCAACCCCAAGACAGGTATTCAGGGGCATATCCCTCCCGGAGCCCGACAGGCGTTCCACCCGCCACCCGCGTTCCCAGGGCTCATGTCCCCCGCGCTCGCTGCAGATATGCAGACGTCACGAATGGGTCGCAGCGAGAGACGGATAGGCAGAGCACCGGGTGGTTTGTCCCAGGCGCAAGCAGCTCGCACACCTCGATTTCCCCCTGCGGCGGCGCATGGCTCGCCGATGACTTCGATTTTACTGGACCCGCATCACCAACCATCAGCGTCTGGATTTGGAGGGCGCAGTGGACGCCGAAACTCTCGGTCTCGATATCAAGCTCGACAGAATATCATAGAGGATCCCATGGAAGATGAGGATGTAGATGAGGACGGAAGGGATCCCAGGCGGAGTAACATATCCCAAGAAAGCGTCGCCGGGTTAGGTGAATCTCGATGGGAGACCTCCCCTACTAGGGGGGCACGGGGAGAGGATGTGGAGGATGAGGAGGATGCGCCGGCTGGCGCCGGGGGAGTTCTTGGGCTGTTGTATCAATTTCAGAAGGCGCAAACGGATGGCAGACTATAAATATCTGATATGAAGCGAGGGTATATCATAGGCGTTTTAAAGCAGCAGGAGCAGCAGATTTTGCAACTAGCGGTATGTTGAAATATTATATTAATAGACTGGCTTGCCTACGAGGCAACTAAATAAGGCCAATTTATCCACCCTTTATGTGTCTAGTTTGCAAACAAAGAGGTTTTTTTATGTTGACTAGCTGGCCAACCACGTATTTACTACAGTACCGGCACTTCGAACTGTGATCTGATAAGATATCAGCGCGCATACGAGATCTCGGATTTACCCCACACTGCGCGGCCCTTGCAGCGCAACTAGATATATCCCTAGACAAAGGTTAAAATAGTGACTGGGGAACATGGGATTCTGGAGTGGAGGATATGGGATTCACGCAATTGTGTTCTGCGTAAGTGGCATGAGTTGCGCTCACAGTCGTACGATGTCTCCAAGCTGATTGCTGTTTCCGTCGGTGTTTTCATCCTTCCTGGCACTTTCCAACTGTGGCCACCTGGTCCGTGCACGGTGAACCGATATCAGATTGAAACTGGTATCGGCCTGAGGCGTCCAAAGGCGGTCACTTTGTATTTGTGCTTGGGGCCGGGAAGTTCACAATTATTAATAGACAAGAGAGACTGTCAGTCCGGAGATGCTCTATCCTCTCAGTTCCATCCTCCGCGGAGCACGCCTCGTGGGCGCCACGACCCCTCCGACGAGTTGGTTTGGATATGTCAATAATATATCTCCGTCCGTCCTTGGAGGCGGGTTGGAACGATGCGCCAAGGGCTGATGCAGTGGAGGACCAGCCTAGGAGAGGGAGAGCGAGTGAGCGAGCGAGATAGAGCGACAGAGATACTGTAGAGGCTGGTGCAAAACGATAAGCAGAAGCATACGCAGCAGCAACGAAGAGAGGAAAAGACCGAAGCCCAAGAGATCCCCGAGCAAATTGAACGACAAAAGAGCGCTCTCCAAGGAGAATCAATAGCTGACGATCCTCGTGAACGCCGACAAATGCCCCGTCGCCAGCCACGAGCCCAGTCAGCCCGCCCAGCGTTATCAGATGCTTCCCGGCCCATCCGTAGGCACAGTTCCAGCACTACTGTAATTAGGGACGGGGTTCTAGGGAGGAGGAATCTCCGATGCTGTACGTCGTCCGTAGGCAGGACAGAGCACCAAGAGCGAAAGAGCGGCTTCGGAGACACGGTCTACGCCAGCACCAGCGCCAAGGCGGCCAAACCGCCGTTGTTCTGATCCCTGCTCGCTAGAGCGTCTGCCCCGGTGTTTTCTTTTCGAGTTGCAACAAGTTCAATCATCGATCATCATCATCAACCACTTTTTGTCGTTTTGTTCTCCCTCGGCTGCTCCACCCCAAAACCCGTAATTCACGCTCCATACTCTGCAATTCGCCGTCGACTCTCGCTTTTAACACTGCAGCACCCGCCAAACCCTCCTACACCACCTGTGCTATAGCACCCTGAGAATATCTGACACTGCCCGCGGATATCCTTGAACGGTTCCCATTGTGGCCGACACAGGTCGCCGCCATCCTGGATCTACAATCGAAGACCGACGGAGGAGCATCTGTGGCCGCGGCCGCCAAAATGGCCCACCCAGATGCGCAACCCGTCGAGGAGCACGAGTATGAGTATGTGGAATATTACCTCTGAGAGGAGTATCGATTACGTTGCCACCCCTACTGACATCTTATCTGCAGCTATGAAGCTCTACCGCCAAATTTTTCGTTGGTCCAGAACATGGCTGCAGGCGCGTTTGCTGGCATAGCGGTATGCGCCATATTGATCCGGCCTTTCGTGAATGCCATATGCTGAGAATTTGAACAGGAACATACTGTCATGTACCCTATCGATGCAATTAAGGTGCGCCCCAAATCCCGCGAGATGCCACGTTGAGAGCCCTTAAACTGACTACCCCTCCTCCAGACTCGCATGCAAATCCTCAATCCAACCCCCTCGGCTGTCTATAACGGCATGATACATGGAGGATACAGAATAGCTGCCGGGGAAGGATTTATGAGTCTGTGGCGAGGCATGTCAAGTGTGGTGGTAGGAGCAGGTTGGTGCAATGGCCCCTCCAACTGGAACCAAAAGCTGACATTTCGCCAGGACCCGCCCATGCTGTCTATTTTGCTACATACGAAGCTGTAAAACATGTCATGGGAGGCAACCAAGCCGGCATGCATCATCCACTTGCTGCGGGTAGGCCGTTTCGAATTCTCCGGTGTCAGTCCATTTGCTAACTTATCGCCAGCCACAAGCGGTGCTTGCGCAACAATTGCGAGCGATGCTTTGATGAACCCATTCGATGGTACGCCGTCCGTAAAACTACAATATTCGCCCTGCTAATACTTTTGTAGTTATTAAACAGCGCATGCAAATCCATAACTCAAGCAAGATGTACAAATCCATGTTTGACTGCGCGAGATATGTCTACAAAAGCGAGGGTATTTCCGCATTCTACGTCTCATACCCAACAACCCTTTCTATGACCGTCCCTTTCACCGCGCTCCAATTCCTCGCATACGAGTCGATTTCGACGGCGATGAACGCGACCAAGGCTTATGATCCATTGACGCATTGTCTGGCTGGCGGTGTTGCAGGAGGATTTGCCGCGGCCCTGACGACTCCGATGGATGTGGTGAAGACGATGTTGCAGACGAGAGGAACAGCCTCGGATGCTGAGTTGAGGAATGTAAACGGGTTTATGCAGGGTGCTCGGTTATTGCATGAGAGAGAGGGCTTCCGAGGTTTCTTTAAGGGAGTCAGACCTCGTGTTGTTACGACAATGCCCAGTACTGCTATTTGTTGGTCGGCCTACGAGGCTTGCAAGTAAGAGGAACCAATCATTTCCTAAAAAGGGTTTACTGACAAGGGTGTTCCTCAGGGCATACTTCATCAAGCAGAATGATCTAGTGGTCTAAGACTGCTGGCTGATGGAAACGACAACGATTGCTAACCACGACGGGGATCCGCACCATCTCATCGATGATTATAGCCACCGGACATACTTTGATCAAATCTCTGGCCTGGTTTTCTAATAACGGTCCTTCACCATACTCATCGTTCACTCGCCATCGAAGCTCCCAGCGTGCCGGATTCTGGATACCAGGAACCTCCGCCCTGTTATCCTGCATACCCATCCGCCAGTCTCGGTATCGTGCGAAGACCTTGTTCGATTTTGTACATATTAAAATTTTCCTCTTCTCTAGAAAGGTCTGAACTGCTGGGATTGATTTGGCGCGTGATCATCACGAAAAGCTCTCGGTCATTCCAACCTGATTGAGCCTGGCTGGTGGATTTTCATCACAGTATAAGTGAGCGAGGGCGAGCCGGCGTTTTCCCCCGGCTTCTGCGACTCAAATGGCATGGCATGGATGCGGCGTGATAAAGAACATACCTGGGTATGAGAGCTTGCTGCTGTGTACTTTTATGAAACGAAGCTGCTATCTTAAAGGCGGCGAGATAACGCAGCTAAAATGAAATAACTCAACTTTGAAAGCTGCTTGTTGGAGTCTCCTGGTTTCGCTGCGTGAAATGCAATTTTCTTTAATTGGTTTGGAGCTAGGACTCCGAGGATTTGGATTTTTGAAGATTAAAATAAACTTACAGAGGATCGGATCGTACTGGCTACTACGAAATACTCGCAAAGAGATCGCGATTCATAGTGACGCTAAGATGGTAGTTGTCTTGTGGTCTTGTTCTATTCCTCCGTCGGACCCGAAGCAGAGGCCCGAGATGGTTGTGTCTTGATCCCCTGATTACGCCGACTCCGGCGCCACCAATTGCATGCGGCGCTGGTCGAAGTGCTACCCAGCGTTTGTACGTAGCACTGTGTACGCGAGACTGAAACATTCCGCCTGTACAATCCAGCTCCCATATCAGCACAACATCACCCATCACTATATAAACAATGGGAGGAGCCAAAGTTTTTTGGAATGTCCGGTTGAGTTTTCTAGGTCAGAAATTTGGTTGAGCGATATTAGTATTGTTTGCATTCTCTCTCGTCGACGGTCGGAGTTAATGATAGTACCAGATACATATCACTCTACAACTATATCTAGCACTCACATCACACAATGGTCTCCCTCCCCACCGTCCAATCTTCCAATGCCCTCATCGACTCCTCCCTCGGTGCAGGTCTGGTAGCCGTTTTCGCCGGCGGAACTAATGGAATCGGCGAAACGACACTTAGGCAATTCGCCAAACACACCATCAAGCCACGCATCTACTTCATAGGCCGCTCTCAAGAAGCCGGGGATCGCATCACTGCTGAATTAAAGGCTCTAAATCCCGAAGGACAATATCAGTTTATACAGAAGGACACGAGCTTGATCCGGAATGTAGACGAGGTGTGCAAGTATATCAAGGAGAAGGAAGCCTGGGTAAATTTGCTGGTTTTAAGTACGGGGACGCTTGTGCGGGATACTGGTGAGTTCTAAAGTCTCTTGTTCATTTTCTAAATACATTTCCGAAAAAGGAGCGAATTACAGAGTAAAAAAGGTTTAATAACTAACCGCGAATTATTATCGACAGAGACATCAGAAAACCTTAATGTCGCCGCCTCCCTAATACACTACTCCCGCCACCGCTTCGCTCTCAACCTTCTCCCACTCCTCCAAGCTGCTCCCTCCCTTCGCCGCGTCGTCTCCGTTGCTGTAGCTACGAAAGAAGGCCCCGTCGACACCACGGATTTCCAGTGTCGGAATTCAACCCAAGGTCTCCTCGCCTTGCGGGGCCACGCTGCGTCCCAGATCACGCTCTCTCTTGAAGCACTGGCCAAAAAAGCGCCGGATGTAAGTTTTGTGCATGGGTTTCCGGGGCCGGTGAAGAGTGGTATTGGGAGGGGGACGACGGGGCTGGCGATGGCGCTGATGAAGGGCGTGTTCCTGGTGCTGGGGCTGTTTATGAGTATGCCGCTCGTAGAGGTTGGCGAGAGGCATTTATGGCTGTGTACCAGTGCGGTGTATCCTGCCAGGGTGGGTGGGAAAGATGGGATCCCTGCTCCGAAGGGCATAGAGGTTGCAAAGGGGACGGATGGGGAGAGCGGAAGTGGCGTTTATACGGTTGATAAGCATGGGGATAGTGCTGGGCAGCAGGTTGTGGAGCTTCTGGGGAAGTTGAGGAAGGAGGGTGTGGACGAATTGGTTTGGCGGGATGTTGAGTCCGAGTTTAAGAGGATTACGGGCGTGGATGCTATATGAATCCTTGAGTTGGTGGGAGACGAAGAGCTATGGAGGAATTAATTGGTGTCGCTCATTAGCTATTAGTTTTGAGATGTATTTATATAGGTGAGCTGTTTTCTTAGTACCCCAGAGTGTACTTGTGCTTCTATTAGCGATATATCAACTCTCAGACAAATTTGTACAAATATTTTGCTAGTTTCTCTCTCAAAAGTTTAACGCTCTTAAGCACCATCACAAATCTGCAAACAGATATAAAATATTCACCACCTTTCTGTGTGTTCTACATGGGCACGTGAGTTTCAAGAATAAAGTTGCCAAAGGGGGAAAGCAATACGCCCCTCGGCTGCGCTACGTCACTCACGCGAACGGGTTGAAGTGGGGTGGAAGCGAAATCCAAGCCTCGTCTCTCTCTCGTCTTTCAGCTTGCGAAGCACATGACTTTCAACGACCAATTCAAGCACGACAATACGAGAGAAGAGGATTCTATGATCCGAGCGCTGGGATCGGGAATCACATTCATGATCAGGGACAAGGAGTCGTGAAAGAGGTCCATGTGCGGCCATGATGCGAAACAAGTCTGTGTCGGCGTCGCTGCAGAAGACGTACGACGAGTGCTATCTGGTTTGCTCCACGGCCGTGTATTTTGAGAGCCAGGTATGCTCTTTACTCTCGTGTGACTCTATTTAATAACTCCTTTGATTATTTATTATGGGGAATGGTGTTATTAATATGTGCTGTCCAACCTAGGGAAACGAAGCTGAGGCCCTCCGATCGTGGCGCACCGCACTCGACCAGATCTACTACCACAATGCCTACCGTGTGCCCGCGAACTACGTCCCCAAATCCGAGACGGACAAGGCCCTGAAAGACAGCCTGCGTGACATGGAGATGCAGTGCAAAGAACGGGTTGATCTGTTGGAAGCACTGCGAGCCTCGCGATTAGAGAAGGCTACTACGGAGATGTCCATGGAACCAAGCAACGGGAAGATCCAGAAACAAACGCCTAGAAAATCTTCTGACACAAACCGCGAGAACAATGAAAGGGGATTTATTGGCGGTGGATCGATTCCTGCTATAAACTATGCCGGCATCTCTAAACCCCCCCCGCTACCCCAGAGACCAGGTTTGACCGCGAAACATAGTTCGGAGATTGCGGTTGTAGGAAGCAAGTCGCCTAGTTACCCAAATTATATGTCTCCGAGAGAAGGAATGGGGAGCTCGTCGGGGATGTTGGCGCCACCTACGAAGAAACCGTCGAGGAGTCCCAGCCCTGATAGGTCGAGGAAGATGTTGCACACGCTGAGATCATCTGACCGACCAGGGAAGAAGCCCAGCCCTAAACGGTCTACGACCTCAGGATCACGGATAGAAAATACTGTTACGAACAAAGCGGCTACTTTAGCATGGCAAGCATTAGGGAAAGGTAACAAAGACAAAGTTGGACGGAGCTTGGACAAGGATGTTAATACTAGCTCTGCCACGCTCCCGGATCTGAGTCGGAAAGATAGTATAGGTGATCCTGCCTTAGGAAGAACGGGATCGAACAATGTCCGTTATGATAGCAAGACACGAAGTTTGGTCCCTGATCACCGGAAACCCCCCAGCCCGAAAGACTTATTAACCGGGGATCCCGAACTATTTAGAGCTACACGCCGTTCAAATGGATATCCATTTCCACCCACAGATCCAGGACAGCCTGGTGCTGTTTCTGGGTCAATGCTCAAGCCTTCTGCTGTTCATGATCTTATTGATCTTGAGCCTCCTTCTGCCCCTGAGTCTAGCGCCCCACGACGTAGAAGAACCCCGCCTGCTCCACCAACCCGTCCAAAACCACCTCCAAAGCTTGAGGCCGTTCACTATCCTGCATATCTTGAAGAATATCCGGAAACGACAGCTAAGAGGACTAAGGCTGAAGGTGAAATGCTTCGGAACGCTGCAGCGAAAGAAGCTACCCAGAACAGAAGTCCTCCTACAGCGTCTAGGAAGCTGGTACCTCCCGCCGCTCCGCCGTCTAGACTCCGTGATCGTCGAGAGGAATCTCGACCTACAGAACGAACAGGTGCCAAGAAAGTGAAGAAAGAAGATGCATCCTCTTACAGTATGGATGATGATACAGTTAGTAGCAGTGATAAGGCATCAGGAACCGAAAAGAAGCGCAGGCAAAAGCAGAGAGAGAGCCCTATCCTCGAGGATCCCGTAACACCAACTTCAGACGACGATTCAGACGAGGAAGAATCGGATCATGGGAACCGCGCTTGGGAAGAAAAGGTCGCATACTTAATGAAGAATCTGCCGAAAGGGGTGGATCCAACCGCCGCGAAACAGATTTTCAATGAGATTGTAGTCCATGGAGATGAAGTGCATTGGGATGATGTTGCAGGATTAGATATTGCGAAGAATGCATTGAAAGAGGCTGTTGTGTACCCCTTCCTCCGCCCAGATCTCTTTATGGGTCTGCGCGAACCAGCTCGTGGTATGCTCCTATTTGGGCCCCCAGGAACAGGCAAGACGATGCTCGCTAGGGCTGTGGCTACAGAGTCTAAATCGACATTCTTCTCTATATCTGCAAGCAGTCTCACAAGCAAGTATCTAGGCGAATCCGAGAAACTCGTCCGCGCCCTCTTCACACTAGCCAAATCCCTAGCGCCAAGTATCATTTTCGTTGACGAAATCGACTCCCTCCTCTCCTCGCGCTCTGGAAGTGGAGAGCATGAAGCAACAAGACGTATCAAGACGGAATTCCTCATCCAGTGGAGCGACCTGCAGCGAGCAGCAGCCGGCCGAGAGCAGACCGAAAAGGAAAAGGAGAAGGGTGATCCCAGTCGGGTCCTTGTCCTTGCGGCGACAAATTTACCGTGGGCTATTGATGAGGCTGCGAGGAGAAGATTTGTCCGAAGACAATATATCCCCTTGCCTGAGGGCGAGACTAGGGCGACGCAGTTGAGGACTTTGCTGGGTCACCAGAAACACAGTCTTAATGCCGATGATATCCAGACGTTGGTGGAGCTAACTGATGGTTCGTATCCTCTCACACTTAACCCTACTTCATCTCAATCTTAAATCACTTTACTGACAAGGTATTCTACTTTACAGGCTTCTCCGGCTCCGATATCACGGCTCTGGCAAAAGATGCAGCAATGGGTCCTCTTCGCTCGCTGGGTGAAGCTCTCCTTCATATGTCCATGGATCAGATTCGTCCTATTCAATTCAAGGACTTTCAGGCTAGTCTAATTAACATTCGGCCAAGTGTTAGTAAGCAGGGTCTGAAGCAGTTCGAGGATTGGGCGAAGGAGTTTGGTGAGCGTGGGGGTTAGTGGTGTGTCCTGGTGTGTCCTGGTGATTGGACTTTTATGACGGCATGTATTTTAGATGGGATGGGATGGGTTGCGTGGTGGGGTATGGAACTGGGACTGGGGCATTAAATGGAGAACCACGGCGCATGATAGACGTGGTCCTGATTGCATACTTGACGGATGGGAAAGACTTGATATGATGCCGTTATGGGAATGTTTATAGGGAAGCCAAACGGATATGCATATTATAAAAGGAAATTTTATAACTCGACGGATCCAGTTGCATAAGATGAGGTCCTGGGGTTGATTGGTAGCGTGGTGACTGGTGCCATTAGTGTGTCGATACGATTTTGGTAATCTAACGTTCTGGGTAATCCAAATCCAGAAACTTTCCTCTTGACTTTCTATCACCTCCCATGCAGCGGCCTTCCTCTCCGAGAATTTTTACAGCAGTTTATCACCCATTACCTATCTATATATCAGCAGTAGAGTTGAAATACAACCACATTTGGCCATCTATACAGACCGATAAGAGACACGAAGAAACCCCAAGTATGACAACATAGCTTGTACAGGGCCGTATATATGCATGCGCTTACAATGCCTTCTATATCTGCCATATAATACAACGATCCCCACGCTCCAAATAACGCCATTTTGTACACATGGGTATTGCCCCTTGGGTACATTCCCTGCTACACTCCATCTCCCGGTTTAGATATCGATCGTCCCCCCCCCCCCTTGATGGCTAGTAGTAGAGCACTTTCATGGTGCCTCTGTGCCCAACCCCTAGCCATCCCCTATCATCCGCACTCTTCTCTATCCCATTTGCTAAAAGCTCATGACTTGGCCGAATTCGGCTTTGCGGGTGATTCGTCCACCCGTGGAGCCTTCCTCCTCTCCTCCTTCGCAGCCCTCTTCCTCTCCCTTTCCGCCATTCGCTCCTCCTCACTCGGCACAGGCGGACGCGCCTCAATCGGCTCCCCAAATGGCGCGATGATGTTCCGCACTACGTGGTGCACTCTCTTGCTTACGCGCCAGCCGGGCGAGATGCTTATTATATCGCCGGTTCGCAGGGAGGATGCTGGATCGTGGACTAGGACATGTTGCTTATGGTTGAAATCCTATTCAGGAAGCAAAGAGGTGTGAGTAATTGAGAAGTTGGGGGTAGGGCGGATGGGGCAGGATAAGTACCTTCCGGATGTGATTATTCCATTTTTGTACCCCGATGCGTGCTCGCACCGTTTTGTTCATCAGCCCGGAGGAGACGACTACGGCATTTATTTGCCGCTGGGCGGAGGCCGCGAGCTTTTGGACTTGTTTTGACATATTGGGCTGCGATTGAGGAGGGAGGTCGTCGCGGTTGAGCTGATTGATTGAGCTTGGGGATATTTTTTGGTAGACGTCGGTGTTTTGTTTTTCCGGTCCGGGAGGAGACGACGTCCGCCGATACTTCGTAAATCATCATAAGACTAGAGGTACTTCGTACAATTACCACGAAATAGCTCTCACTTCGGTCTTTCCCGGCCTGCCGGCAGAACGTTGCTGCACGCTCTCTCTACAAGGTATATATATAAAAATAAACAAAAAGCACATACCGACAACCTAGTTCTTTAAGACACTCCCCACAAGTGTCACACGACACTCATATCGAAGAGAAATATAACTAGGTCTAGCGACACCTACGAAATGGCAGAGATTAGTTGGCTGTGGGCAACGAACTCTTTTGCTATTTTTATCCTTTTCCTGGCATTTTTACCATGTCTCCTGATTGTTTTCTTTTTTTGGCCCCTTATAGAGCTTCCTCGCTACTACAATGTTTTCCAACCTTTCACTTAAACTCCAAAACCACATTGCAGTTCGGCTGGCCTCGAATACCCCTGATGCTAGGCCCCTTGACTTCTTACAACTCTTCTTACTGCACAAAAATCTCGTTAATTGGCTAGAACTAGAATACACAGCTTTATCTAACAGTTATGAGCCCGAGCACTGGTATATCTCTGGCCATAGTGGCCCGGTAGATTTGAAACTCTTGCGTTGATCGTGACCAGTTAGTTAGTACGCCTCCGGCTTCTTCAGCTCCTCCATTTAGCCCCGGCCTGTCTACTAGGGTAGTCTAGCACGAGTGGTATAGGACTGTCAAAAATGCCACTAAGAGTACTAAGATCCTTTTGTACGTGGATTTAGACATCCTACCAAGGGATCACTAAATGTCAGAGGAGCTGGAAAGAGCCGTATGGCCAAGTCCCAAGTTTACGTTTCTTTGGTAATCGACAACCTTAGGGAGGACCGAGAAACCCGAAAAGCCCTCACTCAATCATTTTCTGTTCCAGTGACCCTTCCCATACTTCGAAAGCTCCTTGGGGGTTTGGTCGAATAATCCAGATCGCGTGCACTTACCTAGGAAGGGATCCATTCTCGTCGTGATGTACTACCACGTAACCTGCCCACCAACCCATATTCCTCACCCCCTCTGAAACAACTGCAAAATCTCTTTCTGCCCAGTCACAGCCGCAACATCCAACGCTGTCAGCCCCTGACTATCCTCAGCCAACGGATCCACATCCTTGACAAAGAACTCAAACAACCGCCTATCGTGCCTATCTTTCTCATGATAACTCATGGCTCTTTTCGCGATTATATGCAGCACCGTCTCGCCGACCTTATTCCTGGCTGTAATATCCAAGTCCTGGGCGTCAAAGAGCTCGGAGAAGCTCTCGAGATGACAGCAGGAGTGTTCTGGCTTGCTGTAGCCGTGATTGAATGAGCTGGAAAGATAGGCGAAGAGAGGTGGGGAGCCGGTGCCGTCACGGACGTTGATTGAGCTTCTGAGGTCTAGATATCTGCTCCAGAGCTTCAGTGCATTCTCGGTGTAGCTGTCTGCATGCTTTTGTCGAGGGTGTTGGCCTCGTTGCGGTCGATAATGTCGTAGATACTGCGAGGCGATGTGGTGCAGAGTAGTAGCCCCGGTTGGGTCTGGCTCAAGGATGTCGGCGCCCAAGTCCAATAGTCTCAAACAGACTTCTGGGAGTAGAACACGGAGGGCGATATGGAATGGCGTGTAACCTTCATTATCCTTGCGTTTTAGCATCTCCTTGCATGTTTCGGGCACCTTCTCTAGGACCTGCATGACCGTGTCTTGCTCCATATCAGGATTGTCCAGAAGATGGTGCAGGGCATTTCTCCCGTCATTGCTTATAGCCATGATATCTGCCCCATACTCTAGGAGTCTTATAACCGGAGGAGCCTCCTGGGCAAACCAGCGTTTATGATCATATCCCTCAGTCCAGTTACATGCCGCCAAAAGAATGGTTCTCCCAAGCTGATCCCGAGCTTCGAAGTTGAGCTTATCATGGCAGTCCAGATATGCACATACGGTTTCATATTTTCCGTGCTCGAATATGTAGTGAATCAATGTCTCTCTATTGTTAAGAGGTGCATACATGTCCGCCCCTCTATCAATGAGAAGTTTAATCAGAGGTATCGAGTCGGGCATATGACGGTTCAGACTAAGGGCGAAGGAGGCACAGAAAAGGGCTGTCCGGGCTTGATCTGTGATTGAAGGTGAGATGGTGATGGAATCTGTGATAGCGTTCACATCGCCACCAGAATCCAAAATGGCAGTCAATACCTTGACATTCTGTTCCATTATGGCATTGAATATCGGCGATGTTTTTCCAGCGGACAAATTTGCTCCAGCTCGCAGAAGGGATCTTGTGATATCTACAGAAGACACAGCTTCGTGAAGAGGCGCTAGCCCATTTTTGGCAACGATATTGGGGTCAGCGCCTAGGCTTAGAAGCAGATCAACGCACTGTGGTCTCCAAAAGCCTTCGTAGCTTCCCATGTTGTGTTCAGTAATCCTATAGGCAAGTATGGGTCAGTCTATCTGTTCTGAGTAATGAAGGGAGTTCAAGTGAGCAGAGCTAATTCACGCTTCGTCGATAATCGACAACATGTCAGCTACCCGTGGATCGGCACGGGAGAGTTGAGTAGACTGCGCTCTCAAAATAGAAAGAAGGAATCCTACAAACACGTACCCCGCAGCGGCAATGTAGAGAGGCGTCTGTCCTTTCTCGTTTGTGGCATTGATATCTGCCCCGTTCTCAACGAGATACCGGATACCGTCAAGCTGCCAGAATGAATCCGCTGATGCCAGCCAATGAAGTGCCGTAGATTCGATATCGCCGTACTTAGATTCGTAGCTTGAGTACCGATACTGATGTTCTCGGGATCGAGCATTGACATCGACATTACACTTTTCGACTAGTAATTTCAGCATTTTGATATTAGGAGAACGCCTCTGGCATGCCGTATGTAATATCGGCGAAATGTCTTCTTTTCCCGGCTTGTGAAATTTGGAATCCTCCTGCGCAGCACTGCCATCACTCTCCGGAGGCTGAAGGCTGGGAGAGCTATCATAGAACAAAACCTTATGGCTCAACCGCTGGACGACCTCGGTGAGTCCATATTTAGCAGCAGAATGCAATACCGGGCCCTCGTCGTAAAATGGCTCCGCTATATTTACAATGCCGTCAGCTACATGTCCAATATGATAGGTTGTCCGATGAAAACGGCCACTCTATGCAAATGCCTTCGAGGACTGTGTTTACGTTTTGTCGGTGATCAACAAAATATAAAGCCTGAGCAACTTCAACCTTGAAGTTGCTAAAAGTAGAGGGGAAAAGAGTATCGAGAACAGATCCGGACTTTATTCGACATTTGACCAAGAAAATTGGCAAAAGACTCACCTTTATCAAATAGCGTATCCTTAGCCGTCTCGTGATATGTGACAATGAAGTCGATATCAGGCGAGGCTAGGCGGGTGAGATATTTCGAAGGCGTCCGCACAATCTGCTTTATGGCAGGATCGGAAAGATCGTGATCTATGACACTACAGATGACCGTCGGGTTAGCCTACCCATTTAGGTAGAATAGTATAGTAGAAGTAAGCAGAACCCGATTTACGTTTTGCCAATGATCGACAAAACGTAAACTAGGTATGAACTGACGGGGCGGAGTTTAATGCGTAGAGAGCCTAGTCTCACTACCAAACCAAGGGAAAGAAAATTTGCCAACACCTACCTCGGGATCCGTCTCAATGCTAACTCAATCTCCAATTTGGGATTCGCTGCCTCCAACTGCTGGCATTTTATGTCGGGATGGGCAAATCGGAGAGCTGATAGCATTTCGCGACAGTCAAACAACAATGACAAATCTAATGGCGTCCGGCCGTTCTTGTCAAGTTCGTTAATGTCGGCCCCAGCCGCGAGCAGCTCCTTTACAATAACACCAATTCTCGAAGAATCCTGATCAGAAAGGCGCGGCCCGGTAAGATAATTGGACCTATACCAAGCTGGCTGGCTGCTCGATAAACCAGGCCTGTATTGATCGGAGGAGGAATACCCATAAACATCGCTAGAGTGCTCTTGGAGTAACGAAAGAGACTGTTCCAAGGAATACTCTGCACAGGCGTGAAGTGGTGTTCTGCCTTTGAAGTCCTTGCAATTGATGTTAGCTCCGGATTTCAGCAAGCAGTATACCGATTCGGGTTGTCCTGATGTGCAGGCATCGTGAAGAGCTGTACGTCCGGAGGAGTCTTGTTGGTCTATGACTTGTTGTCCAAGTTTAGAGGCCAAGAGGTAAACGACGCCGGTTTTCCGGGCCCGACAGGCGAGCTGTAGAACGGTTCTGTTCTCTTTACTCAAAATGCTGGGATCAGCTCCGGCGGCAAGGATTTGAGAGACTTCGACTTCTGATCGTAAGGCAGCCACTGTAAGGAGAAATCTTAGCATTACTAGAACGAATGACAGAGGGCTTGGAATGTCACTTACAGTGAAGTATGGTCAGCCCTTCATTATCTTGAGCATTGATATCGAAGTCGGCCCTCCAGTGGAAAAGCTCTAGCAATGGCACGCGCCTTCGCTCGTTGGTGGGCGATCTGATACGGTTTCCCTTAATATGGATGTGTGCTGCAGTCGATCCAGCCTTATTTCTTGCGTCGAGCGGTATCCCCAATTCCAGCAGCTGCTCCACAAACTGAACACTGTTGCGTGTGCCATCATAATTATGAATCCAAGCATGTACAAGAGTATTTCCTTCCAGATCCACTTTCTTGGGGTCCAAACCTAACCGAACTAGCTTTTCAAGTCTCTCAACTGAAGGATAATCGTGTTGGACCCAGTGGTGTAGAATGCCTTGTCCCCGATTGTCCTCAACATCAACCTTGGCGCCATAATCAAGAAGGAGCTGGAAAAGCATTGGTGATCGTGTGTTCGTAAGTAAAGGAGTTGCACCAGACTTGTTCCGAAACTCTAAAGAGACACCTGCCGAAACAAGTACTTGGAGAAGCGCATCCATCTCCTCATTTGACCGAGAATTAAGAAGGGATAGGCAGCGCTGGCGAGCCTCACGGTCTGGGCACGACTGAATCAGTGTTTTTACTGTTTGCAGGCTGCAGCTTGACTTAGGCACGGCCAATTCGAGGGGCGTACGTCCCATTTCATTCTTAGCATCGGCTTGGACTCCTCTTGCCAGTAGCTTACTTACCACCTTATCGACGACTCCAGGTCTAAGCGTGGGGTAATGTCTACTTCCCAATGACAGATGCAGAGCATTGTTGCCACACTTGTCTCGCACGTGAATATCAGCTCCATGCTCCAGCAATAAGTCAAATACATCCAAATCTTGGTCACCCTCCAGCAGCCGCTGGAGGATAGTTCTCGCGGCACTCGCTCCTTGGGGTCCTGTAGCATCGCCAGCAGCTGAGATGTCGGAACCGGCTTCCAAGAAGCATTTAATTGCCGGCAGGTAAGAGTAGCCGGTTCTGGAATTACCAGATGCCGTGTTTAGCAACAGTAGTAAGGGGGTCTCGTCGCATCTGGCCTTCGCTTCTAGATCAGCCCCAGCTTTCACGAGCGAGTCGAAAATCAACTGATAATCGGCGCAAGGCGACCGCCATGATATCGCGAGGCTGTGTAGGGGCGTTTTACGGTCCCCCTTTTGCACCCTGTTCCAGCGGTGAAACATCAACGGCTGCCACTCCGAGGCAAGGTTAGGATCCGCTCCCTGGGCCAGCAACAAGTCGACGCACTTCGCACTCGGGTGATTGGTAGCCAGATAGAGGGCAGTTGCACCTTCAAATATAGCATTAGGTGAAACGCTTGAGTTCTGTAAAACGGCACGCGTAGCCTCGACCTTTCCGTAGCGACAGCAGGAACACAAGATCTCTTCTAGGGTTTCGGGTTTGACGAACGGTAAGATTTCTAGGATGGACTCTGTATGGCCAAGAAAACACAAGTACTCCACGGACGTCTCTCCTTTTGTAGTTGTTTCGCCACTTTTAATCCTTCCTCGGTGGTTCTCCTGCGTTTTGGGGGTAAGTGGGTCCACACCTGCTTGTAGGAGTAATCGCACAATGCCCGCATGGTTGTTCTTCGCAGCTAGATGCAATGGTTTGAGGCCCTTAAAGTCTGCCGGATCAGGGATCGCTCCGTGTTGTAGCAGTAGTGAAACAACTTTCGTATGCCCTTTTTCGGCTGCCCAATGCAGCGGCGTGCGTTCATTTAAGTCGGGTGATTCTACTCGTTGCCCGCTTTTGATGAGAGACGAGGCGTATTTCGTCATTCCAGCATAGGCAGCGACGTGCAGACGAGAAGGAATTTGGGCCTCGGTCACAGGATACTTTGCGTGCCACTCAAGTATCAGCCATCTTTGGAAGGCTGTGTTGATGCCATCCATAAATCGCGAGACTAAGTCAAAGAACTCCGTTTCTTCAATATCGTAATGACCAGCATGCCAAGTCCACTTCCTGACGGCGTATTCAAGAAATGGATATTGTAGTCGAGCTTGCCGATATTCATAGGGGTCCTTTTGAACAGGGGCTCGTGGGCAAGGCCAATCTCCATGGTCGCATAAAGCGTCACACATCTGTACAAACTCAGCTTTGGCATCCTTGGGTACCAAACATCCAGACTGCAGGTATGTAACACATGTCTCTGCCATCTTCCTATGAATCGCATTGGGGTCTAATACGGGAAATTGGACTCCTTGTTCTGACACTTGTCGGTCATGGTCGAGAAGAAACTCAGTAAATGAATGATGGATGACTTGTATCGTCCCATCCTCAAGAATCTCCAGAAGTGGGGCGCAAGCTGTTCTCGTCACTTGTTTCGGGTTCCATTTAGGCAATGAAGCCAAGTACAGACCAGGAATTGAAGGCATGAACACAACATTTAGAGCATCTGCGAGCTCATTCAGCCTCAGGGGCCTCGATGAATGAGTAACGCATTCGAGCAGAAAGACTTGAATCTTGGTTCCAATTCCCGGATGGCCCGAGACTTCAAGGAGTTGAGATTGCTTGAGCAACATGCTGTTATACATTTCTTCAAGGCCCACAGGCAGAGTAACCGCCAGATTCTGGACGTCCATTTGCTGCTTCGATGCCAATTTAGGAACGATTTGGTCCAGGAGAAGTCGCGCGTAGAGGAAAAGCCCACTAGACTTTGTCGAAATTGTCGATGCTAAGGAGCCTATGAGCTCCTCATAATCTGGACCCGGAAGAGCAGTTCGTAGACGATGCGAGACAAATACTGTGATGTCTTTTCCAACCGCATCACTTTCCAAGCTAATGTGCACAATAGCGGTATCTCTCAGGCTGCTTTGCAAGTACTCTTTTGGCCGACTTGTCATCAGAAGCTTCACGGATCCTGGTCTGAATCCTGCTAGGCTATTAAGGCGTTGAAGGAAAATGTTGTCCAGCTCCATCTCGTCAAGCGCATCCACAACGCAGTACGCCTTTTGGACCGACGATAGTCCCGCTAATAGATACTCCCATAGCTGCTCGTCGGAGACATTCTCTAGCTTATTGCTTGATAGCGGCTGCAATATCGCCTGCAGTCTCGGGCTATAAGGCAGCAACTGAGAAAGCCAGTCTCGGACAAGACACTGTGAAGTTCGATTCGCCGCAATGATGTACCGGAAGAAAAAGTAAAGGACCGGAGTCTCATTAACTCTTTTCAGGTGGTCAACCATCGACGCTGCAAGCACCGACTTTCCGGCTCCCGGAACTCCTTTAATCCAAAGGCTACCGTGGTTCTCGGAGGTCTGCCATTGCTCAAATTTTGAGGTGTCACAGATCCAGTGACCGGTACCTGGAGCCTGCGAGGCCAGATGGCGGCGAAACTCGCTGGAGTCGGCTGTGTGGTTGGTGGGCTCAAGCCATTTCTGTATTTTTGCGAGGTCTTCTGGGTTGAGATTCGCCTCGTGGCGGTCGATCAACTCGAAGTCGTCAGACTCGGGGCGGTTGAACGCCATGTTGATCGCAGATATACTATTAACTATCGACGCGTCTGCAGCGATGTACCGTGGCATTCAAGCACTCTTGAACCCTACTTCTGGCCGCCTTGAAGAGATGCTGTTGGTAATTTTCTGATGGTTTGAATGCATAGTACTTATGGAAAGATTAGGTATTCGGAGGGAGAAAAGATAAAAGAGTGTCAAGGCACCAATTCGCGTAAATGCGGCGAAGCGATGCTGATGCCTACGACGATTGAGTCAGATTGTTTTAATGAAGGAAATGATTGCCAGCATAGTAAATGATAGTCAAGGGAACCTAGTCCTATTTATGATTTTTAGATATAGCGGCATAGATTCTGAATAGGTAGAGTCAAACAGGCAACATCACGTGAATGTCACGTGTGACTTATATGAGTTGTTAGAATGTGGATTAGTCTGTTTAATCAGGTTTGGTGTAAGCACGTTTATATAACTGCTCACGGGGTCTCTACTGGTGTAGTTAAATTAATCGTCTCTCTATTAGCACTTTAAGTTAGGTTACTACTAGGTACCAGGTAGGTACTTAGTTCATCTAATAGTACTTATAACTGCCGCTTTAGCTTATTCGTTGCTTATAATCCTAACAACTTGAAGGCGGGTGTTTTAGATTAATTAACTGGAATTCTTTACCCCTTACGCTAGACCTCTTTCGTACGACTCATCGTACTACCTGGGTATATATATGAATCTCTTCCTTAACTAGAAATAGAATATACAGCTTGATCACATTTGATATTGGAATCCAGCCTGACGAACTAAATATGCTTGTGGTTTTGATTTCCATTCTATTCTATTTAGTTTAATTTTGATTCGCAATACTCATATGGGAGGTAGTTGAAAGTCAACAGCAGTAGATGCGCATCACTGATTCACCGCGAATCACCAATTGAGTTATAAATAATTTGGCTACAAAAGAAGATGCGGGTTAATGGTATCTGGGTAATCATCTCTGTATTGGCGCATATGCGCGAGGATCGCCCTTTACGGCGCCTCATAATCGTTAACTACTATACATTACTCGTACATATCCACCCCTCGTCCCCCACATTCCACTCCCTCTAAATATTGGTAAGGCTAGTAACTTTTAGTTACTACCGGCAGGTTCAATACACTCATCAAGATCTTTAGCAATTCCGTCGAGAAATATTGACTCTCCCCACTGTTGAATTCTATCGAATTCTGTAACAAACCCCTTCAACTCCTCCTCTACACTCAACCGGCCCTGATATATCAGAACCATCTCACAACCCCGCCATCTGTTGTCCCTGACCCGAGGGTTAAAGGAATATATAATATAAGCATCGTGTACGACGCTGATGGCATATTGCCGGATATTATCCACACTTCCTTCGTCCCCTTTCGCTCCGAAGGTCAACTTTTTGACACTTAATACCTTTTTTCTCAACAGCCAGCGATTGTATAAATGCATGGCGCTCTTCATCGCAACCTTGCTCTTAACATATCTCTCTCGGACAGCCCCAAAGACCGCCGAGTCCAGGTCATCAATAATCACGTGCAAGTAAGGGCACGTCTCTCCGTATTTATTAACGAACATGTGCTCTTTAACGAGCGCCATATCGTGAGGGAACCAACTAGCTTTGAGCCAGAAGGCCATATCGTGTTTTCCATCGAGTGACAGATTGATGTCGCGCTGGAGTGGGAGGTTGGCAGCTTGCCACGCGGGGATGGGCATGTTACTGGTAAGGCGTAAATTGCCCCGGACCATCGATCCATCTCGGACTCCTAACGCCTCACTCTTGTACTCGCCAACGATCGTTGGTTCGAGCCACTTTTTATGGGAGGGATTGTTGGGTTTGGCGGAGTTATAAAGGGTTAGGTCGTTGGTCCTAAGAATTGGACGAACGAGCGGCTTCCCATCCTTGCCAGGGGGGCTTATGACGAGCTCGAGTTTGGTAAAGAGCTTTGATATCACCAGCTCTGGGCTCATTGCCCCAAAGGCTTTAGCAAACGCCTCGGCGGATACCCCCTTTTTGGATAGGGACTTGAAGTCGATTAAGATGCTATATAGAGCCGCTCCCCTGTCGTCCGATCTATCAACCTCACGAATGCCGTAGCATTGCTGCAGCATGGCAAAGCACTCACGGCCAGTAAATACCTGGCTGGCGCTATTTGACTGCGGCGTCGGTGGGGCCATTGGGGCGTTAGAAGGAGCCGACGTCTTCGACTTGACTACCTCGTTCCAGAGGTGGTTCGTGGCTCTTGGGTCGGTTTCGGGAAGCAGCTCGGGGGGGTCGTCACTATTTTAGTAAGAAAGTGTCTCAAATACTCTGAGGTATAGACATGCTAGACTTACGGCAACTGGTTAATCCACTCGATAACTCCTATAGGTTTGGTGGATATAGAAGATGAGGGGACGAGGTTAAAGGGGACGCGAGCGGCAGGAGCAATGGGAAACTCGGAGCGGCTGCTACTGTCTTGTGAGTGAATGTCTCCAATAATTTGAGGAATACAAAGGAGCTTACGGTGAGGCCGGATTGAGTCCTCTATTTACCTCGGTGGAGGGTGCGGGTTGAGACGCAGGTGGGATCCCCTTGTCGGAATCTTTTGGCGGCCTGAAGAAAGAACGCAGACGCTTGCGTTTGGACTGTTTCTGCTCCCAACCCGGCACGCCGGCGGAAGTATCATCGTTCATATCAGGGCCCTTCTGTGCCCAGATCCTGCTGGTACTGACGACATCGTTGACGGGGTTCAGTGGGGAGCGAAGTTAAGTGAAAAGCGACGTAGGGTGAGAAGCAAAGTTAGGATGTAAAATATATATATTTCATTCCTTGTGCGCATCTGTTGATGGAACCGAATGGAGCTAGCTAATTAGGGAGGGCGGTCGCAGTTAAAGTACTTTTGATGCATTTCACGGGTTGTAGTGTAGCCTTGTAGCCTTGTAGACATAAGAAATTTAGAATAATATACAACATCCTCCATTCACTAATGTAGAGGAAGTATAGGAGCTATCTGACAAGTCAGATATTCTAAGACTTCCAGATTCCACTAATATTATCATAGTAGGACCGTTTAAGTTCTTGCAAAATGTTTTTACAAGTTTTGTAGTTCCTAGCACAGCTGTCATCCTGCATTATGCGCCCGACTTGGGGGATAAAGTGTTAAGAAGTAGTTGGACAGGCCAGAAACAACAAAACTTCAGATGTGCGCCGCTTTCCAATTCAGGAATCTACTCTGCTTTTCACAGGTTGGGTAGTACATCTTTAGCATGGTTCGCCTTAGTAGCCCTCTAACTTATTGAGGAAAGGAGAGTAGCGCTATTCAGCAAGTTGGATACTTCGTGATTTCAGAGGCTTCTAGCTATTTGGGATAAATGCAGAATTCCAAAGCAGGTTTAAGACAACATGTGGGCTTTTGTGAATTGGGAGAACTAAAGTAGTGGGATACCCTGACGCACATGTTCAGAACACTACTTAGTAGTTCCAAAAAACAAAATTTTGTTTAAAAATGAAACAATAGAAGCATTTCTTCGCATTATTCAAATAGACTGGACCCTGAAATTGCCACGAGCAAGAGTGATGCTTCCCCCTTTTTGGTATGTATTGGGAAAGGGGGATGATTGACGTCTCAACAGCAAAACTGCAGTACTTAGTCATCAGGGGCATGACCCACCACGTGCACCACTACTGCAACTTGCATGGGTTCGCCCCGAGCTAGGACATTCCAAGCGTAGCATCTCTATGCTCACTCTGGTAAATTTTATGTTTCTGCAGAGCTCTGAAGAGAGGGTACCGATATTCTGTCTCAACGACATCCTGCTCCTAAATTGTGCTTGCACGCCCATATTCAGCTCTTGAATATCTACTAAGGCAATATTAATTATGGCTTAATTTTGCATTCATACCTACATTTCCAAATATCATATGCGCCACAGAGCGGCAATGTTTTCCGCCAACGTATCCACGACAATGGCACCTTTCTTGTATCAAACCAAGACCTTGTGCAATATAGCTCTGTTCAAGCCCAATTTTATATATAGAAGTCAATCTACGAACATCATCCGAAGAAGTTTCCATCCCTCCGTTGGGGGATTCATCACTCGTGGTTACCAGACTCGTTCAAATGATTCATCGCTCGATGCTGATCAGCGCGTCCCAATCCGGAGGGTAGCGATAGAATCCAATGTGCCATCGAAACCGAGAAGGGATAGGAACACTAGGCAGCCGACGCAAGACGATGACATCCACTTCGAAGACAGTCGACCATCGAAACCGAGAAGGGATCGGAACACTACGCGGTCGACGCAGGACAATGACATTCATTTTGAAGACGGTCGATCATCGAAACCGAGAAGGGATCGGAACGCTGGGCGGCCGAGGCAGGACGATGACATCCACTTCGAAGGCGGTCGGTCACCGAGATCTAGGAATTTGGAGCGGAATGATTCTACGTTCAACCTACTGGATTCCGTCCGAGTAAACGAGTTTGGCGAGGTAGACGATAGAACGTTTCAGGGGCAGGGAATACCTGATTACAGCGAGGGGCTGGAGGACAGCTTCCCTCAGGGAGATGATGGCATCGACTCAATGGATGTGCGCGGGCCGCGGGTGTCGACTATAACGGACACGGAAAAGCGAGCTTTCCAGAAGATTTTTGAAGAGATGTTTGCCCAAAACCAAGGATCGGCTGATGCGCCTAGTTCATTCCCCCAAATGACCGATAGTGCATCATCGCCGGGAAGAGCAAAGTCGACGTTAGACGCTATGTTACAAACTGCTCTAGAACAGAACGCTCAGACCCGGAAGGAAAAAGAGGCTGTCGTGAATCGGTACCCGCCTGTTCTACGCGCCTCCATTGCCAAAGCTATCAGATTGACCGAGGATGATTCTGATGATTTGTTTGGAGAAACAACAACCGAGGAGCCAGAACTAGACCATGATCAATTGGAGACATTACGGGATCCGGAACGTATTCGAGTTGAGACTCTTATGAATGAAGCCAAAACCGACGTTGAGTTATTTGAAGTCATGGAGAAAGAAGTATTCTCCTTGATCCAAAAGCTAGGACTAGAAGAAACCCCATCCGGCGTCGAGCCACCAACGGCCGAAGAGCCATCAACCCCAGAGATACCAACAACCACAAAGGCAAAGAGAGGAAGGAAGAAGAAAGACGTGAAAGAAGTGAAAGAAGTGAAAAAACCGGTGCCCCAAGATCTTGGCGCCCAATTCGAGACTACCATTACCGACAGTGCAACTGGAACTGAAGTGTCGGCTCTGATTCTTTATGGCCCTCTTTACCCATCACACCTTCTCTTCGGGCTCCGGCTCCTAGACCGGTCATTTGCGAAACCGTCCCCACTCGCGCTCTCAATCCTACCGAAAGTCAGGTCCCTGGGCTCCATATCACACGTTCTTGGAGGAACCACACAATTGTACAACGAAATTCTCCGCATCTACTTCTACCGATACGAGAATTTTGGAGCAGTTATCAAGACGCTAGAAGAAATGGAGGTTTCTGCAGTGGGGTTGGATGAAGAGACTCTGGAGATCGTCGACAATATTCTAAGAACGCATAAAAAAGTGACTAGTGGCGAGCGAGGACCCGTTATACAAGCGCTTTGGAGTATGCCGGAATTCTCCGCGGCGAAATTCAAGTTCTGGAGAACTAAGATCTCCACAGCCATTGGCGCGAGGGATGGGTTCGGAGAGAACGCACCGGTGGTTCGGTATCATGCATACGGACCAATACCTGAAAACGTGTAACAGTATAAATAGAGATCCCTCTGTAGCGTTGACTTGTCCTATTTCGGGATATATGTAGTAGGGCTTGGGGGTTTAGATAGATAGCTATGTATGTATAGGTAGATTTTAGACTGGGAAACACCACTATAGAGGCACAGGTATAATAAATATAACAAATCCTGCTAAACAAAGTTATCTGTGGCGTGTGCAAAGGAGAGTAGATATACGGATTTCCCCCGCGCCTTTACCACTATCATTCTTCCTTGATTCATTCCTCTAGGTTCCGTGACCTTGGGGGGTTAATAGTTCGAAGTAGACTTTCATGACTAGTGCTTGCGCATCCGCTCATGGTTTTAACGTATGGCGTGGTGGTATTGATGCTGTGAATTGTAGTACGACCGTTGAATAGTTTGTCTGCAGTTATAGATAAGAAGAAGCAAGATACGACGGACTCCCTCCAGCTACGCTTGCATTACTGAAAAAAGGTACTTAAATATCATTTATTTATATTTTTTCGAGGTTCTGGCTTCTAGCTGTAATGCTTTCTATATGCATCTAATCTAATAGCGCAAGTAGCGCTCTCTATCGTAAGACGTATGACATCGCAGTTATCCTGTTCGTCGGCCTGTCCATACGTTTATCCAACCCATACACTAACGATGTTCTATCTTCGTAAGCCATACCCTTCGAGGATGAAACGGGGTGTTATCCTGCCGCGGATGATCGCCGGTAGTTGGCTGCTCGTCGTAAAGAATTGTCTACGGCCGCATTGGCAGTACTTGGATGCGGGGCGAGGCGGCCATTACTCAACGCAGAGAGAGATCGATGTTGATTCGGCGTTGGCAGACTTCTCCTGGGTGGTTTCTTCGTCTGTGACGCCTCGGCGCCCTCGTCATCTGAGATGAGATTGATCACAACTTGAACTTTTTGACTGGGCTGTGATGGGAATGGAGCTTTTCCTGTGCTGTTTTGGGCCTGGAGGGTTTTTGATTGATATCGCTCGAATGCGTTGGACAATGCACAGATCTCGTCGTCAGATGTAGTGTCGGATACAGAGGCTAAACGTTCGAAGGGCGTGGCAGGACTGTTGGAATTCTCTGGTTTGGAAACCAAACAGTCTAGCTCCATTTTTGTCGTCGCGTTGACAGCGCCGGCATCAGCATCCCCGCCATCGCGAAAACTTACACCTTCCGTGCTCGAAGATATAAATGCATGACTGGCCAATCTTGCGACTTTGTGACTTCTCTCCGGTGGCAATATCCTACTTTCTCTTGACAAATTCGTCGACGACATGCTATAATAGTTCGAATCGGATCCCATGCGGGAGGAGACGCTGCTCGTCAAACCCAGAGGCAATACTCTTGTCTCTTGCATCATTGCGTATGGTCTCTTCAAAGACTTTGGCGGCTCCTTGCTCAATCCCATACCATTTATTGAACTCATTCCGTTCGCAATGTTTGGAACCCCACTCCTCTTTCGAGGGAGAATCTGACGCGTTTCACTTGGTGAGCTATTCCGACGTTCGAAGCCTTCCTCTATCTTGATAGTCGTCACTCGAGAAGCCAATATCATCGGATCCCGTGGTGGAGACTCTTTGGAAACCATAGATGACTCTGTCGTTACCTGTACTTTGACCGACGTCTGCACCCTGGGAATGATCCCCCCTGACTGAATGTCGGTGCTTTGCAACACTCTTGGCGAAGCTCTGGTAGCTATCGCAGGAATTTTGACAGCTGATGATGAAGTGCCATTCATAGGAGTAGGGACTTTCGTAGACACCATTTTCGAACTACTATCGTCCCCATTCTTCAACCAAGCCTCGCGGAGTGATAACCCCAAGGCAAGAGACACGGTCCGGGACACACTGTTCCCTAGTATCTTCCACCAATCTCGCGGATCACCAACGAGGACTTCATCATCGGGAAAGCCTTGGGCAGCTTGTGCTTCCGCAACCGTCATGTACCTATCCTCGTTCCAATGCAGGCACGTTCCCATCCGGCTGTCCCACGCCGTAGTGGTAACAACGATAGTAGGGAATATTTCGTTGGGTTTTACACGGCCCCAGGCACGCGAATTTGACTGAACGGCGGAACGCACTTTGCCTTCCTTAGTCAAGAACGGGAAAAGACCTCTCTGGGCATGGCTCATAGTGCCCTTCCCTTCTTTCCACGTCTTAGCGAAGTTCATGCCGCGAGGATATTTCGGGATTACGTCGATCTGCGATTTCATCTCTGATGAGATACCACTTGCCGATACATGATACGGGAAGGGCGTGCATTGGTACGTATTCCCGTCTCCGATCTTAGGGAGATGTCTTGTCCCTGCTTTAGCAGTCACATAGTCGAAAGGGGTCAGGTCCTTTCGACGCTCGCCGAACGATTGCCCATTGGCTAGCGTGCCGAGTCCGCGGTCTCTGACTTGTGGGGGATGTGAATGTGATAGCTCTGGGTGCTCTAGAGGTTGGAACCCGGGGGCTGCAAAAGATACAAATAGTCGACTGCGAGACTGTGGGCTTCCGCAACTCCACGCATCTAGCACGAATAGCTGGAGTTGGTATCCCATTCCGACAATTGCGCAGATTAGCTGAGACAGCACATCTTGATCTCTTCGGGACCCCTTCTGGGCCATTGTCATCACATTTTCCAGTAGTCCGTATTTCGGGCGATAGAAATCGATGTATGCTGCAACAGAGGCAACTAAAGACTGGTTGCGGAGGCCTTTATCATTATCCCTCCTCGAATTAAGGATACTAAAGCCCTGGCATGGACTTCCGGCCGAAATGAAGTCCACATCCTTAGGACGAGGGATCAGGTTGCTTTTGCTGGGATTGCCCCGCAGCGCTTGGATGAGCAGGTCGTTGACAGAGCCAAAAAACAGCTTCGCGCCCTTCCGATGCTTAAGATTGGCATGGTAGGTATGAATAGCAGCATCGTAAATATCCACAGCCCACTCGTTCCGTACACCACCGCCTTCTTCTAGACCTCTGCCAAAGTTCCCACCTCCGCAATACAAGTCCATCCCACGAAGTGGGCTACGACTCGGTGGCTTTCTAGGGTCGAACCCCTGAGTGAGACTCTCGGGAAGATCGTCCTGGATAGGGATTAAAGTTGAGCCAGTTGCGGATTCGACAAGTCTAGTCGTAATATAAAAGGCGTTCCCTGAACCATCTCTGCAGTAGGGAGCTGGGATATTCTTTGCAATGATATCTGCTTCGGTATAGAAGCGGACAAGACATGTTCGGCCCAGCTTCTTGACCGGCAAGACACAAGTCTTGGCTGAGTAGACGAGTTCGTTCGGTCTTCCCGTCCCATCTACTTCCTGTCTTCGCAACAGTTGCCTTAAGACGACCGTTTCTTTTCCTCCATCGTCATCGGCATATTCCACAATTTCATGAGGCTCTAAACGGTATTTATTTTGACGAAACGCCGGTACAAGAACGGTGATACCTGCCGGGTACCGTTGGGTGATGGTAGAGGTTAGATTCCTGGGTCGTAGATGATTGCATATCTTATGCTCCTCCGTCAACGTAACGAATCTCTCATTTTCAAGGTAAGTCTGCCGAACAAAGAGCTGATTGTTCGATTTTGGCGGCCCGCAATTCCAGAGAACAGGCTCAATATTAATCACCTCATCGCTGGTAATTTTCTGGTTTCCGCAAACGCAGTTATCTGACAGAAAAAGCTCGTTTTCGAAAGGATACTTCATTTTTGCGCACGAAGTGTCCGAGGGCTTGTAAAGCCAGATGGCGTCGAACGAGGGCTCTTGATTCTCTGCTTCATGGACTGCTTGGACATAGACGTACCAACATTGGTCTACTGTCTTGTAGCGGCTGGGCTCATCCTTCCAGACCGAGCCTGTGCCATCCTTGGTCACGGACAGCACATCACCAACTCTGACAGCTCTCATTTTTAGCGGGATCTCAGCACCGTGTTCTTGTATCTGGTGGCCTTCCGTTAGATTTAGACGTGCCACTTTAGAAGCGTGTTCTGATTTCGAGACACCCACAGGCTCAACAATTTTCAGCTGCGAACCAAATGGGAGATCCTTAAAGCACCCGTACACATACGGAGTAACCACAGTTTTCTCCTCCACTATAGGCTGCTTTCGGATAGCATCCTTGACCATTAACTCGGACCATATCGGTTGCGATCTTAAGCTTTCATCCACACCAAGGCTCTCTTTAAACAGAAATTGAATGTTCACTGCAACCGCTTGCCGAAAATCATCCCTCCCGCCGTATTGCTGATACCAATCCCGAAAATCCGGTGATTCCCCATGATGCTCACAGATCCACTGAGAGAAGTCATCTCTGAATTTAAACACGGACACTTGGTTTTCCCCGCACTGCTGGCTATAATCCACAAAATGCTTAGCTAAATTCGCCAGCCATAGGAACCCATCATGGAACCGCGCGTACTCGGGCGCCGGCTTTTTTAAATGATAGTATATCTCAGATCTCGTTTTCGAATTGTAGGCTGATTTGATCCATATGTTGCCGTCAACAGTGTGGGACTCCAAGCCATAATTCCCAATGGAACAAGTTCCGAAAGGCACCTTTTGGACATAGCGCTTCACAGATCCATAACTCAAGATCCCATCGAACAAGAACGTGGATTCGCCCTTCTTGGTGACTAGATTTTGTAGCGGCCGTAGCTCGAAGCCGTGATGTTTGTTATCGGGCAAGTAGATCGAAAAATCCGAAAGTCCAAATTCGACGAAATGGCCGTCAGAAGGAGCTGAACTGTCCGGAGATCCTTCCCTATTTCCCTCGAAATTCTTCCCCTCTTCCTGTTTCAAAAGTTCCTCGAGTAGCTCCTTGACTACGTGTCGCTCTTTCGAAATAGGTAGGGGTGGCGTATGGCCAATGTACCGGGATTTTGGACATGTGAGCTGTGAGATGAACCCTGGACATACTGGCTGATCCCGCGATTGTTGTGGGGTGTGTTTTGTGATTCCTACCACTAGTGGAAACTGATCTTCCCAGCCTTCATCCTCCATACTTGTATCGGAATCGGACTCGGCATTGCCACCTGTGGAGTTCCGAGTTGGCTGAAAAGGCGTGGGCGAAGGTGAAGGGGAAGGACTAGTTACGCTGGCCGACGACGGAACAACTGAGAGCAATTCTGCCACCGGTTCCTCTTCACATCCATTATCGTCGCCGGGACCGTCCATGGAGTAAACCCCCACACCAATTCCATGCTTCAAAGACGACGACACGCTCGTCGGCGCGTCATAAAACAGTTCAGCGGAGGAGGACGGGGAGTCATGCTCGTTGCATAGATCTTTGAACAAAGCAAAATCAGCACTTAGTAACCTGGGGCTAGAGCAAGGGAAATACCTGGATCTAATGGGGGCATTCTTGCTCCTTGGCAGACTTAGAATTACCCCAATCCATACAGTAAGTCAGGGAACGTCCGCTATCGCGATCAATTGCTTCCAAAATGCGCCGTGGAGTTAATATATTGGTTTGCGCTTGAACGCGCCCGCACGCGTTAATGACGGCGTAGAGACGGCGTTTGTAAGGGAGGTATAAAATATTATGCATAGAAGATCACGGAAAATCATAGATACCTACATAGTTCAGGCATTTCTGGAAAATAAGAGGCGAAATTGAACGGAAACACCGCTTTTCTGGCCCTATTTCTTTGTTGTGTTGAAATGTTCGAAAGTTGAGGGAACGCGATCTGGGGGTGGCTGGTGAGGGGTTCTCAGCCACAATTTCCCCTGATTGAATCCCCTTGATCTGCAATGGTCCCTTCCCGGGTATAAGAAGTAGGTAACCCTTGAAATAAGTGTGTAGCACATCGTAAGGAAATTAAAGATGGTGAATTTATAGCAGTTATCATTATTTTATCGGGCACAATGCCCATTCGACTTTTTGCATCTTGGTATTAGATATCTGTGTGCCGCGTAGCAGTTGATACCTCGAGCGGTAGCGCGATGCGAACCGGGATGTGGACCAATATGCGATCAAACTGGCTCTATGACCATCATAGATCATATCATAATTCGCCGTCCGAACGGAACAAGTCAAATCATCATGCCAATGTCAACTAGGTATCTCGATCGCTTTCCAGTACAACGCAGATGCAAACCCTCGCTATGCAGTATATCCAGACGCCCAACCATATGCCACCAATCGTAAGGAATCCATTGTCTTCGTTTTAAAATCCATAAATTATAATTCGACCAAATCGCCAATGCGGGGTATCTTCATCGTCCTCAGTAGTTGTCCAGTTCTGCCGGATAGGAAGAAGCGTAAACAGCCAATAACTCCTCTGAAAACTCATCCAATGCGATAATGCAAAACCTGCCCTCCCACTTCTTCAGGAAGGACTTCGATAGATACTCCTTACTCAGCCCACTGGACCACGATAATAATTCAACTTTCCAACCTTTCTGGAGGAAGCGCTCGACCGTCTTCAAAAACCCACCCGAGAATTCCGCTTCTGCAGCATCTCCGCTTGCCAAGACCATTGTTGATGGTTTTTCTGTATCCACTAAGCTCTCTAGCATTTTCATCTGTAGTATTTCGTCCACGCATTGCTCTGACCTGGATGGTCGGAGCAGGTGGGCTGTGTCTGAACCACTTGAGTGCCCGGAAGTTGTAGCATATCCATTCCCGGTACCTTTTCGCCGTTTCACGGGCGTTGCAAGTTTGGCTTTGTAAACCGGTTCGAGAATGTTCATTTCATACCCACATTTTTCAGCCTCGGCCATATAATCGGGGCGCCTGTGTTTCTGACCGTATAGGAGACCCCCATGTGATCCGGTCAGGACTCGACGGGCAACTCCGCGACTTCTCTCAAATATGAAAGCTAGAGAGTGAAAGCAGATTGGAGCTTGCTTGACATAGAAATCTTGAGGGATTCCCCTGTCCGCCTTCAATTTATTGTGGAAGCCAATTACAATATTGGATAGGTCGACGAACACATGAATGCCGTTGTTATCGGAATATCCTGCAAAGCGAGAAATCGCGCCCGTCGGCTTCGAGCTTGGAGAGATAAGTTTCATCTTCCGCAGTTTCTTGATAATGCCGGCCTTTGCCTCTGTGATGGTCAATGGATATAGAGGTTCAATGTATTTTGAATCGAAATATGTTGGTGTGGCCGGGGAACCTGTCAATGGCTTAGATTTAACAAGATGTTTAGATATAGCAGTGAGCTTTGCTTGAGCTGCAGGTTCGGTCTCCGAGCCGTCTTCGAGCAGGCCTATAAGCTCCGCAAGATCAACATCTCCAGCCGAAGCCGAAGTGCGTCGCATGCGCGATTCCGAGATATCCTGGCCGGGTATTTCGTCTTTCCAGCGGACTTCTTTGGCCTTGCTTATAAAGCCATCGGATTGTCCACCATCATCTAGGGGGCTCAAGTCGACTTTGGCAAGTCCCAATCCGAGAGCAGCATTTTTCAGAGCATCGTCGGGTGCGGATGACAGAGACGTTGAGTAAGGGTCGGAGCTGGGGTCGGAGGATGAGGACTCTGCTGAATCATTTCGACCCCGAGACTGTTTATTGATGGGTATGCCGCAGAAGGCATAGAGGCGGTCGAAATCCCCTAGTGCTTTAGATGCACTCGATTTTGGATTGAACTCGGAGGGATCGAAATCCAGAGCGATTTTCGACGGTGGTCGTAAATTGGATGAATTCGGATCTGGAGGAAGGGATGGGGGATCAAAGGATCGAAGGAACTGCCGGGCTTCACGAAAGCTCCAAGGGCCGGTGTCGTTGACGGTGACAGCCATAGGGATTAGGATTAAGTCTGTCGAATCATTAGTCCTTTGTATAGCAAGGCGGTGGGATTTCAGGAAGGCAAGCATACATTGAGGTAGATGGCGGTGGGGATGGCGGTGGGGAAATGAGAACAGAGTATAGTCATAGTTGTTGTACGTTTTTGCTTTGAAGAAATGAGTTGGGTTGCTGGAGCAGGTGAAGAGTGAACGGCGGAGTTACGATAACGGCGTCGCGGGGCAACGACGAGATGCAAGAAGAGTCACCACCCGACATGACGTCCCTGTGAAGTGAAACTCCCGTAGTACAGTACTTCGACTAAAACGCAAAAATCTCAACAACAAATAGAAATAACCTATTCACAGATCTCGTACAATTATTTGTAGCTAATGTTTTCTGTACAAGACTTTTCTTATTAAGAGCTTCTATTGTGCTTATTTGAAATATTATTTAACTTTTTTACTTTACCTAACCTTATAGACGCGATGCGTTCGCCACACTGTAAGAATGCCTTCTAGTTCATATCTCGAGCAGGTGTAAGAGAAAGTCATGTACTTCCTCTACAATTATTTTTAAACGGTTCATATCAAAATACAGTGAGAATTTAAATAAGAGTTCTATGACAAGGACTTTGCTCGGTGACTTTTGCCAATTTGTCGACCATCTCAGCCACACTTGCAACTATATCCTTATAGGCCTCGGGCAAATATCGCCCTTGACGCCTGAGGATGACAATCGCACGTGCACTCTATGTGGTAGAGCGTTCTAACAGCTCCTGATATAGACTGTCATGTGGTCGAGACCTGAAAGAGGAAAAGTCTAATAAGATCAGGGCGTTGGGAAAGGAATTTTTAAAATATATGTATATATATAGTATCCAATATACTTAACTTGAAATATTAATATACTTAGATCGCGCATCTACTTGGCGAAATAGTCTGTTATAATCAGTCACGGGCGTAGCGTTTGATGTTTAACTGAGTTAAACATTACTTAGTAAGTGATTCTAAGAATCAGATTGCTAAAACATGCTCTTACTCGACTACTGCGACTCAGCACAACCCTTCATTTAATTTGATCACCATAATTTGCTCGTTATTCGCATCCCTATGTGCCAATGTGTGTACACTCCAATAATCACTTACCAAGCATTTATTCTGTGGGGTCCGAACCAATTGCACGTGATGACGCGGCTGAGCCTGTCCAACGCCTTTCCACTGCCTTTACACAGCCCATCATCGTAATATATAGAGCACTACTTTCTCCCCTGCGATCCTGCGGCTATTCATGTCCGGCTACCTGCGATACTGTCCTGTGTCTTAATACTTCTTCTGCCTGCGTTTATCCTTGTAACTTGAAACTAACGTTGGAGCGATGCGGCTTCTTCACTTCGATAGCTCCGAGAGGCTGACCCAAACGAATTTTAGCGGGAAAACAATTCCTCCATATGCCATTCTTTCACACACCTGGGGTGGTGACGAGTTCCTCTTCGAAGATCTAGTGAATGGCACTGGTAAAAGCAAGGTTGGCTATGAAAAGATTCTGTTCTCTGGTGAGCAAGCGGCTCGTGACCATTTACAGTACTTCTGGGTCGACACATGTTGTATTGACAAATGGAACCTCCGTGAGCTTTCAAGCGCGATAAACTCTATGTTCCGATGGTATAGAAATGCATCAAAATGCTACGTATATCTCTCGGATATCTCGACACCTATAACAGATGAACAACTACACCAGAGTGTATGGGAAGCATCTTTTCGAAAGAGCAGATGGTTTACTCGAGGCTGGACGCTTCAGGAGCTTATAGCTCCTGCATCAGTCGAATTCTTCTCCTTAGAACGTCGGCGGTTAGGTGACAAAGAATCCCTCGAGCAGCAGGTATATGAGATTACTGGAATTCCAGTCGCCGCTTTACGGGGTGACCCTCTAGAGAATTTCAGTGTAGGGGATCGAAGGGCATGGACGGTAGGCCGCCAGACAACGCAAGAAGAAGATATCGCATACTCTTTGATTGGGATTTTCGGCGTGTCTATGGAGTTTAGATATGGCGAAGGAAAAGAGAGAGCATTGAACCGACTCCAGGAAGAGATGGAAAAAGGTATAGCCTACACACTTTTGTCTGATAAGTACTAAATTCTACCGCGCAGCTAACACTACACCGTTCATTGTACCATTCGACCGAAACGCTAGATTTGTTGGTCGTGAATCGCAACTCGCCGATCTGAGACGAAAACTCTTCGTCGGAGTGTCAATTACAAAGGTCGCAATCACAGGTTCGGGCGGTATAGGCAAAACACAGCTGGCGCTCGAGTTGGCGTACAGAATAAGAGAAGAGTTTAAGAACTGCTTAGTTTTCTGGATACCTACAAGCGATATGGAGAGTCTTCATCAAGCGTATGCGTATATTGCTCAACGGCTTAGCATTCCAGGCTGGGATGATGAAAAGGCAGATGTCAAAAAGTTGGTTCAACTCTACTTAAGTAAAGAGAGCGCAGGGCAGTGGCTACTCGTATTTGACATCACGGACGAGGCAAGACTAGAAACCGCCGAGTCATCTCAGGCAATTAGCCTGATCGAGTATCTACCGGTGTCTGATCAGGGGGCCATCGTCTTCACAACAACTGACAGGATAACGGCTGTCACGTTGGCGTTACAAGATATTGTGGAATTGCCAGAGATAGAACAGGATTTAGCTCAAAGGATGCTGAAAATGTGTTTGATCAGCCCGGCGAACGAGCAAGAGGTGGCGGATCTCTTGCTCAAAGAGCTCGCTTACCTCCCTCTGGCTATTGTGCAAGCAGCAGCCTACATCAACTTCAACAAGATAACGCTCAGACAATATCTATTGCTACTAGCTGAGCAAAAGAAGAAAGTCGTTAAACCTATCAGTAAAGAATGTGAGAACGCTATAGCTACGACTTGGCTTATTTCGTTCGAGCAGATTCGTCACCAAGATACGCTGGCGGCTGATTATCTCCTCTTCATGGCCTGTGTAGATCCAACGGACGTTCCGCTAGCTCTTCTGCCGGCGACCTCGCCGCGCGAAAAGGGAATAGACGCGGTAGGAACCCTCGACGCCTACTCATTTGTCACCAAACGAACGGCTGAATCAGCGCTCGACCTTCATCGACTGGTGCATCTCTCGACACGCAACTGGCTTAAAAATCAGGAATTGCTAAGCCAATGGACTCAAGTTGCTATTACACGTCTGCTTGAAGTGTTCCCAGACAGTAATCATGGGAATAGAAGTAAGTGGAGACGATTACTACCGCATACTACGTTTGCTCTCTCATTTGGTCACCTTAGACAAGAGAACGGGGCTAGGACGAACCTAGTATATAAATATGCTACGGCCCTGTTTAGTGACGGTCGGTTCAATGAAGCAGAGCTATATTTCAATGACGCTCTGCAGAGTTGGAAGGAGATGTTTGGGCAGGAGTATCCAAATACGTTGACCAGCATGGCTATGTTGGCTTCGACATACTGGAATCAGGGACGTTGGAAGGAAGCCGAAGACTTGGAGGTACAAGTAATGGAGACGAGTAAGAGGGTGCTTGGGCAGGAACATCCAAACACGCTGACCAGCATAGCCAACTTAGCTTCGACATACCGGAATCAGGGCCGTTGGAAGGAGGCCGAAGACTTGGAAGTGCAAGTAATAGAGACGAGAAAGAAGGTGCTTGGGCAGGAGCATCCAAACACGTTGACTAGCATAGCCAACTTAGCTTCGACATACAAGTATCAAGGACGTTGGAAAGAGGCTGAGGAGCTACAAGCGACACAACTAGAGATATGCTCTAGGGTACTTGGGTAGGAGCATCTAGACACGCTGACCAGCATAGCCAACTTAGCTTTGATATACTAGAATCAGGGACGTTGGAAGGAGGCCGAAGACTTGGAAGTGCAAGTAATGGAGACGAGAAAGAAAGTGCTTGGACAGGAACATCCAGACACGCTGACTAGCATAGCTAACTTGGCTGCGACATACTGGAATCAGGGCTGTTGGAAGGAGGCCGAAGACTTTGAGGTACAAGTAATGGAGACGAGTAAGAGGGTGCTTGGGCAGGAGCATCCAAACACGCTGACCAGCATGACCAACTTAGCTTCGACATACCAGTATCAGGAACGCTGGAAGGAGGCTGAGGAGCTGCAAGCGACAGAACTAGAGATATGCTCAAGGGTACTTGGGCAGGAGCATCCAGACACGCTGACCAGCATGGCTAATCTTGCCTTAATATGGAAAAGAAATAGCCGAGATATAGATGCCCTTAAGCTAATGAAGCAATGTGTAGAGGCACGGGCTAGAATCTTAGGGGCTAATCACCCTTATACTTTGTCTTCCTCAACAATGTTAGTTGTATGGCAGACTGAGGAACTGGAGATTAGTACCTCGGCTGATAGATAATACTACGATTAATTAGATAGATAGAATAATAGCATGGAAACATTTGCAAATAGTACATAGTACTGTGTAACGTTGAGATGGAATAATAACTGAGGAAGACGTCTAAGGCTATAAATTTGACTCACTTACTCTTATTTAATATTTTCATAGTTTTAAACTTCGAAAATATTACCGAGGTAGAGTCAAGTCGCGACGTAAAGAGATGTGTTGTAAACTAAATGAATATATAAAATACAATTAATAAGCATTTGCGAAGGTTCCCTAAGAAAAAATCCTATTGTTTTATGTTTAGATATTTATGTTTTAGTCGTACGCTCAGTTGTACTACGGGATTTTCGCCTCGCAGGGACGTCGGTGAGTGAGTGAGTGAGTGAGCGACGCCGAGGTGGCGACACAACCGTGATGACCGGCCTTGCTTAGTCATCACCCTACTACAATGATATCACTGATCACCAGGCGCATCACCAGCCACAGCCCGTGTGCTGGACATTTCGGTTATTGCCGGGAGGAACAGTGGCTAAGCGTTTATAGTTATTATTCCAAAGATGGATGTTCAGTGTTTAGTATCTAGCCAAGTCTCGCAGCTCCTTTTCAAAGGTGGATGCAGTTAGGCCTGGATAGAAAAGAAGCACTGCTCGTACCAGTACCAGTGGCATTTTATGCGTGGCGGACTAACCTTGCCATTGTTAGGCATTCTTCCCAAGTATGCTTTATCCCCCCAATATCCGATTCGTAAAGCTGGCTTGAATAATATCTATAAGACCTTTCATATACCCGGTGTGGCATGCAGATCTTATGTATTGATATTGATATTGTACTTTGTACTCTGTACTTTGCACAGTACATTCGTAGACCAAGCCGATGTCTGGTTCTGGTGCCAAAAGGGACGATGCCCAGCCAGTGGCAGCAACCCGAAGGAGACGCTCTGTACCACGTCGCACGTCCCAGGCGCTGCGTCGGGAATAGCGAGCGTCCGAGCGCCCTGCGGTGGGTGGCACGGGACCCGCGGCGCCAGTGAAAGGCCGATGCCGATGGTACCGAGCGGGTACCTGCCGAGGATGGTGGGTGACTTATTATTAATCAGTGTCAGAACGGTCCTGTCAGTCTCTCTCAGGAACAAGCTCAGGTACGAGGAGGAAAAGGTACGGAGGGTACCTCAGGTACCTACCTACCTTACCTAAGGCAGTGTGGTACTGTACAGAGACACATACTAATCGAAAGTATAAAACACCCACTCACTCTTCTATATATAAACTCAACCAAACCCCCCCCCCCTCCATCAGCAAAACACCAGCAACACCAGAATCAACAACAAGATGTTGGTCCCTTACGGCTGACCGACCGCAGCCCGACAATGGGCAGCAGCAGTGGCACGACAGAATGACGGGCCAGGTGGCGGGCTTGGGGACGGAGAGGCGCTCACAGCCCGATCTGTATGGTTCCCAACCAGCGACCCAGGGCGCCACCATTCGGCCGCACCCAGTCCCAATTACGACCAAGGTCACCGAACAAAGCAACGCTACCAAGTACGAGTACATGTAGCAGAGTCGTGATAAGTATGTACTGTACTGTACGGTACACGTGCAAAAGGACCCGACAAAGTACTTCGTATCAAGGGACCTGGAAACCCCAATTCGGGGACAGAATAGTCCGAGACAATACTGCACGGTCCTCTCCACATCTCCCGCCTCCTCAGCTCGTTGGATCTTTCCACGTCCATCATTCCGGGGTTTCCCCAACGACTATCAATTCCGTTTCCTGGCAAGCCGAGCAGGCCGACCGGTCCAAAGCCCGAGCGAACGGCAGTGGGGGGGAGAAACATCCCCCAATAATCCATCCTCGAGACTGGAAAGGGAGGCAGCATGGCGTTTATCTACAGTTATCTGCAGCTATCTGCACGACGGAAACTAGGCGCCCCTGCTTGCGCCCGAATTCCCTAGGACGGCGGGCAGTCATACCTTTGCGGCGATATAGGAATGATACGGAGGCATGTCCGGAAGGCAAGGCTAGAACATGTCCGTTTTGGGGCCATGATCGCTGTGTATATGTGCAGTAGAGTATGCAGCTTGAAGCGCGGAAGTATTTTTGTTAATTTGCATGTGCATGTTGGATCGGCTTGGTTGGTGCTTTCTTCTCCCCCGGGAGGGGTTCGGTGTTTGTGGGTGTTTTGTTTGTGTTGGTTTCGGATTCCGATATGATACTGATATCCACCAAGAATAGATACTGTAGGTATGAAGTACTTCTAAAGGACTTCCCTCCGCCCCGCAAATAATGAGAGTCATATCTGGCAATATCTGGTCTTGAAAAAAGGAATGATCGTAAGCCAGGGGTAAAAGAACCGTATGATATCTAAACAAAGTATCATAAAATCCAAGGAGTACTACGTACAAGTGCAAGTAGATCATATCAAAGCTTTAGCCAGGGACAAGAAGGTCCTATCGCAATATTGAGCATGGAACTTGGGGATCTGTTCCTGATATAGTACCGAGTACCTACGTAGTCCCTACGTATTCCCTACCCGGTGGAGCATGATAAATCCAAGTCGTCATCTGGTTTGATGTTTGTATTAATAGGAACCAGAGGCGGCAACTCTTGCCCTGGTGGTGTTCCCTGGCCCTGTTTCAAACCGGCGCCCTGCCAAGTGACGGTGTTGGCGGTTCATTTATCATTTTCATCTCCTACTTCGTACGGAGGGAGGTATGATTCCCATCCCCAATCCCCCGGCCACCAGGAGAATCACCCACTACAACCACTAACCACCGCTATTTATTAGCGCTAACCCCCCCCCTAAGACCCCTAAAACATCCCCTACGGACGTACCGACTCCAGCACCATCAACCCCCCCATTCAGTGTACTTTAACCTGTTTCCCAGCACCCTCCACCGCTAACCAAGCCCCCCTACAACAACCCCGTCAACAACAGCCGCGACCTCTCCGTCGCATCGCCGTCCCATCTCCATCACAATCTCGAAACGTTCCCACTCCGCCTCCCTCCTCCATCTCCCACTTCCCCTCCGCTCCCCCTGGGTCCTGGGTCCTGGGTCCGTTGTTTACGTCTCCATACTCTAATACAATCTCAATACTCAATACTCCATACTCCAAACGCCATCTCCGACTATCCTTCTCGCAAGACCAAACTGCACAGCCTCCTCGCACCGCACCGCGCCTCGCTGCATCGCATCGCATCGCGTCGCATCTCAAATCACCTATTTGGCTCGCCCTGTCTCACCTGCACGCCTTGCGTCACGGGGTCGTTCTTATTGACATTGGGAATCGTTGCGACTGGCTGAGAGCCTAGACTACTTCGTACATCTACAACTTGAGCCCTATCGCCTACCTGCCTTGCTCCTCGATATCCTTAGCATCGCATCCACCGGCTTCACTCCGAGAGCCACCACTCCTCCCTCCTCCTCGTCCAGATTCGAATCGAGTGGCTCGCTGGCCGCCATCGAGACGCAATCTGCAACCCGCAATCGCGCTTCCCTCCAATATCGACCCTGGCTGCAAACGTCCCGTCGTTCACCTATCGCACGATAACACCCAACCCCGCCCATTGCTCGAATATCAGTATTATCGACCTAGACGCTATTTTTTCGCAGACTCCATTTGGAGCACACATACACCAACACTTAAGCAACGACCGCCCGAAACTGTTCCCACGACCCATAATAGGGAGTGTAGCGGTGAAACTTGACCACGACCGGCGACCCGCCGTCCCCAGAAGCAGCAGTACAATTGCTAAAACTTGCAATTGCACGTAGCGGCAACGGTAATGAGCGTTATGCTTCAGACCCCGTCCCGGGCGTCGACCGCTTCTTCCTCTTCCTTTCAACCCGTCTCGCGCCAGAACACCATGTCTTCCCACGATGGAGCCAGGTCCGTCCGACAGTCTAAGCGGTACTCCATGACCACGCTGTACCTGTCTATGTCTGCGAACGAGAAGGATTTGGAAATTGAAGATGATCTTGCTAAAGGTAGGGTTTTGTATCCTTATGCGTTATTGACCAGTTACTAACTAATACCTCAAAGCCCAGAAAATACTGCGGGACCTAAAGTCGAAGATTTCGTCTCAGTCGAAGAAGAATTTTGTGTTGGAGAAGGACGTTAGATATCTCGACTCGCGGATCGCCCTATTAATTCAGAATCGGATGGCATTAGAAGAAGTAAGGATTGTGCATGCTTGGGGAGCCGCTGGTCTAACATTTGATAGCAAAATGAGGTTGCGAGCCATCTAGAAGATGCGTCAGACCTACAAGAGGGTTTCTTCCCGAACGACGAAAAGACGCAGAAATACGGGAATCTCCTCTTCCTTCTGCAGTCCGAGCCTCGACACATCGCCCATCTCTGCCGTCTCGTCACAATGGCTGAGATTGATTCTTTGCTCCAAACCGTCATGTTCACGATTTATGGAAATCAATATGAGAGCCGTGAAGAGCATTTGCTGCTAACTATGTTCCAGGTAACATATTCTTTTACTTCCGGATGGCTACCTAGTTCTGACGTTTTCTTCATAGTCTGTCCTCACGTACCAATTCGACAATACCCCCGAATACTCCTCCCTTCTCCGTGCGAATACCCCCGTATCTCGAATGATGACAACATATACACGAAGAGGTCCCGGGCAGAGTTACCTAAAAACGGTGCTGGCTGATCGGATCAACGGGCTGATCGAGTTGAAGGATCTTGATCTCGAGATCAATCCATTGAAGGTGTACGAGCGGATGATCCAGCAAATCGAAGAAGACACCGGAAGCCTCCCGGCATCGTTACCGAGGGGAGTGGTGGCAGAGCAGGCCGCAGAGAATGCACAGGTCCAGGCCATTATCGAGCCTCGATTAACGATGCTGATGGAGATAGCGAACGGCTTCTTGACCACAATTATTGAAGGCCTGGAAGAAACTCCCTACGGTATCAGATGGATATGCAAACAAATTCGAAGTCTCACAAAGCGTAAATACCCCGATGCCAACGATCAAGTTATCTGCACCCTCATTGGAGGGTTTTTCTTCCTCCGCTTCATCAACCCAGCAATTGTCACACCAAAGTCCTATATGCTTATCGACGGAACTCCCGCTGAGCGGCCGAGACGGACCCTAACTCTAATCGCAAAGATGTTGCAGAACCTGGCGAACAAGCCAGCTTATGCCAAGGAACCTTATATGGCCAAATTGCAACCTTTCATTCAGCACAACAAGGAGCGTGTCAATAAATTTATGCTCGACTTATGTGAGGTTCAGGACTTCTACGAGAGTTTAGAAATGGACAACTATGTTGCGTTGTCGAAGAAGGATTTAGAGCTTTCAATCACACTGAACGAGGTCTATGCGACGCATTCCTTGCTCGAGAAGCACAGCGCTGAGCTCAACAGAGACGAGAATTCTCATCTCGCCGTCATCTTGGGTGATCTAGGGCCGGCCCCAGCGCAGCTACCCCGAAAAGAGAATAGATCCATCAACCTACCCCTCTTTAGCAAGTGGGAGACGGCAATTGACGACCTGACTGCCGCCTTGGATATCACACAGGAGGAGGTCTATTTCATGGAGGCCAAATCCACATTCGTACAAATTATGCGGTCCTTGCCTAGCAATAGTGCCGTTGCCCGAAGACCCCTGCGGCTTGAGCGCGTCGCAGACGCTGCTGCAACATCCCGCAACGATGCGGTGATGGTGCGGAAGGGCATCCGCGCTATGGAGTTACTCAGTCAATTACAGGAGCTCCAGGTCATTGATAAATCTGATGGATTTAGTCTCCTCCGGGATGAAGTTGAGCAGGAGTTGCAACATCTCGGCTCTTTGAAAGACGGCGTGCTTCTCGAGTCGCAAAAGCTTCAGGAGGTTTTCAATACGATTCGTGATCACAATTCGTACCTCGTTGGGCAACTTGAGACTTACAAGAGCTATCTTCACAATGTTCGAAGCCAGAGCGAAGGCACCAAACGGAAACAGCAGAAGCATCAAGTTCTGGGACCGTACAAGTTCACGCATCAACAATTGGAGAAGGAAGGTGTCATTCAGAAGAGCAATGTCCCTGACAACCGAAGAGCGAATATTTATTTCAACTTCACTAGTCCATTGCCTGGTACATTCGTTATTTCGCTCCATTATAAAGGTATGAAGATCTGTCTACCCCAGAAGTGGGTTCCACTAATTCTCAATAGGTCGCAATCGTGGACTTTTAGAACTTGATCTCAAGCTAGACGATCTCCTCGAGATGCAAAAGGATAACCAGGAAGATCTCGATCTTGAGTATGTCCAATTCAACGTGCCGAAGGTGCTCGCTCTCCTAAATAAACGTTTCGCAAGGAAGAAGGGTTGGTAAACCCTTTCCGGACCTCGAGTGGAATTTTGATTCCACTGAAACGCGAGTTATGGTAGCCGAGCGAGCACTGCAGGATGGCGTGGTTTTTAACTTGGCTCTTGGGAATCGAGCAGCGGACGTTGGGTGGGAGTTCTTGACAAAATTTGACTGATACCTTGGCTGTTGAATGGACATACACCTTCAACATGCTTTGCTTATTTGCGTTGCGTTTGGAATATATCCGCTCTCCTTGCTTTTGTGATTGCCTTTTTCAAAATATCGGGTTTTTTAATAGGCGGCTGGGTGGTGGTTGGGGGGGGTGAACTTGAAGTGGCGGCCACTTTCGTCTGTCTGGCTGGTCCGGAAGCTTACGCTTCTCCTCCGACGAAAGTAGGTCCGCCTAGTTGTTTGGGGCCTAAGCGTGTTTTTCTTTTTATATTTGATTAAGAGAGGGAGGGGCTGAAGAGAAAGGGTTCAAATTCCAGTGCCTTGAACGGGAAATGCATGAAAAACAACGTACTGAATGCGAAATCGGGAATTCGAAATTTGGCTAATACGGCATATCTTGTGTGTGTGTGGAGTATGGTTCCGGATAGGAATAGGAAATAGGAAATAGGAATAGGATACGAAACAGGGGGGACAAACAAACCTTTTTAAATGTAATACCAACCAACCAACCAAATCATAAGTATGGCGCCGACAAGACAAGATATTATGGGGATTTTGTGATATTTTGATTTTGTGTTTTGATATTTTGAATGTCGCTGAGGGGGTGGGGTGTGATGATGCCCAGAGGACCGGCTGAGCCTTCTTTTTGACTTACATGGCTTTTTGTTATATCGAGAAAGGGAGCAAGCAAGCGAGCAAGCGAGCAAGCGTGTGGAGAAATGAGTTTTTAGCTGGTGCGTACCTATCCTAATTATATATGTCTTAACAACGCGACGACCAAAATCCTCAGTTATTGTGTAGTAAATGCTCATGGTTATTCCTTATCATATCAGTGCTCTCATCACTTTCTTAATAATAATATTGCCCAACACCACGCATGACTGAGTATTCCAGCTATAAAGAACTTTCTCCGTGTTATCTACCTCTTCCATACTGGCCAGTTTCAATGCCTTGGTATTATTGACAAGTAGCTGTTTTATTGAACGCTTCATTCACAATCAGGGATTTCATCTATTGTCCTAACATATCCCACTAGGATAGCAATAATAGGGGCATGAAAGATATTGAAATGTATTTCAATCGAAAAGATGAGGGATAAGGGGTTCAATACACCTGAAAAAGGCTACCGCACCGGTGAGGGTACTTGCTGAATCTGAACCTGAATATGAGCTTTGAATGAGATACCGAATAGACGTACGACTTCTCGGACTTTTCTAGCCGTTATATAACTCTCGCCAGGAGGCTAGAGAGGCCCAGAATATCGGTAAATATAAAAAGGTTTCATGTTTCTATAACTAACTGGGTATTTCCAACACATCTTCATCGCTCGGCGCTCTCGCAGCCCAACCCTCCTCTTAAAAACTCCAGAAACGGTCAAAAAATAGAGATTTAACTCTTGATTTCATTTAAAAATTCCTCGCCAGTCGTCGCCAGATACTCAGTTTCTTCGAGCTCGTCAGTCCCACTTCCGAGCCTGAGAGATACTCCTCTTCGGACGAGGCATCGAGATCCACGCGTCTCCCGGAATCCAGGTCAATCTCCTCGAGCTTCCAGAATCGCGTCTTGTTGATCAATTTGTAGACGATATATATGATGGGGAATAGCGGGAGGAGGATATATGCATCCACGAAATTCCCGGCGTCGAAAGGGGCGAGGGTCGTCCAGCCTTGGACGAAAGCGAGGAAGATATTTGCTCCCAGTCCGAAGTATGCGTTCCAGGGATACCAGAAGGATTTGAAAGGGAGGGAGTCCACGTGCCGCCCTTGGGCTTTCCAGGCGCTCCGGAAGCGGATGTGGATGAATGATATTGCGCCCCAGACCAGGAAGGTGGACACGCCGCTGAGGTTGACGATATAGCCATACGCGGCACCGGCACCGGTGTTGACGTTCATCATAGATAGGGCACCGAACAGATTCGTGAAGATAATCGCATAGATAGGAACGCCTCTGCTATCCGTGAAGCCCAGGAATTTCGGTGCTTTGCCGTCTTGGGCCATGAAGAGGATGGTTCGGGAGCCGATGTAAATGGAGCTGTTAACGGCGGACAGACAAGTAGCGAAGATGAACGCATTAATGAGATGGACACCGCCTTCCCAGCCTGCATTTTGGATAGCGATCGTCATCGGGGATTTCAGGGCTCTGCTGCCTCCCTTGACTAAACCCTCAGCATTAGATGGGCAGGTTAATCCAAAGAAGAATGCTGAGCCCATGTAGATGAAGATGATGCGCCAAAAGACCTGACGGATTGCAAGTGGCACCGCACGGCGGGGGTTCCGCGTCTCTGTAGCAGCAACGGCCACGGATTCGCATCCGGCGTAGAACGTAGAACAGAAGACAAAAACTTTAGCTACACCGCCAAATCCACTTGCAAAAGCGCCTGGATTATGCCAGTATTGAAAACCCAGAGGTTTCTCCTGGCCCTTGAGCCCTCCGGCTGCGTAGACGATGGCGAACAAGAAATAGGCCACGAGACCAGCGAGTTTGAGGAGGCTAGACCAAGTTAGAATTTTTATCTATATCTATCTATCTCTCGCAACGAAAGAGATAAGGTAGGGGGTAAGGGGTATCTTTACGCAAGCCAGAACTCCGCCTCGCCAAACGCCTGAACACCTAGGAGCTGGAATGCAAGAAAAGCAAACCAGAAAATGAGGAAGTAGCCCCAAAGCGGGACTTTATCACTCCAGAAGACGAAGATGGACGACACGGCATTATATTCGTTGGCCAAGACGGCGGCCCAGATAATGAAGTAATTCCAGCCAACGGCGACACCAAACGCCTTGTCGACAAACCGATCCGCAAGGTGGGTAAAGGCGCCTCCGCTGGGATAGAGAGTTGTGAGTTCTCCTAGTGACTGCATTATACTGAAGGCAATTATGCCAATAACACCAAAGCCGATCAGGAGAGCGGCTGGCCCTCCGCTTGCCAGGGCACCGCCGGACCCGACGAGCAGGCCGGGGCCGATGATTCCTGCGAGGGCCATCATGCTGAGATGCCGGGTCTTCAGGCCACGCTTGACGCCGCTCTCCGGGTCGAACTCTGGGGCGGAATCCGAGACATGATGCTGCGGATGGGATTTCTGGATGTCGGGATCGGACATGACTGGACTGAGTGGACTGAGTGGACTGGCTTAGGGGCTCTGGACTGGCTGGCTATTATGGGAGAATGCAAAAGGCAGGAGGAGCAGCAGCAGCAGCAGGGAGGCGAGGACGGTGACAAGTTCCTCGACCCAGAAATAGGAAAGATGGCCATGGGGGACGACACTGCCGGTGTGAGATTATATGGCATTCTGGAATCTAGACCAAGGCGCTCCTCGCGGGGTGGTTGGCCCAAGCTGCCAAAACTGTGGGATGAAGAAAATGATACGAAAGCGAGCAATGATGTCGCCATCTGCAGCCCAAGCGACGATTTTGCGACGGCGCCCCCCTTTTCTGCGTAGCGAGTCGTCAGGAGAAGGCAGCGGGCGTGCAAGCCTTATGGGCCCTGGCGATGAAAGAGAGGCAAAATACCCACTGTCTGCTTCTAGTTGCGCTGCAAAGTACAAGCATCTCATTTTGGTTCAAGTCGCCGTCAGATGCAGCCAATAATGCCGTTCGCAGCATTCAAGAAAAGCGCGTTCGCCGCAAGAGCGAGATCATCCCTGTGCAGTATATCCCCGGGGCTTGAAAGCGAGGCCACTAGGTTATTAGACTACGGAGTAAACACCGCGGCTGAGTCTGTCGGACTGGCATGAGGTAAAGCTAATAATAAACTAGAGAGTATGCGTACAAAGCACACGAGTTGCCGTAGGGACGGTGGAGTATCGGGTTGCGGTGAGAAAAAAGTGCAAGTATTTCGAGAGTGAAGACTCTGTAAAGGGCGTGGTGATGTAGATGTGGTGATGTATGGACTGTCTGGTTCTATGTTGGCTGGGAGACGGAGATAGCCTTACCTGCGAACTTCATACATAAGACCATGTTGTAACGCCTAGCAGTAGACTAGCACTCATAGTGCCTGGTTTGAAGCAAAAGCTGCCTCGTGCGCAACGCCTAAACCACTCAGCTAGTTAGCATGTCAATAAAAAGAAACAAGACAAGCTTTGCCCCCACGCCAAGAGGAATTCATACTGGAAGAATGAAAGTCTTTTGTTTTCTAATCGTGCGGAGGAGGTGTACACAAAGGACTTTAGGCTATATTGCTCTGACATTAATTTGCTGTTCTACGGAGTATGTCTGCCATAGAAACCTGTTAGCCGTCGCAATCGATAATCGCTAAGTCAAGCTCTTCGCAAAACCCCGTCGCCCATGACTCGTTGTGGGCACGGCAATCTGTCAGATCGGTCGCAGGAGATCGATCCAACCCCTACCCGCCTTTACCGCCGTCGATTTACTTTAAATGCCGAGCAGAAATAGGGAGGACCTTTATCTAAACACGTCCTAAGCTGTTGGGAAAATAATTATGGTGAAAGCAAAAATGAGGGGTCATCAATGGCTTGCAGGGCGGGGCATGGATTGCGCCCGATAACCTAGATAACCTTAAGTTCCAGTAAACGAATAGGCCGAAAGAACTAAAGTAGACGCAGGTACATACTAGATAGAACCCGCGTGGAATTAGGGTGATGACCCGTTTGCGGGATATATATATGTATATATAGGCTACACGTGTGTTACACCTGGCTAAAAACTTCCCAGCCTGCTTTTTCTTGTAGGACAAGCATGCAGGTACGAAGTAAGCAGCAAGGAAAACGAGCGCCGAGAGTTTCTTTGACAGACACACAGTTACGAATCACCACTTGTCTAAATATCGATTAAATCTTTTTTTTATTAATAACATAGCAATACAATAGTTTAATGTAATATGTAGGTCTTTCGAAATCACTGACACCCGCCAGGTCGTACAACCATATAATGCGCCTTTTGCCGCTGGCAATTCTGCGCCGGATTTGCGATGCAACTCCAAATAATCCCAAGATTTCATCTATGATGATACATCTGATTTCCCTGCGAAGCTTGGAATTATCTCTGCGGTTCGCGGCTGTTGTGATATTGTGTGTCACCACCCAGCCAGACCTCTCCAAGCCAGTTGGGGCCCATCGCCCCGTCGTCGGTTACACTTGCCTCTACTTCCGGTGTTGCAATCCTGATAGATTTCAACAACGCCCCTAGAACTGTGAATCCCATATCGTAACTGCCGTTTGTAAATCAACACCGCCGAGTGATGCCCTAAGTCTCCAACCAGGGTCCTTTATCAAAAAGAGCAAAAGGCCGTTTCCACGTAAACAATCAAGATCATTGATCCCCATTACGCCCACATCTCAATTGGCGGTTTCTCAGGCGCCTTCGGAGGCCGTTTCTCATTGGCTTCTACCTCGTAATAGTCGATTACGCTTGAAAGTTCCTGTGGTAGGGCCGCTGGCTTTGGCGGGAGTGGAGGTGGGGGTAAGGAGCGTTCGGGGCGGGGCGGGATGTTTTTAGTAGATCCCAGCTCATCGGAACTGCCATCTCGACGAGCCGCTCGTCGTCTGCGAAACATAAAGCAAACTACTATCATACAGCAAATAGCGATGACTGCAGCCGATATTCCAACGCCAAGCCCAACCTTCACTCCGGTACTTAAAGCCGATGCTGCATCGTTCCTTGATTGCTCTGCGGTTTGTATTCCAGAAGTCGAGGCTGCTAGATTTGGGCCCGTGGCAGTCGGACTTCCTGAAGCGCCAGTCGGTTTGGTCCCGGTTGTGGTAGCCGTCGCTGAGGCGTCTGCGAAGACAAACCCATTCAATTGGTTACCATATACTCCGACATCAGTTGCTGTGATTGTAGCGGTCGTTATGTTCCATTGATTAGGACCAATGGATCCGGTCTTAGCAGTGATAACTTGGCCACTCGTCAATCGAGAGAGGCACTGCCGACCAGAAAGAGGTGGCAAAATCTCCCCTTGGAAGGCGTAGTTACTTGAAAATTCGTTTAGTATAATCAGCATTTCGAAGGGTAAAGCTACTTACCTCGGACAGCACGCAATCAGAGTTGTCCCTGCCTTTATATTACTGACTGCTGCAGTAGTGTAGGGTGTAGGACATGAAAAAGGCCCAAGGTTCAAGACAGTTGATGGAGCATTCTGCTGGGCCCACCATACTGTTTGTTCTGGCGCCAAACAGTTGCGGTAGGCCGTATCGATGGCCTGTCCATACCACGGATCAAATGCCACGATATTCGTAACGCTACCAGATATCGTTTCTAGCCTCAGCGCCGAAAGGCAACTTGACGGGTATGGTGAAGGCGCCGGTGTAACCAATGGCATCCAACTCGTAACAATGCCATTGTTCAATTCTGCCAAGTGAGTATTCGACATTATGAGGTTCGACAATTGTACGTTGATGTCGGAGGGGAGTGCAAGCACTCCAGATTTCGTAGTCGAACTTTTTGACAAGTGTGCCTGTGAATCCTACTGAAGATGGGACGGCGACCTTGCTTCAGATTAAGCAGACGAGAGCACCATCACGGTAGTTCATGTAGGCCATGATTCGATTAGGAGATCAACCACACCTCGGCCACCAAGTTTAGGATTCAGCCAAATTGCATGGGTTGAATCCTTCTCATGCTGGCAAATCATGACCCGTTGCGGAGGGCCTGCGCGGTTGCGCGGTTTCGCGATGGGGGCCAGAGCTCCGTAACAGGCCCGTGGTGAGAATCTTCTTGGAGATTTAGGGTTCTGAGAGCCAAAAGGGTGCCCACGTACCGAAAATACCGTCGTGGAGGCAAGGATATGGGTTCATGCTTGATTAACAAGGTCGGTCTATTGATCCAAAAAAGAATACGAAGTGCTCACCATGTGGAGGCTTAGCGTCATTCCGCGGTGCAGATTCCTACCTTCATATGAGGCAGTTACTAAGCTTTTGAGGCTTGGTCCCAAACAAGCCTCCCTTCAGCAGGAACAGATCCTTCAAATGAATGATGCACATCCCGCCCCCCTTGATTCCAAACCCTGAAACTGCCAGTGGACGGACTGAGGTTTGCGACGCGTCGCCCAACGCTAATTGATCGCGATAGCGATAGCGATAATGATCGGGATCGAGGCTCTTTGATACGATACCCACTGATGATTCCATCAGACAACGATTCGCAACAATTGATAAACTGAATCCGTCAGCCCTGGAACACTTGTCAAGCCGATCCTTCAAATCCAACGAGTCCACGATACCAACCAAGAAGTTCTACACGACCAGTAACCGGTAAGTACTATGTACCTCGCCGCGCCCCTACAGAATATCGATCTTGATCTGGTCATCCCGATCGACTAGCTACGCACGTACTGTACTGTAATCTCCGTCGTCTCCAAGACTCCAACTGCGGAGAAAGGTAATCCTCGTGCTTATCAAACTCTAATCTTGCCTTCGGCTTCCGGCTCCGCTCTTGCCCTCTTGCTCTCTTGCGAGACTACAGGTCGGCTGACCCACGAACTTTCATCCGAGTCCTGTAACATAGTCGACCGAACTAACGCCGGTACGCGAGGGTCACCGATAGCTTAAATATTCATAAATAGAGTATTATCAATAATACTTTGCTTTTAATTAAATTAAAAAAAAGATTATATTATAACTGGTATAAACTATTGTCAAGAATCAGTTATGTAACTGTCGTGTATCCTCTGCCATTGGCGCCGGCAGAACTCTGCCGAGCCCACACACTTAATTCAATCCAGTCAGGACGGGAGAGCTTCGCTCTCCTTCCGTTTCATCCACCTCGAATACTACCAATTGCTTCAATTGCTTCAGCTATTCGATCCCTAAATTACAACTGTGAGATCTCCAGATTACTTCCGAGCCGAGCCTACCTTGATAACTATTAGTATTTATTTAAGCTTTAATACTAATAACTTAAATAACTTTAAATATTAACATATTAATACTAATAGACTAACTATAAGTGCTAAAGTTTCGTCGTAGTTTTATTCAGCGAAGTAGATCGAGGACGCGCGCTGGATTTCGAGATAGGTCAGCCGAGGGGCCGCCGACCTACAACCTGCTCTCGTGCTTCCACCGTCGACTTCCTAGTGAGGGAACTTGAATGTTGAGCAGGATGAGATGAGCCCCCTTCACCTGATATCCGAAAAAGGAGGCGGGGAGAACAAGCGAGGAAAAGCTGGAGATAGAGCCCAAGTAGTGTTCGGCACAGCTTTGGGGGCGTTGGCTCGGGAACCCTTCTACCACTCGTATACGCTCGTTCACGATAGCCCGTAACTTTCGAAAGGTCTTTGACTCATTATTATTCATGCTATTTGATGTTGTGGGGAAGACCCACCCGCAGTTGGCTGTGCAGTTTCGACATTTGTTGTCGTTCGGCCCGTCAGGGGAACAAGGTACGTGCGAGATCCGTCGTGTCGGGAACGGCGACTACAGACAGTCACGTGGTATTGGTAAACCACTTCACACCTACCTGCCTAGGTAGGTAAGGATATTGCATAGAAGCGGCAGGAGAACGGGAAGACAATGCTATAATACACAAATATATTGAATCATTAGTTGAAGAGAAGGCCTAGTGGAATCAGAGTGTGGCAAGGCATGCTTTCCACGCGTATTTTCTTACAAATCACATGCACTTCCAAGTAGCTAACATTCATGATTGGGGGATTATACTTCTCGATACCCCTGCCAGTGGATATGACTATTGAAACGGGTTATAGGTTTCTAGCTCTAGTAAATGGGTGTGGCAACAAAGGGGACGGTCACATGACTATGAAGTAGATGGCATACACGTAGCCCTCTAGAACTTGAACGTCAGCTACCATATCTAAAAGCCAGTAGAGGATCAAGGAAGTAGCTAGTTTCTAATTCCTCCAACCCAATCCCCTCTAAATAGTACCACCGATACCACTTACTAGTTCATTCTCAATTACAACTTACCGACTATTATATGCTGGCTTGTATGCCGTCCATGTAACTTGTGAATATCCATCTTTGACTTGACCCTGTTATATCCGATTATATCTCTCTCTCTTTCAATCTATATGTTGCCATTGACAGACTCCATGTAAACTCTAAACTTAAGTCGGAAAGAAAAATCGTAAAATTACATTGTGTTCAAATACCCAACTGCTGTTCGGACTTTCCAACAAAGCGCAACAAGATTGAAGTGGGGACTAGTATGACTATCATAATGAGCACTTGACTCAATAGACTTCTGTTGATTCTTCCCCAAGGATTATTCCTTTCGCCAGAGCCGCTACCTTCACTATGTATTCGGTTCCGCCTGATGAGCCTCGATCGGCGTCGCGGCTTCTGTCGAGGTTCCTTAAAATGCCAGAGTCCTTCCAAATTTTTCAAAACCGCGGGTTTCTTGAATATGGTTAATATTTTCCACCTCTTAGAATTAGCGATGGCTATCCGCTTTGCTGCAACCACTGCATGCCTGTGATCCTCCTCAGACCAATCGTCAAATTGGTCCTCATCCTTCACCCGACGCCACTCCAGCAACATCTGGTACCACTCATCTTCTATCTCCATGGCGCGTAGGCATCCAACCTTTTCTTCTAGTTTCTGTCGGATCAATTGTTTAAGGTCAATTATCTGCTTTGGGTATCTTTTCCCAAATGATTCGGTGAGAACTGTGACCGCCGGGACTTTTCTTTCTAGATGATTCACCCAACAGCATGCTTCGGGGTTGGCACCGGCCGCGACCAGTAGGCGCATGACCTCTATTACGACAATATTCAACATCTGGCCAGGTTCGCAGTCTTTTTCCGGTCCGTAACCCTCATATAAATAGCGTAGGTACTGCTCCCACATTGTGTACTCTTGAACGGTGGCATTGGGGTCCGCCCCATGGTCGAGTAAGAGCCGCACAAGTTTAGAGCTGGCGGGTTGAGAGTCATCAGGAGGGAATCCCGCGCCGATAGTAGCGGAGTAAAGAAGCTGGGATCCTGCTTTACTCGCGAGTAGTTGCTTATCTTGTTCTAACCTCCCAGCTACAAAAAGGTCCATACTATAAAGGCCGACTAATGAAAGAAAATATGGTTCCTCATCAAGATCGAAGTAGCTCCTCATAACCTCACGAACCCAGGAATTAGGGCGTTTATATCGAGATTTCCCTTTGGGTATCGCACACATGCTCTCTATTTGATTTGCTGTCTCGTAGAAATTCTGCATCAACGAGGGGTGAGCTTGGCCTGAGGTGATCTCAGCTTTGGCCGCATATTGCATAAATTCCTTCTCAAGATGGGAGAGCCTAAAGCTGGTTTTTTGTCCCGGGAAGACTTTGAGCTGGACGAGAACCGACTTCATCATAGCAACATCTGGATTGAAGCCAGCTGCAGATTGTGAAACGATAGTCTCCCGGATTTTAGATGTTTCCATGAAGTCTTTGACTGTCTTGTGGAGAAAGTGAATACGTACTCGGTCCTCGGGACAATCTCCCCAACCGGTTCTGGCTTCTAGAAGGCCTTTGCATCTACTATTAATGCGACGGGTTGTTTCTTCGAGCCAGAAAGAAATTTCCGACTCCTCCAATGGCCGTACTTGTGTTGTGATGGCAAAATTGGGTTCTTCCTCTGCGGCAAATGCTAGGTCAAGCGGTTTTATCTCGGGATCCTGGCCCCGTTTGTGGAGTACTATTCGAAAAAAATGAGAAGCTTGTTGTTTGTATAATTCGTCAACATGTTCCATCATGTGAAAATAGAGATCCTCAAGATCTGCCGGTAGCGCCTCCAACCGTCTTTGGAGATCGAATATCTTATCACAGTTCTGAAGCCCTTCAAGTAATGACCTAGTAACTAGAATCACCCATAAAAACACACCGGCTGATTTGTTGACAATCTCTTTAACTAAAAGGAGAGTACGCTCTGGCTCGCGTTGCCCTAGTTTCAGAAATCTCTCACTTCTTCCAAACTCACTCTCGGTATAGAGCTTGATGTCGTTTTGGGTCAGATCCTGAAGCATTAATTTAGGATATTTACCAAAGGCGTCTTCAAACTCAAGAAGTGGCCTACTGGAGAGGCAGATTTTGACCATTGAAGAAGCAGCGACACCTCGGAATAGTTCAACAATCTCTCTATTGCTCCCATCATATTCGTCAAGGCCGTCCACAAAGAAGCAAAATTTCGCAGATAGGCCGTCTTGCTTCAATAGCAGGTCGAATGCTTGTATCAACTCTGTTCGACTCCACGGGGATGAATCGTCGCCAATATTTTCATAACATCGCCAACGAGACGGGAATATATGAGGTATAAGGTCCTCACACTGCGTTAGACATTCGTAGAGAAGGGACTGAAGCAAGCCAATTTGGGATTTTTGCATCGAAGTTCCAGCGTCCCAGAAATAGTAACTGGCGGTTATCAAAGGGAGATCCCCTGCCCATATTTGAAGTAGCTCTGTAGAAGTCGGATTATTGTACAGATATTTCATCAGGGTGGACTTGCCAGAACCAGCCTTCCCTGTGATCCAATATAACCCTTCCCCATGGTGGAGCCATTCCCTGAAGTTTCCCCAAGGCTGGCCTGCCGCGGGCTGGTATATCCAGTTAAAGGTCTCTTCGTGAGCAGGATGAATCTCTTCCTGTCGATCAGACATCCTTCGAAAACTAAGTCTGTCAAGAAACTTTTGTCGAAGAAGAGCAATACTCTCCTTGTCTACCATTTGAGTGACCTTGGTGGAGAACTGTGCCACATGGTTGGGGTTTTCTCCATCCCAGTGATGCTGTTGTATAGCCTTCAGGATCTCCTGTTGGTTTCTGTAGGTGTCTGCTCGGAGCGCAGTGAGATTTTGGTTTATATTGTGTGTACTTCTGTCCAAGGCTTTGAACCCCTGAAACTGATCAAAAGAGGCGCTGTTCATACTAGTTCTATATCCAGAGTAAGCAACTGCGTTGCATCTGTATTAGATATTCATACCTCAATGAGATCAGGAGTTCAGTATCAAGCGCTGCCCTGCACCCCGAAAGCTTGACCAAAACAACTTGGATCTTGTCCTCATCCCAAACACTTCTCAGAGCTTTCCTAAAACTCTTCCATTTTGAATGTTTAGCTGCAACCTTGAGCTTATTCAATGCACCAAGAAGTTCAGTAGCCACCTCACTACATTTTGTGTTGATCGCACCGAGCTCAACATTTTCTCGCGTTTCGGTGTTACTTGGGGAGTTTGGGCCGCCCAGGGGAAGTAAATGGTAGTTGAGATCGTTTTGTAGGTTCTCTGTCAACCCAACTAAATTTCTGGCAATGACTTCGAGATCTTGATTCCCGACCAACGCTCCGTCCGCCGACTTGTATATCTCATGGGTTTTGGAAATCAGCCCTACAGTGAAGTCCACGCATTGGATAATGTTGCTCGCAACACCTAGCGCGGTCAAGGGATCAAGAGGCATTGTAATTTCATATCTGCACAGAAAATTTACAATAGGAGTAGGGAGGAGATGACTCTCATTTTGTCATATGCAGTAGTAGGGCGCTGTGTTGAGCTGGCTGAGCAAACTTGCACTGCCGCTGACATTATGCGCCTGCTCCTGGGCGTATCGAATCAGCCCCCATGTCGCACAAGCCGGGAGGCTTCCTGGCGCCGATCAAGTCAGCCACGTCGCATCGGGCGGCTAATTGCGTCGCGTTGACTGAACATGGAATCTGAATGGTAGAAGTGTAACGATACGACCTGAAAGGCGCCGAGTGGCGTGCTGGTGCAATATTGTGAAACCTTTACCCCCTTCTCATGCGCCAATTGCGGCTTCTCTGAATGGGGAGTATGGAACAATATGCTGTACAAATGCAAGCTCAGAAGGAGAGGTCCGATATAGAAAAATAGGGGATACACAAGTAAGATGGAAATTACGAATACGACGATTTGAGGAAGAGTCTATCGACACGAGGAAATCAAAGAACATAGTGGGAGATGGTTTTTAACGGCAACTTGCCAATTTAACAGACAGCATATAAATCCGTAAGAACTAAAAAGCATAACTGGATTTGTGGAGGGGTTCAAGGAGCTAGGAAGATGGTAGGCATGGGATTTGTGTGCGGTGTATACTGTATCGCGATGAAAGTGTGTGGAAGAATTGGAAATCCTAAGCCTGGGGGTAGCCGAGGCTGGTCACATGCTGTAACACCTTACAAAGTACCTACACTCCCGCAGGTAATCAGAATATATTATCAATGTGCTTTAATATGATACTCCCACTTTCTTATATATCGCGCAATTACCTACCCACCCCACACTAGTGGGGGCAGGAATCCGAATTATCAACGCTGGCTAGGAATAAATTTCAAATTTGTACACTTCACGTCATTAAAGAGTTAGCATGGGGATTATGGCCATTAGTATCGAGTGCTAAATACATTCATACAATCAGTAGCGCAGATAATAGCTGCCGAGGAAGCTTATCTAGCTCTAGCTACACTCTCAAAAGTCACCTCCAGTTAACTAGAAATCCTCCGCGTCTGCGGCTAACCACGCTATTATCCTCCACAAACACGACCCAACTCCGGTGTAATCATAAATTCGTTAGACGAACAAAAGGCTCCGAATTAATGATAGCGGCCAGTTTAGTAAGGAGAATTAACAACATCATCCTTCCCAAGCTTGTACCTCGCACTATCCCTTGTCCCAATCCTATTAGCATCGCTTCTTCTCCCTCTATCAAATCTCGCCGGTGTAGCAATGCTCTCTCGCGTAGGTTTCTTAAACGATTGCTTAGCAACCATATTAACCTCGTTCGGCAGGGCAACAATGACGTTCTTATCGCTACCGTATTTAAAGTTATCGGCTTTGACCTCTTCTGCATAGCGCTTGATGCTATAAGGATCCTTACTGCCTCGCAACACCTTCTTCAGATTCCAAGTGACGATGAAGGGGCCAGTAGCGGTGATGATTGAGGTTTCTGTTGACCCTTCTCCAGTGTTAAAGTGCGCTGTGGTAAATGACAAGGGCGCTCCAGTCTCGTGTTGGAATTGGGCGACGTGAGAGGGTGTAAGGCCCAGACGGCGCGGCTGAGGCTTTGAATCCTTGCCGAATGATCTCTCAAAGCCTAGTTCACCTTCATACTTGCCTTTGTGCCGGGCATCAATGAGAAGGAGGTATGTTCTGCATGTCGCAAGAATCCAGTGGCCATTGGCACTGACATCGATACCGATGATGGGGTCACCAATGGCAGGGAGGAGAGTCTTCGCAGCTTTATTCCTGTGTTCCTTTTTGAACATGCGGATCTCGCCCTTGCTACTGGCAACCGCTACATGGCCATCCGCAGTTGTTGCGCCGGCAGAGAAGCCGTAATTTGAGGCATATTGCTTTATCGCATCGTCGGCAATCATCTGCGGATTACGCGGATCAATCCGATAGAGAGCGTTCTGAGATAAACCAAGGAATGACTTGCCTCCATCCTTCTCGAATTTGTGTTCCGGAACGAAATTGTTAACAGGAATGTCGTCATGTACTTTCCACTCGTCGACGATCTTGCCATAATTTAGATCCATGCGGTAAAGCGTATGAGGTTCCTGCTCGTTCTGCAGAACCATACTGGTATCCTCCATGTGTAGCATCACCTTCTTGGGACTAAAGAGCTTTCCACCTGGCGTTTCGACTTTAGAAATATTCGTCGAGAATTCAAGATTGTTGTTGGGTGTGTGCTTGAATACTCCGATCTTCGATCCTCGAACGACAAATGAGCGGTCTCCTTTTCGGCCGACTGCGAGTTGTGAATTGACGTTCCCGTCGTCATCTCTAGTGATCGCATCTTCTTCTTCATCGCTATCATACTCCTCGCTCCTCTGGCTGTCATCATCTATCTCTTCAGATTCAAACTCCTCCTCTTCTTCCTCCGCATCCTCTGCATCTTCCATGGTAAGGTCTTGAAACGCCTCTATAACGTAATCGCGTTGCTCCTCCTTAGCTTTATTCCACTTGATCTCGTTCAGCTGTTCCCATAGCGCCTGCATAAGGCCCTCCTGGAAACGCAGGAGAGTAGCCTCATCCTTAAAACGTAGGAGCCAAGAGTATGCGTCACCATTGGGTGTGTATGCGTTGAAGATGCAAGACAAGTATTCAAAGCTAAAGACAGGGTTGATATCGGCAATAATCTCTTGGCCAAGCCAATCTTTGTCTTCGTTTCCAATTTGCAGCCAGTATTGCCACTTACCCACATCAGAGACGGTTGTTTTAACGGCCGCATCTTGCAGGATGAACGCACCAGACTGGAAGTCGAACAGATGTAGCTCTCCAATCTCTTCTGCAAGAATTGAACGAGCCTCCGGATGTGTCGCAACGGGAGGCGCTGCTGTCGGGGTTTCTTCTCGAACCGGAGTACTTCTAGTAGGTGATTTCTCTCGTTTTAATGCTGAGTTGGCAGTGCTCCTAGTCGTGAGAGGCCTCGTGTCCGTGTTGATAGGTGACACAGCCTCGGGGCGGAGTGTGGGACTCTGTACGGGGCTCGCACTGGGAATAGGTGGCTCGTCCGCGAATACAAATTGGGCAAGCTCTTGTTTCGTTGCGGTTTGGTAACTCTTTCTGTGTTTCCGTTCGTATTGACAATGTACTGCAGTTAGCTCAAACGCTTGCACTTGAGCCTCGTCAATCGAGTTGTCGCAGACAAATTCATAGACGTCGCTGGCATCACCACTCAAATCTCTCCAAGCCAACACCATTTCTCCCCCCTGTCTGATTTCGGACCGAAAATGTAAGCCCTCATCAAGCAGAAAAGTCTTCTCGTCGCGTTCGGCCGCTAAGGCTGCAGATTCGACGTCCTCCCCATCCTCGTCGTCTAGTAATTCGGCCTCACCCTCCTCGTACGCCCTTTGGATCACGAGTTGATACTGGAATTCTTGATTTGTCCGTCGTATCCTCGCTGCAGCGTCCTTGAAGATGAGTTCGGAGTAACCTTTGGGTGAAAGTGGCCGAACGAGGTATAGTTGACCTTGTGGGATATCGATCATGGACTCTTTCGAGGTATCGCCGAAGATCAGCTTCCCAACTATAGTCAACGTTAGCAATGTCTCGAAAGTGATTTCGCTCATAAACGGGCGCGCTTGCTTTGCGAGCCCTGATGCGACGAACGTGGCAATAAAGAGGACCAGTACAGGTAAACAAAGTTCGAGCACTTACCATTTCTGAGGACGAACATTTTAGGGAACGTGGGATGTAGAAAATGAGAGTTTAGACGTCTCCAGTACACCAGAGGATACCTTTACTTCGCACAATATTGCTGCGCAGTGAATAGGTGCGGGTGAGAAATGTATGTTACTATCATCAAGGTTGTCACCAGCAAGAAAGTCAAATCTTGCCTCAACGTTGGCGGGGTGTTGTGGTGACTGCACTGTGGCGTCATATCCAGAGTGGCGGTGCAGATGGCGTACCACTCACGTGCGCCACTGATATGCCGGGGTTCTGCCGATCAGGTGGCCAACTTGACTTGCTTGGCACCAGTGGTAAATATCAAAACAGTCTTTGGGAGCTATTTGTTCGAACATGACCGTCATTCGCATTTAAAGTTTTCAATGAAGGACCTGAGTGAAGCTTTCACCTCGGTATCAAACTTTAGTGGTCTCTGCCATCAAATTCCTACCTCACAAATCGCAGCAGCCCACTCATCTGACACCAACGGCCGATGTTTCTTCACCACTCCAAGTAGCACCGGCGAAGTGTACATCTTTGCCAATACGGCCAACACCTCATGTACGAATGAGTACCACAAATCGCTCTCTCCTTGACGATCTGAGTTTACATGAAGGTCTCCTCTCTCCAAGAAGCGTGCACTACTCAGCAACAGAGCCCGTCTGGGAATGTAGTACGATGTTGGATTGCCAATCTCGTGGGATACATGTTATGTGCTATTTCGAACCTGTATTCATCCAGTCCTTGGCGGTCAGAGAGATAAAATTGAGAGGACAAATAATTGGATATGGGTATGGATGCGTGAAGTTTGTACTACCTACCAGCTCTTTCTGGAGTCACCCGACACGCGTAAGAAGTCTGATGGGGACCATACGTTGCGGGCTTTTGGAAACCTATACTTGAGTAGTTGACATGCTGGGAACTTAAAGATCTGATGAAAGCTAATAGATGTAATACATCTTTATGGCTGTCTAGTCAGGGATCAACATCTGGGCCCTATTACTTATGCTGCCGATATAGGAATGTTTTAGAGATTACACCTGGATACGGATTAAGGTTAAAGAGGTAGAAGTACAGATTAGCACTGATAATGACACATCTTAGATCGTATTACAGTCAAATAGAGGGTATGAGATGTTGGGTGTCTAGATGAAAGATGAAGAAATGCAATTTATAAATGTTGAGACATTCATGTGGGGGGTAATAGCGAAGGCGGAAGATATTGATTTAGTGCGAATGAGGTAGAAGTGTGTTATATGGGTCAATCGGTATTAGAGAGAGTGACGGGGGTTATCTGCCAACTGTTGAGGGGTGACTTCTAACAGGCAGATATTGTGGACGAGAGGTCACTAATTCGGGACCCCTCGCTATGGGCCCCTTTCCGGCCCCTGGTTGACTTGATGGTTTCTGTTGAGAGCTTCTGCTCAGATCTACACACTCTGGGAGATATCGAGTTTCTGACAGGATAAGATCTCGATTCATACATAGTGATCATTATCCTACAATCATCTAATCAGTAAGAGACCTTCCCTTCCGTTACATAATAAGAGCCATCTAGCTCCGAGACCCGAACACAGCCAATCTCAACCTTCCGCAGATCTGACTTCACGGAAACCATGACTAGATGTACACGTCCGGTTTCTGTGATTAAATCGGGTCCAGCTCCGGCTGGTAGTCCGGCTTCTTCGATACCCATCACAAAGCCAGCAACCCTGCTCGCGGCGATGCTTTCCCAAGATCCCTCTTGATGGTTGGCGGCCTCAAGCAAAGCTATTGCACGCCGACGTATCTGTGGATATCGGCATTTAATAGCAGTGAAAAAGAGGGGAAAGATGAGGCCAGGCTCGAAAGAGAAGACGTGCTGTTTGTCCTCCCGCTTGGCTATCTCCCTGGGAAGCAGATTTTCCCCCAAGTCCACAACGTGCTCATATCCCCATAAGTAAGCGTCATGTATGCACTCTTGTCCATAGATACCCGTGGCGACTATAATTGTCATAACAATATGGTACATCTTTAACAAGGAGATGGTATACGAGACCTTCTGGAGGTTCTCTTCGCTCATAGAGTCTAAAAGCCGTTGAAATGTTGAGTTCCACTCCTTCAAAACTTTGGATGCTGCATCCAGTTGATCTGTTGGGACTGGTTGGGGTTCTGAAAGAACAGCAGTTCGAAAAATCCAGCAAAAATTGTGAATAAGGTAGTCCATTGCGTCTATTGTCGAATTAAAAGCCTTCGGTGGAAATCTGAGGTTGGGCGGAGTTTGATGTAGCTGGTATGGGTATGGCGCTTGATTGTCGGCGAAGGCCATGGCCTGTAGATCCAGGCGAGCAAAGACCCTTTGGACGTTGTTGGGGATAGCAGATGACGAGTTGACCTGGGGCCCGGGTACTGTACCTCGTTTACTCGCTTCTCTCGCTAGTATGCGAATGCCATTCTGCAGATGCATCTGCGCCGTTTTGAAATTCCCAATCAAATTTTCATAGCAGACAAAGAGAATGCAGGCCACCAGTCCTTTAATCACCAGCGTCTTCTCGCCGCCTGAACCTAATGCAAGGAGTCTCTTTGTATGGCCGACAGCATGGGTGTACTGTTCTAGAGAATACTTGCCATACTCTATAGCACTCTCGCCTGGAAAACGTCCGTTCAAATGAGTGGCCCGAAACCGTTGATGGAGCGCACTTAGCGAGCAGACGGCATACCGGCTATATCCGGGAAGGTTAGTTCAATAGGGATATGAAGAAGAGTGATGGGAGAGAAGTACATCGCAGGCTCAGTCAAACTAAGCTGTAGGACTGTTTGAGACCAGAACTCAGCACCATACCCCGGGCTAGACTCGATAGCGGTGCATAAAATGAAGAAGGAAAAAGAACTTCGTTGCCTATCGTCATCAAAGGTGGGAAGAGTTGGGGGGCTACGAGGTGACAGAGATTTGCCAGCCATAGACGCTCGGCCATTTATCCTGGATTGGCGGGAGGAGGACGTCGAGGATGGCGTGCATAAGCCATAGCCATCACATTTACGGCCAGTCGAGGTACAACGCTGGCAAGTTGGTTTAGCTTCGTCGCATTTGACTCGCCGGACTCTGATGCCCAACATTAGTAACCATCTATAGCCATCATTACACTGGCTCGTGAAAAGGATTCCTCGGCATATCCCACAACTTGAGCAGTCGAGGGAGAAAAGGCACCCGTGTCCCCTAGCTTCAGGGTTGCTTCCCGGTATCAAGACATGTCATTAATTGATATGTCATGGTCCTGTCATATCTACTTCCACATCTCGATACGATCTCGGGGTCGACATACCTGCAAGTTCTGCATCCCGTAGTCACTCTTATTTTACCACCTCGTCCAAATTCCATTTTCTCTAGTTGGAAATTTCGAGTTGCGCTGGGAATCAAGACAATGATAGACAGTGGACACGCGCATACGTTGGAATGAAATGAAGAACGGGGCCAAACTGGTTAGACGGAGCTCTAGCTTATCAGTAAAACAGGGGGCGAAGCCTCATTTTAGTACGTAGTAGCCGTGTTAAGAAATAAGCAGATATGCCAATTATAACTTGCCCACGAGTCCACGACCCAGGTTGCGTCCATGTACCGGTAGTACTACCTGGGGCGTTGTACACGGTACTACTGGTATATGGATGGAGAGCCCTGTGGATGGTTGTCGAGCTGAAAACGCCGCTATGGCGCAGACGTCGGTCAAGTCTCTGGAACCGACATGGTTGACCGTCAGCGTTGATGACTAAGAAGCGACCGAGCGAATCACTAGAATTACGACAAGTCATCTTCGACATCTTATCTGGAGATATCTCATATAGTATCTTCCTTTGCTAGGGCTATGAATTCCTTCGCCTTCCTACGGTACTAATATCATAATCTCATGCCCAAGCCCTAATGTGCCATAAATACGCAGTCGACCATGTCATGGGGGTGGATCATGGACCGCAGTCTTCCGTTTGTATAAATAAAGGGCTCTTCTCCAGCTCAGAAGAAGCCCCTCAACAATTTCATCTTCGTTCTAATATAATTTCACATTGTCTATCAAGATGCGCTCTCTTTCAACCCTCGAAGTCTTCTCAAGTGCTGTCTGGCCGTTACAATGCACTGTCCTTCCTGTTCCCTGGTCTGCGGGAACATCTACAACATCTTCCCATATTTCTCTTGTTTAAAAGCAGAGCTCTCCACCTTTCCGTCTCGGTCGTCGAGATGCCATAGAAAATGAGGCAATAACAGTCGATGATGTAATATATTTATCCTTCTCCGAACTACGTTAATTTTCTGACTACCGTGGTAGGGCTTTTGGTTTGGGGAGTTCACAGTCGGAGGCTCATCCAACATTAGCCTGCTGATTGACACTGGCTCTGGCGATGTGGTCCTAAATCCTGGCATCTATGTCCCTGGAAAAGCTTCTCAAACCCTAAATATTACTTTCGAAAATTCGTACGGGTCCACGGAAAGCAACGGCACGGGCAGTAGCACAGTAAGCCATTTGAACGTGTATTGAAAGCAACACCGCTTAATAATACGATGAAATAGGTGAAAGGAGCGCTATACCGTGATGAAATGTCATTTGGGAGCTTGACCTCTCAACAAGACTTCGGTTCCATTACACGATCAGGCAAATCTCCAATTCAAGGCTCCGGAATTGTTAGCTTTTCCGGGCCAATTTTTGGCCAGTTCCCTACCAATTCATTATCGTTTTTCCAAACACTCTGCACTCAGAAGAAAGTCTCTCAGTGCAGGTTTGGACTAGTACTTGGAGCAGATGGCATGGGAGCACAAGTCCTAGGAGAACTTGATACCTCATTATATGACGGCGAACTCAACACTGCGCCGATTCTAGAACCATGGGTTGTTTCGGGTGATATTGTTATTGATGGGAAAACCATAGCGACAGATCATATCATTGAAATGGACAGCGGGACTGCTAATCCTAACCCTAAACTACCTGTTCTAGGTTTATACTACTCTACTCCTCCACTAGCGCATCCCGAACCCCTGGTCTAGCCCCCCGCCCCCGCACCCTATCTATCTGAAACAGAAAGCCCATCCCTTCTCACCTCCTCGCTCCTCTCTGTATCCGTAACAGGCACCCTACCCAATCCCTCCCGTCACAGACTACAAAGCGCACCTAAAGTCCTGGCCGAGCTGCCACCTCAAGGGGAGGCATTCATCATGATTGCCAAGAATTTTGTCCTCCTGAGGCATTTCATAAGCATCTAGATGATTTGAATTAATTGCCTTACTTACTTAGACCTCCGCCATTCGTGTTTTCTCACAATTCACAACATTCACATGTCGTTAAGGATTGACAAGAAAGCCGCGGCTTGCAGGGTTCTTCCCCATACTTCCCCTCGTTCGGCGAATCAACCCGGTCTGCCTCTCGATTAAGCCTCATCGGCTTTATATCTCATTTGCGCCTCTCCGATGGCGATCACCACTTATTCTTTGTAAATACTGCTGCATGATTTGTTCCTGTTGTTGGATCTTAATTTCCACATGCGCGCAATTATGAATGCAACCAATCACATCATATTTTCTTTTGATGGTATAACTTTGCACATGCCCAAGATCTGACTTCGGGGTTGGCATACGGAAAGATGCTTGGATTTTCAATGATGCGGGGTCCGACAGGTGTCGTATCTCCACAAATTGAAGCTGAGAAATTGGGTTCATCTGCACACAAGGTGCTGCCTTAATTTCATAGAAAGTAGTATTTAGCTACAAAGCTATCCCACTGCCGAACTATGTGGCCTCCTAAAGAAACCACAAAGCCAGCTCAAAAATTAGTCCATAGCTCTATACTTCTACCAACATCAAAATGCGTCTCCAAATCCTAGGCCTCACTCTCCTTACTACCACCGTCCTCGCAGACGGCGCATCCATCCTCGCTGCCATGAGCAAAATTTCCTCTTCAACCGCCAAACTCAACAACACGGTTACCGATTTCTCCGCCGGACTCCTCGGGCTCGCCGACGTGGTGCCCCTCCTCATCGACAGCACCAACCTCCTCCACGACATCAACTCTGGCACAAAAGTCGCCTCTTCCTCTGCCAACCTTACCGTCCCCGAAACCATTCAAGTAGCATCAGCTACCTCATCTCTTGTGGCAGATGTACAAACTGTGTTGACATCAATTGTGAATGCGAAACCGAAGTTTGATAAGTTGGTGCTGGTTAGTCCGGTTGTGTTGGTCAATTTGAAAGAGCAGAAGCGTGCCACGGATAAATTTAGTGCGGCGGTTGTAAGCAAGTTGCCTGCAGCGTTTGTGGAGGTTGCAAAGGGTCTCGTGGCACCGATTGATACGGCGTTTGATGCGGCTATTGCGGAGTATAAGCCGTTTTGAGATGGTGGTGGGTGGTTATGTTATACGGGTTTTCGGGATGGAGATTGATGATTTTTCAATATACAAATGAACAGGATAGGGTAATAATTTAAGCTATAAAACAAAACCAATTTACCCATCGTTTAGGATCTTATAAAGTCGAAGTCTTAACCTGTGACTATAGACTTGAACACGTGAAGATTAATAGGCTGTGCAACTCTATGAGTTTTATAATTAGAGAGAGCTTTCTTCTATACTTACAGAGCTTTATCTAGACTATTTAAACTCTTCCCTTTTACGTTAATTAACTCACTCTCCTTATTAGGGTCACCGCGGACCCTTTTTACCACCTTTTCCACTAATTATATTTCTATATAATCGGGTTTATAAAATCGTAGTCTATTATATTTACAAGTCTGGTATTGTCCCTAATACGAAAAGCTAAAAGAGACACTTGCGAGCTAACCTATATTGACTTTTAGGTAATATACTAAGTACAACTATCTAGCTCTTCAGTAGCTACGACCTAAGGACTGTCGAGGAGTTATAGAAGTACTATAGTAGGGTAGAACTACAGGCAGGCGTCACGTGGCTACGTCGCGTAAGCTAAGGCAATAGGGGTAGAAAGGGGGCCCCGGCGTATATATATTCTTATTCTCTCCTTAGGTAGTTACAACTATAAAATCTTGATTCGCAGTCAACTACTTCCACTCCGTTATAGTACAAGCCTTACTTAGAGGTAATATATAATCTAGAGGAGTTCTATAATTTTAAGGATTTTAGATCGGAGAGAGTCTTATAACTCGAGCGGACAAAATTCCTATCTTACTTAGCTAAGCTAAAGGACGAAGGGATTAAGAGCTTGTATACTCTATTACTAAAGAAAGTACTAGATACTAATACTAATTCGTACCTGCTGTACGAACAGCGAGTCACATGTAAATATTCACCTGCCTCAGTCTTAATAAAACCACTTTTTGGCTGAGAATCGAATCCAGATATTGATCGAAAAGAGGTGTTTAGATAATGGGAATACGAAGAGGCTAAATAAGGTATGAAGGCGGGAGTGGAGATAAGTATGTTAGCATAATGAAAAGAGGCAGGTAAGGAGGCTAATCGCATGTGACAGATAACCCATATGTTATTATAGTATTATGGTTGTAAATAGCTACCACAGCCTGCTCAAGCGCAACGGCTAATTTTAAATTCTAAACGCCGACCTAGCTCCAAAGAACGCCGTCGTGGTATCCAATCCCAGAATCCTACTTATTTATAAATATTAGTGGCCAAACCCGTAGAACCGTCCCAACCCGTAGCCTTTATCCAACGAAAAAACTCAAGTTCCCAGCAACATCCGACATCTCAACCATACATCCTTCCCCTTTATTCTCCACTCCCTTCCTCGCAAGCACTTCGTTATATGCCCACCCTTTCCTCTCCCGGATAGTCCTGATCCCGCTTCCTTTTACAACAATATCGCCTGAGACGGTCTTTCCATGGATAGACCCTTCCCATGCTTTGGGGTAGGAGACCGAGACAGTTCCGGAGTTTGAACTGTGCTTAGATTGAAGGTTGCGGAGCGTCTTCGATTTCTTGTCCTTGGAGGGGTCTGGGTGAGATTGATCATGTAATGGCTGTTTGTCTTCTGTGGAGTTGGGGTGGGGCATAAACAACGGGTCCAGAACTTCGATATCAGTAACTCCGCTCACTGTATGGGTTTCGAAAGTGCCAGGGACGGTATTACTAAAATTCCCGGACGCACTATTGGCTTGAACGATTGGCAAAGCTTTGAAATTGAGAGTCCCGGAATTGCTCTTGAAATTACCGAGTGAGCCAAGGTAGAATGTTCCATGTATGCCGCCAGCGCTGGAGTGAACGTTGGTGATGTAATCTCGTGGAGGTGGTGCGTATTTCTCGTCCACAAGGGGTAGGTTCACGGAAATGGTTCCTGATGCTGTTTGTACTTCTAGGTCCGCGGGAGCGGGGGCAGAAGGCAAGGCATCTTCGGGAAGGACGTCAACTTTTATGTCCCCCGATTGTGTGGAGAACGCGAGGTAGTCTAACAAGGGGTATTGCCCTCTGATTTGCCCAGTAGTAGTCTCGACAACAATTCGCCGAGATGAGAATGGGTAGGTAGATTCTACGTCGGGTTGAGCGGAAATTAAGGTTTGGCCTGGAGTGCTTGGATCGCTACTTGGGACGCCCTTCTCAGAAGTTTTCAGGTCTCCAATATTGGGGAAGAAAACATCACCGGTCAGGGTGGTAAGCTTAGAACGACCAGATACGTTGACTTTGATATCTTCCAGAACCCTCAAATTAAGAGTAACAGCCTCAATCAAAAGGTTTGTGAATTCGGCATCCGCAGGAAACCAAGCAGTAATTTCCAGGGAGACACAGTGACGTCTGGGAGAGTTCAACCGTGCCCGCCTCGGTGTGCTAATCTTAAGAGTTCGGGAATGTTCATCCCAAGACTTATTGATCCGTAGGTTTGGATCGCTGACACGCACATCGACGGTAAAATGAGAACTGTTGCCATGTTGCGAGTCCACAGGTAGTCGTCGGAGGTGGACTTCTCCTTTGGTCTCCACATGGCTCATGTATCGGGACCCATCATCGTCATGGGTAGTTTGTATCACAGTTAAGTCAGACCCAACAGGAAACTCGTACACCACCTCTTCGTTCTTGTGCGTTGCTGATGGGCAGTATGGCCCACTGGCACCAGCCGGCGTGCCTTTTGATGGAGGCAAGTTTACGGCGGGGTTTTTGTGACGCTTGGTATGACGTTAGCACACAAGGCCAACCTCGCAATTATGTACCTAGTTGAGACAGTTGAGTAGATATGACTCGATTTGAGCTCTCATAGAGAATTGCTACTCTTGTAGTAGATTTAATAACCGAGGGCTTTGAAGAAAACCTCTGCTACGTCCTCCGACCGACTTACTTAAGTCGACATATTGCGGGGCTGTATATTCCAATGGATGCAGTAGGACTGTCCATGAACCACTCGGAAATGTTTGGATAGAAAGAATGCTAATAATGGATCGAGTTATATTAGGGATCCCTGTACTCACCAAAGATTGTGCACAAGAAACAGTTGCAACCCATACAATAAGCATAGTAGATAACATAGCAAGTAATAGTACACGTTTGTTGACTCTCCGCCACCGAGTAGCTCTTGGTGCGTTGTCCGAAAGAGGCGTTCGCTCATCCGACCTATCTTCGATAGGTCCACCCATGCTTTCGGGCTGATGTGGTTGAAGAAGGCCCCGCTCGAGGTGGTTTTCCGCAAACGTGCGATATCTTCTCTCGTTCGCCGACGCTTCAGAGGCACCGGATGAGGTAGTAGGACTAGGGGTATACGCTGGAGGGGGACCGCCCATTAAAGGCATCTGCTCAACGAAGAAGTGATCGGGGTGTTGTGGCGAGAATCGAGATAGAGGAGCGTGTGTTTGTCTACTCTCGGGCGAAGAAAGCGTCCTCTCACTCGGCGGCGCTGACGCGTGGGTAGCCGACGACGACGACGACGGCGACTGTGTCATGGCAGGATGGCTTGAAGCTCTTGAGCCTTGCCTCATAGGCGCCTGGGCATGTGGTGTGGGGATCAAGACTTTTGCCTCTGGCTTTTTATCGTCAAGATCGAGCGACGGGTCTTGGACCATCATGCCTGGCGGCATGGCAACGGCCCCGCGATTGGGGTTGAAATAACCATCGGTAGGACTGAGCTCGTCGCTGAACGAGTCGGTATCTGAGTCTTCTGCGGAGTAAAGACTGTCTGAGAAGGGCATGTCCAAGGTAGGAAGGGATGAGGTGGCGGACAGCAACGCGCAAGCACAACACAACACAACACGAAATAAGATGATTGCCTGGGGAAACTAGGAGATGACAAAGTGAGCAGAATCAGAGAAACAGAAAGAGATTCCGGTCAGACCAAATAACAAGCAATGGGCCAATGTACCAAGAGTAAGCACGGACAAGGGAATGTGGAGGCGCAGTGCATCTCTAGTACTTCGAAGTACACACGTAATATCTGGCAACTTGTCGTGGAGTCGTGGCTATGTAGTGCTCCAGGGGTATATTACAGTAGCAGGCGAAGGGGACAGTACTCCTACTCCGTACGAATTAATCATCCTGTTGCCTTGGACGCGCGGCGTATTGAAGTCTCCAAGGCGATGAAATCTGCCTTGTTTACGAGGCATGAAGTTGGAGGGGAGCGTCACGTGATAACAGGGTCAATATCAAAAGAGGCCCGTGCACAGACCGGAGCTACCTCGATCTCCCGAAGAAGAAAGCAGCTCCAAGGACGTAGGGACAAGATTCTGAGTTCTGAGTTTTGGATGACTTCTCGATATGCACGGTCTCTTATGGTCTAGACTCTTCTAAGCTCCATAGGTTTATGGTCTTCCCACTCATTGACGGCAGTATTTAAGAAAGGGGCTCCAAAACCATGCTCGCCCAATCGACATTTAGAAGATGCAGATTATCTTGCAGCACTGTCCCTATCACTGCCACCCATTCCCCTGAGAGCTCGCGGGCGAAGTTTTCAGCTGTGCAATGGAAATGGAACGGCGACAATCGTTTCTCAAGCACGACTGCCTCCCCCCTAACTCCAGCGGACCGCATCCACATCCTAGGCATTGGAAACCTAGGCTGTCTATACGCCTATGCCTTAGCCACAAAACCCGAGCCACCACCCATCACACTTCTCTTTCATCGGATAAAGATGGCAACCGACTGGGAGAAGGTTGGTCAGTCTATTGAGCTATCCATAAAAGGCAAGGGATATGTATCAAATTCCTACGATTCCGAGATAATCAAAACACCTTCCTTGGATAACGGCGGGAAATGTCTAGACCCTCCAATCAAGAACCTAATTGTGGCCACAAAAGCAGTAGATGCAGCCGATGCGCTCGCTTTAATACGGCACCGTCTCTCACCATCCTCGAATATCCTCTTCTTGCAAAACGGCATAGGCACCCCAGAAGAAGTGTCCGCAAGGAACTTCAAAGACCCCGCTACACGCCCTAACTATCTCGCCGCCGTGACCTCCCACGGCGTCTTCTCCCAAGGCCCATTCCGCTCTGTATTTTCCGGACGAGGCAATGTCTTCATATCAAAACTGCCCGCGAAAGCAGCGACTCAATCGCCCTCTAATTCTCACTCAAACTATCTCATCAAGCAGATCTGCAACACCCCCCTCTTAAACGCTACCAGAATCTCTCCACAGAAATTCATATTGCACCAATTCGAAAAAGTCGTTATCAATGCGGTAATCAACCCTCTAACCGCCATACTCGACTGCCGGAACGGGAAACTCTTCGACCACATCGAGGTTGTAGTAGTCGTGCGGGCGTTGATCACGGAAGCTAGCAATGTTCTTCTCTCCCTACCAGAACTACGCTCTTTAGATCTTACAGAGGAGGAGGAAGAATATTTACTCTTCCGCTTCTCGCCCGAATCACTAGAAAGGCGCGTCCAACTTGCAGCCTGCAAAACCAAGCGGAACACAAGTAGCATGCTGCAGGACGTTCGAAGTCACCGGACGACGGAGATTGATTATATTAACGGGTATATTGTAATGAATGGGAAGGATCTGGGCATTGATGTTACGACGCATGAAAAGATTATGGAGTTGGTGAACGAGAGGAAGATGATTACGGTGGATGAGATTTTAGATGTTTTTGATATGAAGATTGAATAGGGGAGCGGAGCTGGTTTAGTCCTTGGGCAGGATTGAGCCGTCTTGAATTTTGGAGATATATACATAGACTCTGACCAACTTAACCCACCTAATACCAATTCATGCAACCATCTTTTACACCACCCGGGAATTTATTTTGTAATTTGAGCTGGCGTGATGGCGAATGTAGGCCGGACGTAACTGTATTTCCTCGCATGTTAGCCATACCCTTTTGTTTCGCCATCCCTCCCCTCTCCCAGAATTTCCTACAACCCAAAGCAAAATCAATGAGAGAATCAATTACGTACCGATCCGAATTATAAGGACTCGTCTGAGTGCCCAATAACTCCTTCTCCCTCGCCTGATCCGCATAATGCCTCCTCGCCAGATCCCGATCCTCCTCAGCCGTCAATAAAGGAATGAGATGAATTCTCGACCATAGCTTTTCCCGTGCGAGTTCACTATTTGCACAGCAGTTAGCCTCACGATCACTTCCCATCATGCCCCAACAGCCAAAAGAAAAGCATGTATCAAAAACGTACTTATGTTCCCGAATCCCCGTTCCCAACTTATAGAAGCCATATGTCATCAGGGCCCCCACGCCCATCAGCACGAGTCCAGGCCGAAATCCACGCGCGGGGATATTTCGCTATACCACAGAAATCAATTAGCATGTCTCCTTTCAAATTGCCAGTCCTGGCTTATGTTTCCCACGCGCATTGGATGCTGGCTTGTTTATGACGTGAGGTAGATGTGTAGCGATATCGTTCGCACTCGCGGGTCCGCAATTGATCGAATCCTATATCCCGTACGCAGCCCAATTCCCTCCTCCATCCCTATCTCTCTCTCCTTCCCGGGGCGTCCATCCTCCATCGTGCCCTTTCTCATTCCGCAATCATCCAACCCATCCCTCATACCCGTAACCATCCTCAGCTAAAAAGGGAAACGCACAAACGTACCTTGTACTGCACAGGGCCGTATCCGCCAACGGGGGGCAGATCTTGTGGCATTTTGTCTCGTGGTCGTTGTGTTTTCAATTGCTGTGTTTCAATCGCTGTTCCGCATGGGTGAGTTGAGGTTGATGGTCGGCTTTGGAAGCTTACCGCGCTAGGACAATTTGGGGGATTCTGCCGTTTTATTTAGAAGCGGTGAATGCGACCAGACATGGAGCACAATCACGAGGGGGAGTTTTTCAAAAGGACTGATTATTAAGAATCAAAGGCTTATAGATGAGGTAGGATTTCTGTGTTTGGAATATTGTAAGGCTATAATCGACATTCGAATCAATCTTTTGATTCGAAGTATTTATCCATGCAGGTATCCGACTCCCTTTGCAAATCCCATGTCGTGAAATTCCCCGTATGCTAAGCCCGATCGCTAAACACCCAACTGGCACCCCATCACCAGAGACATTGAACGCCTTCCTTCCCAAATCCACAATAAATAAATGCTATGGGGTATGCAACGACATGACGCTCGTAGAGCTTTGGCAAAATTCAACAAGAAAGCATGAGTGGAGGTGAACAAATAGCCTTCTTCAACCGCCATCCCCACCCATCGCCTCAGCCTCCTCCCTCTCAAACTCAGCCATCATCTCCTTCTCAAGATCGTCCTCTAGCCCATCGACACCTTCACCATCATTTGTACCTCCCTCATCTTCACCATCCCCTCCGTCGCTCATCGGGCCCGGCGTAGGGAGGCCATTTTCCGACACCATCCCATTAGGCGTCTTAACCATATTCAACCCCGTAGTCCGTGAATTTGCAATCCGTTGCTTTTTAGATAACGTGCTTTCTCCATCACTATCATCATCCGTTGCTGTCGTCTCTCCATGTTTGCGTTTACTCCCCCGCACCAAGGAGCTATCGTGACTTGTAGTACTCTTAACGCTCGCCGTATCGCTCTCGGATCCCGAGTCTTCTTCTTCGCCATCCATGAATTCGGCTAATTCATCGTCGGCTGATGCCCAGTTGAAGTTTTTGAGGTCGTCGATGGGCGAATGGCCTTCGTCGAAATCCTCGGGCATAACACCAACGGTGTCTGCTGATTCTTGACTGTTAGGAACAGAATCATTTTCTTCGTCAGAGCTTGGGCCAGAGTCGTCACTCTCGTCGGAGTCGTGAATTGATGACGGGCCACTTAAGTCGCCCCCATCTTCTCCTCGCTTTCGATCTGACTCAGATATCTCGATCTAGAGCATGTCAATACATATTTATGATTACTAATAAAAGTAAATCTTACCAGATATGGCGTCTCGTCCGCTTTTTCCCACTTGCTCATCGAGTTCAACAGCCACTCCTGGTTCACGATCTTTATATGAGGGTAGATGGCTGCTTGCCTAACCTTACTTGTCCGAGTCCGACTCGTTGAGGCCACTAGATGAGTAATTCTCCTCGAAACCCTATATTCTGTTAATATTAGGCTTTGCTTGAAAATGGGCAGTACTTACCTTGTATGAATTTCGGCTCCAAAGCTCATGACTTGTAAAGCAATCTCGGACCTTAGAAGATCAATTCCTAATGGAACTAGGCCGGACATCACAATTACGCAGCCCGCCAGTGTGTTGGCCCTGGTGCTGTCAGTAAAGCGGCTCAAAACAGGAAACATAGCTCTCTTCGAGATCGCATACTTTATTCGTGGCATCACCACCGCAACATCTGGGACAATCTTCAAATCCGCTGCCTCGCCCTTAATTGACATTTTCTTATTATGTCCAGGCTTTAATTGTGCAACACGACCGCCCGGAGCACTAACAAGCGCCTTATCATACTCATCGTAGAACGACTTATGAACTTGTGTAAGATGCTTCTCGAGGTACATGAGTTCGACGTCGTCGTCTTTGAGTAAGTTATGTCGGTGGTGGGGGTGGTGTTCAGGGGTGGTGCTGCCATTCTTTGTCTCTTCATTGGATTCCTCGTCTACCTCCTCGTCCTCCTTATCTAGTTGCTCTTGTAGGTGCAATAACGGTCGATCCTTTAATTGCTTTTCTAAGAATTTCTCTTGTTCGGCGGTTTGCTCGAGGCGTAGAGCTTCATCACCGCCACCGCCCATTCTAACCAGCTCTTCTAATGCACTGATTTTCCCACCTTCCTCAGGCGTATCTGTCCCTGTCTCGGTTGGTTCTTGAGTGGTCTCGATGCTGGCTGGAGTCCCCTCGGCAGCTTTGTCTTCAGTCGGTTTTTTTGCTTCTATTTCCTTGAAGGCCTTCTTCTTCGGCGCCTCGGTAGGTTTCGGTAGTTCTTCTCGTTTAGGAAGAAAGCTCGAGTTGATATCTCCAATGCCCTTGAAAAAGTCATAAGGTAGAACTTTGATGAGGTTAGGTCGGTTCTTTGGCCAAACATCAGCTCGATCATCGATAATAACGACCATTTTGGTATCCACAGGGAACAACCGGGCTAGACTCTTTGCTGTGATATTGCCATTCTCGTCTCTGCTGATAATTCGGTCACCGAATAGCTTTTTGTCTGGGTCGACAATCTTGGCAATATTCAAGGCGTACGCTCTCGTACCCATCGTGTAAACGTGTAACTCGTATATCTCCGCAACCTTGGCGAGGAATTCTTTCAGTCCAGGCCGCATCTTGATATAATAATTGCATCCTGAAGCCAGACCTCGGGGTCCATCATCATTCAGTTGAAATACTCTCACGTCCTTGACGGCCTCGTAATTTGGTGAACTCGGATCGCTTTGCCACTCTCCAACCGTCGGCTCGATGCATGCATGTATAATGGTCTGATCCAGATCCACTACAAGCGATAACTTCCTATGCTTGAGCAAGCGCCGTTGTAATTCTTCCTCCGCCTTGGAAGCTTCATCTTGGCTGACTCGTAGCGCAGTCTGGTCGTGAATCATATTGATCTTCGCCCGGTCTGTATCACTTGACGCGCTAACCCAGGACATCTCGGTCATATCTTTCCCGCACAGGCCACAAAGGCCTGCGAACTGGATCGAGTGTGAGCATTCCTCCTCAATTTCCACGAATTGCATATTCCCCTCGATGACCTGGCCCTCATGTACCTTCCACTTCGTGATGCTGCCATCGGAAGGGCTATCCCAGTCGGCCCAACTCGTCTGCTCCTCCTCCCATTGCTCGCCAAATGGATCGCCGACTTGGTTCATCCATTTGAACGTGTATTGGAGGATTGTCTCTTGTTTCTTGACGGCGTCGCCGGGCTTCTTGGCAATCTTATTGATTGTAATTGGGTATTTGAGGTGTGGCCCTAAGCTCAGTGGCTTTCCCATCTCGACGGCCTCCTTCGCTTCGGAGTATCGCGCTTTTTGTCCTCATGCAGGTTTGGATTTGGGTATTGCCGACCTAGAGATACAAACAGACGACATTAGCAGGCGTTCTTGTCAATGTAGGTAGGTACAGAAAGGATTAGGGGGAAGCATGGATGATGGCCCCGGAGCGCGCATCCCGCCCTGCTATGTTTCTCAAGGCTAGAGTAGGAGAAATAGCAGGAGCAGGAGTTTGCGCAAAGCTTCAAGGGTACACAATACGGCATCTACAAGCTGCTGGAGGACCTACGATCTCAATTTGAGCCTCATGAAAGCTCTCATAGATGTCGCGTGGAGTACAGCTACAGCGTTGTATGACCTGTGTGTCTGAACCGCCTTTCCATTCTGTGTCCCGTGCTGCAGATATTCACCTTTTGCTGTAACGGAATATCTGATCTGGCTGAGATACTCCTTGACCGGTTTGCGCCAATCGTTTCCTTTTGCGGTGCGATTTCTCTGGATGTGTGCACAGCACCTTTTTGCTTTGTGGAATGTGCGTGTGTGTGTGTGCGCAACGGCAATACCTGCGATTACTGCGATTGCTGCTGCGATAATGGCGACAATGGGGACAAGTAGGATAATCGCGTGGTGTTGTGTTTGCGCTGGGGATCGGTCACTGGGAGCTTGAAGCTTGGTCTGGCTGGAGCTTCTCGATGGGGGTTGGCGTGGGAGAGAGAGTGGCGTATGGCGGCCTGAGGCACGACCGAGTCGACGGTGCAAAATGGTGACGTTGTTCTGTCTCTCGTCTCGTGCGGTTGTCTGTCTGGCGGGTGGAAAACATGGGGATACATGGGGCTTTTAAATACCGGTTGTGCCAACTGGCCGCCGGAGTGGGGAGAGCCCTAGCGGTGCTCTTGTTGGTTGGCTAAGCGAGCACCTGGATGACTCCACATCTGGGTCACGTTACTCAGCGGCCGGCACGTGGCTGGATTGAATCTGGATTCATGGAGAATGTGGACTGGGACTCCCGCCAAAGAACAATACTCCCACTAGTGATTGCCTCTTCCTATATAATCAATAATCTTGCTCCCAGTCACTGAGCTGCCGTTATCCCGCCGCAAATTTGCGAGTTTCTCCGAGTTTCCTGCGTAATCCAGTCTTCTAACACCTCTGCGCCTGGTTGGACCGAGTCTGCGGTTTGAATACTGCCCAATCGGGAAATAATCGGGTTTTGCGTTGGGTAGGCAGTTAAGGAAATAAAGGAAGCCAAACGAGTGAGAGTCTCTTGCGCCAGATATCCCGCAAAATCAAAATTGACAATGTGTGAGGAACTGCTAAAGACTCTATTATTTGCCGCAAACGGCTTGCACTTTTTGCCGTGTTGCTTTAGTTTCTAGGTACATATTACTAACATTCCTCATCAGTGGCCATTGCTCTCGCGTGATTAAACCTCCTCTCTGTCGTCGCGGTCCGACTTCATGACTTCGGTCTGATAAACCGCAGAGTCAGGGTCGTTTCTATGTGCTATGTAATTCTTTCTTGCTTTCACCGCAATACAAGAGACGTCTCGGCCGAATAGCATTTCCATGTCTTCAATCGTAACACCCTTCGTCTCTGGAACAAAGAAATACGCAAAGAAGAATGCCAACACAGTACAAGTTCCAAAGAAGATAAAGGTTCCATATCCGATCCCCTTGATCATGTATGGAAGTGCATACACAACCATGAACTGCGATAGCCATTGGATGCAAACCCCAGTAGCCATTCCCAAAGTCCGCACCCTGGTAGGCAGAATTTCCGAGGTATATAACCAGGGAATACCGTTCCAGGAGAACCCGTAAAAGATTGCATACACGTAGACCATGGCAAGAGCTGCATTTGCACCGGCATCTCTGGGAGGCGCTTTATTCAGGGAGTCGCTGACTGCCACATATATACCCATATAGTACATAGCAATGCCGGCACCCACGGAGCCAACGAGGAGAGGAAGCCGTCGGCCCACCTTGTCAACAAAGAAGGCTACGAAGATAAAACAACTAGCCATCTTGACAAGTCCGTAGACACCGGTGGCTAGCAACCCGACCGAGGTCCCCGTAAAACCGATGGCTTTGAAGATGGTTGGGGAGTAGTAGTTGATTGCATTGATTCTGTGCTGGACATTAGCACTGAAGTGGTATTCCTGGGGAAGTTCAACAATATCCTACCCAGTGAGATTTTGAAGGACCATAAGGAGAGTGCCAATTGTTACCCGATTCCTCACTCCTGGAGCCATCAGCTCTCTGAAGAGAGTAAATCTTCCAGATGAGTCTCCAGCCATCTCTAACTCATGATTGACTCCATGTTCGATTCTGGATAGTTCTTGCTGAACATAGTGATGGTCCTCAGGCAAATTCCGGACCCACGCGAGAGAAGCCTGAGCATCCGCGCTGCGATTCTTCGAAACAAGCCATCGCGGAGACTCCACACAGAAGAAAGGCACAGTTAGAAGAAGGAGTCCGGCAGGAACGAGTTGTATAGCCACAGGAATGTGCCATTGTGCGGGATTGTCGGGGGATATATTTAAGTTGACGCCGTAGTTGACCCAGAAACCGAAGACAAGGGCTACCTGAAGCATTACTTCAAACAAGCCGACAAGACGGCCTCTTATCAATGGTGGTGCACACTCTGAAATGTAGATAGGTAGAATCATAGATGTTGCACCGACACCTAGCCCAGTGAGGGCGCGTCCGGCATAAAGCAAGCCAATGATGCCTCCAAGCTGCATACCAGCACCAATAGAGAATATGACGGCGGACAAGAGAAGAATCGGTTTGCGACCAAAACGTTCTGCTAGGTAGAAACCAAACATGGAGCCGAAAAATGCACCACCTTGGAACGTGGAAACTATATTGGAAGAGAGACTAGCTAATTGACTAGGCGATGCAACATCAAGCCCGTACGCTCTCTTGAAGGAGGGAAGTGCCAAGGTGCCTCCAATAAATGCGGAGTCGTAGCCATACATTGCGGATGCCTGTGCACATGTTAGTCTATAGAAATGAGGATTGCGAAGAGAGAGACTCGTTCATACCCATGCCGCCGAAAAGGACAATATATATGGCCGATATCCATATACTGAAGGTGGGGCTGGCTCCACGCCCGGCGGCTCCTTCACCTCGAAGATGTTTCTCATCCTGTCTTACTCTTCTGGGTTGACGGAAATGCCACAAAATAGATAATATTGCTCGTTTGTAGGGAAGGGGGAGAAGTGGAATTTGGTAGAAATATATGTATGCAGAAATAATTAGCCAAGAGCCCCACCAATAATGGGATAAATATTTAACTCGGCCAAGCTGACCTCGACAAGACCATATTTCCCTGGGGAACCTGGGGTCTTTTGGGAATTTTTGGGGATTTCGCCCCTGGTTTCCCCACTCTTTGCGGATGCTGACAAGCGACCTTTTGGGGAAATGGTTTACCGCACAATCTTTCCAGCTGCCAGGTCCACGGGGCCAAGCTAATTGTGGTCGAAGCGCGGCTAAAGGATCTCCCCGATTTTAGCATCATGCTAAGATCAGATGGCGGTGGTTCGAAATTGAAAAGGACATTCAACTAGGTTACGAAACTTCTATTCTATCCCCCTCTCCATTCTTTATCCTTCCCCAGGTTCCACAGTCAAAATGCCCATCCCCACCCCCAGAGCAGTACCAACCCCTTTCCCCACATTTGATTCACTTCCCCTTGACAAAAGTGGACCTCCAGGGAATGCATGGGGGCTTTTTGGGCCAAACGACCAGCTGGGTATGCTGAATCTCATCACCCCAGAAACCGTACGAGCGGCGGCGAAAGAGGAGATTCGAGAGGGCATTCGTATACCTCTAGACTGGCCTTTGAACAAACCCGCCTTCCCTACCTTTGCGCGTGAGAAATTTCATCATGAGATTCAAAATAAGAGTCCTCAACCAGGCGTCTCAATGAATGATGATGTGGTGCATTTCAACACGCAGAGTAGCACGCAATGGGATGGCTTTCGGCATTATGGTAAGTCACAATTTCAAGGCATCTCAATATCCAAAACCATTTAGCACATTGAAATAATTACCGGATTGCTCACAAAATTTGGTGTCTGATCACGATCCGAAACTTGGGATGTGTTGTAATAACTTGAAAACAGGTTATCAAAAGGCAAAGAAACACTTCAACGGACACACCCAAGCAGATTTTGAAAATGGGGGCACGGCTCTTGGAATCAATTGTGAGACACCTACACTCTAAAGTTAATGGGAACTAACTCGGGCAGCATGGGTCGAAAGCGGTGGTATAGTTGGCCGTGGAGTCCTCCTAGACTGGGCCAGTTGGGCAGAAGACAATGGAATCCTGGTCCGGCCCTTCCAAACCGGCGCTGTCGAAGTGTCGCATCTGAAGGCCATTGTTGCCGAGCAAAAGATCCAATCTCGCCCCGGAGATATTCTATTCATTCGCTGCGGATTTGCGGCAGCTTACAACAGACTTTCAATAGACGAGCAGCAGGCTTTCCCAGATCGACAACCTTCCGGTTTGCTTGGAATTGAGGCTACTAAAGAGTCACTGCGCTGGTTATGGGAGAATCAGTTTGCCGCGGCGGCAGGTGACTCTCCTAGCTTTGAAAGAGGCCCTGCAAATGGCCCATACAATGACCCTGATGTTACGATGCATCAATGGATGTTAGGAGGATGGGGAATGCCGATTGGTGAGATGTTTGATCTGGAGGACCTTGCCAAAGAGTGTAAAAGGCTAGGGAGAAACACATTCTTCTTGTCAAGTATGCCATTACATGTAAGAGGAGCTGAGCACCGGAGTAATTTCTTCAAAACCTGAGAATCTAATAAAAGCCTAGGTACCAGGAGGGGTTGCGAGCCCTCCAAATGCAGTCGCAATGTTATGAGAAAGCAGGAACAGCAGGTATCAGAAACCACAAAAATAGAACACACTGTGCAAATAAAGGAATTAAGTGTTGAGGATGTGGCTATGTCTTCTACTGGACCAAAGAGGGCCTTAGAAATTCTCAGACACCCGCCTGTTATGGCGCATTATAGGTATGAGTTGTACTCCGTAGTGGAGACTACACGTGAAGAATGTGTGAGGCAATCGCCGCAAAAAGAAAAGCCCAAAAAAAACATACAACAGCAGGTATTCGCTGGTGGTCACCCACCCAACTACTAATCTGCCGATCTGAGGCTTGTGTATGGCAGAGCGGACGGGATGCCCATTTCTCCTCAGTCTATGGTCGTATGTGGCAGTTATTCTTCTAATAAATCATATATTGTCGAGAGGTAGAAGGACCGTCCGTAAGGTAGTAAGCGTAAGGTGTAAAACAACCAACAAACCCCGTAGTCAGGAGGTATGGGATGGAGACTATAAACCTGTGGGAGAAATGGTCAGAGGGAACGTCTAGCCTGTCGACGAGTTGTCGGGTCGTCAGGTCGACCAAAAGAAGACTGTGCCATTAGGCACAATGTTCTTTATAGTGTTTATTAGGGCTCACCCAGTTGGTGGCATTTCAGGGACTTAATAGTCATGCAGGCAGTAATTAAGACAAGAGTCAAGCTTATTGTATTCTAAGCTATGAGAGCCGGAGTCGTCGAGTTGATTTATAAGTCCATTCTTTTATATGTGTGTCTGTGTGTATTGTAAGTATATGGATGAGTGCCAGGAGCTTTAAAGCTTAGCTATCTCCACCAACCCACGTGCATTATAGCAAACCTAATATACTGATTACATGGTATTTGAATAAAAATGGTGCTATTTAGGGGTGGTTGGGGTTGCCCCGCTATAGTATACCAGACAAAAAAGTAATAGACGATAGAAAGGCGCAAATATAAGAAACGGTTCCTCTTATTCGACGCCTTAGGGTTATTTTTTGAGTGATTCAATATAACCGGACTTGTCCCCCAGACTTGTACCCATAGAAATCCATGGGATAAGGTAGTCTTCCTCAATGTGCGCGACCTATACCCGTGCCACTGTACAAATCACTGTCATTGCATACATTTGTTTGCGTCCAGAGTATTTCAAGTGTGTTATACACGCTTCATAAGCCTGATGTTCCAAGATATCGATTTCGCTTTGGGATGCCGTGTGTTTTTGGCTTCGAAGATAAATAGTCTGTGAGTTGACTTGTCCGTCCATTTGTCCACAACCAGCTGAACTATTCTACGATCTTGGGGATCGTCAGTCGGCGGTTGTTGTGAAGCGACAACCTAGCTGTCTGCAACTGGGAATTCTCCACGGATTATATGCTCCCAGAACCTGGTTGCAGCCCATTCCATAGTCTATTTACATAATGCTGAATGATATGGTTCTCCGCGCCAGCGACGACGAGTTGACCGCGAGCGACTCGTGGCGATACGTTCTTCGACGGCAGACATCTTTTTTCGCGAAGAAGAAGGCTTCAAGGGCCTGCTGCAATGGATCGGCGAGGAGAACCCATTCTTCGAACGCCTTGTTGCTCTCGCGGGGAGCTTCAGCTCCGCAAACCCTCGAAAACCGCTCTAGGAGTGGTATTTTGCAGACGTGTAGTTTCGAGACCTAGTTTGTAGGATCACAACATTGGATCCGGCGAGGAGGATCATAGCGTGCGAGGCACTAGAGCATCCGTGGTTTATACAGAGCGATTAAGACGCCTTGTGAAGCGCCATCTAGTCGAGCACCTGAATATGTTACAATAACTTATTCTTATAAGATTAATGGCGGAAGGTTTTAATCTTATATCTATTAATTTGAACTCCCCTCCTCTACCATGATTGATTGATTGAGCGACTTGATTTGATTTATTCCTATTAGCCGTACAAAGTCGCTAGCCTTATTATCACAGAACTAGAATTAGCAAGTCACGTAACTTATTACTAGGAGGCATATATTTACCTCGAAAAGTCATACTCTCTCTTCTTCTCTCCTTAGCTTAATATCTTCGTACTTATAGCAATTATAGTTAAATAGAGACATCCTCTACTATTAAGTATTCTTTACTTGTATTTGTAACAGTAGTACTATAAGAGTAAATTTACTAGTAACGAGGCTGATAAAGATTTCTTTAATATATAACTAAGTATAGTTTAGTTACTAGATATTTCTAAGTATAATAATCGATTACTTTAATTTTTAATAAAATATTCAGATACACAAGAACATTAAGCGTGTATACGATATATCCAAACAATATAGCTTAAACTAGAGAGAGTTAAAGCAATAGTTTAAGCCTAGACTAACAAATACACTACTTAAACGCTATATTGTTACCTCTTAGAGCGATCTTCTAGTAGGAAGTAGCTGAGAATTGCCTACCGCGAAGGTATATTAACAACAGCAGCAAATTAGTGCTCGGTCGACAGGATCGGCATAGAGTTGACATCGACTAATGTAATCGATGGAACCCATGGTCTTATAGGGGACAGCGTGCATAAGGCTCCCATTCCCCAAAACATAGATGCACAGGAAACAATAAGAGAGAGAAGAGAGCGTAAGGGAACAAACTACGATATAAACCAAGGAGTTTTTAACGCGTATACGGGCGTGCACTAGCTAGGGGATCGGGGATGTGTCACAGATCAGGGGGTTACTAAGGTTAACCTTTTGGGGTGCACGTGCTACAAAACTCGGGATATATCACATTCTAAGGTAAAATTCTCGAGTATTAGTACAGTTATAGGACTGGGACCACTAATATCATTGAGGGTAGGTGGTTGAGGATAGGCTCTGTATGGGGAGGGGAGGGAGTTGGATGAAGATGAGCTATTGTTAGAGGGGGTTTCTACACGAGGTGCGGATATACGCTGGAGGGGTTATAATCGAACGGACACATGGTACACGGACTCTCCCGATTGTCCCAAATTATTTGGACTATTCTTGGGTGATTTGCCAGAACATCGAATCGATTTTGGTGAAGGGGGAATCGCTCTGAATCCGCAACTATACTCCTTAACATCCCGCACTAAAATCCATAAACAACTCTCCAAAATCAAACGGAATCCAACAAAAAGTCAAACCCGGAAAATTCCACTCCAAAATGAACTCCTTCGGAACATAACTCTGGAAATCCATCTCAGCATCCAAACTCTCTATCCCAGCAGTCTGAGTGTCTCTACTATCACTCTGTTGAAAATCTCCTCTTAGGGCTCTTTCACATTTCTCTACGCTGAGACTAAGGATTCGAAAATAGATGTTGTTGGAGCCTTGGATTTGAGAGAGTTCGCGGAGGAGGGTGTTGGCGTCAATGATTAGTTCTGACATGTTGGTTGATTCAGGGATAAGGCGGGCTAGCTTGAGGAAGAGGAGGACGGAAAAGGCGCATTTAGCTGGGGGGGTTAGAATCGTGTTTGGAAAGAGTTGGAACCAAAAAGCAGTTTAATAAATAACTTACCCCACACGAAATCCATGCCGTATCTGAGTGCACCGAGATACAGTTTTGGGCTGGAAAGAATGGTTGACAAGTGACTTTGGGCGCTACTTTTGGCGAGGTGTACAAGATTTTTTTGCTCATCTGACATTATCCTTGAATACTTCGTTAGCATCATGCTTATTCTATAAGTGTAACGTGGGACGGGTACGCACGCTAAATTGTCAATGCCAACGCCTTGCAGTCCCTTACATAGCATTGTCATTTCGGACCAATCTCTCTGAATTTTGAAGTTGATGATAAGACTAGCTGTGTCGCTCTCATTTCCTAGTCTCGATTCTGTGAGAGTTTCATTAGGTCACACATTACCAAAATTGTCAGTGTTATTTACCAACGAGATTGATCCAATCACTATTCTGTGTCAGTAAGTTATCCTCGGAGAAATATTAGAGTTTACTCACCTGAGCCAAATCCTTAGATCGATTCTCGTGCCTTGAACAATATCGCTCAACTCCTGATCTGAAAGACTTGTTCCAGGTCGCGGGGATAATTTTTCATGAGCGAGTGCTATCAAAATACAATGTTAGAGTTCTGATGCTAATAGCTTCACCCCGCGTTTCTCATTGGTCTCACCTCGGATCGAATTCAACTGCATCTCGATCAGTATAATTCCCACCACAATTGGGAAATGGAGGGACACTGACCTCTACTTGCGCCAAGAGTCTGAAATCCAGCGTGGTTCTAGCTGGATGTCCAAGTAAAACACGGCATCTTCTCATTCCTTCACCGGCTTTTATACCTGGCTTCTTTCCACAGTCGATACTCAATCTATCTTCACGTTAGCAGTTCACTTCAAAGGTTATAGAACAGAAACAAATACATATTTTCTAGCACAAAAACACCAAACCACACTCTCGCTTTTCTGAACAAGTTCCCACAATCATCTGCATCACTCTCTAATATCCTAGCACACAATTGCGAATACGCATCAGCTAGCCCGATTTCCAGTGCCATTTTTAGGGCGAGGGATGTTAAATGCCAACCCTTTTCTGAGTATGAAGCATCTACTAGTAATGCTTGGATGACTTCTGTTGATGGTCGGGTTGTTCCGATCATTACGCTGCAGATTGAACCTTTGGTTGTATTTGAGAGAATTTGGTATTGTGGTGATGTTGGTCCTAGTGGGAGTTAGGTTGCAAACGAAGGGTATGAGATATGAGGGGAGTGGCGAACCATGTTCAGCTCGACATCCAACAGCGCAGATGGTATCGAAAAGCATACTACTCCTGCTTCTCACCGATGCGAAAGTATCGAATATCGGATCAAATACTGGGACGTATTTATCCTGCGTTCATAGTCAGTCAGTTACGCTGCAATTTCTCATACACAATACACCCACACAACCCTGAAAGAAAGTCCTGAAGTAAACCGCTGCATCATCAAAGCTGATGATCCCCTTCCCCACAACATCCAAAGGCGCATCCGTATTTAGCTCGAAATCACGACATTTGCGCTTCGTGCCCGCTAATCCTGAATACATCTGCACACCAGTACCAGCAGCAGAGCCATTTCTATAACTAGGATGAAACGGACCATCGATTTGATTGTTCGCTAAAGAACGATGGCCAGAAGACATTGAAACAGGAGAAGCTGTGTGAGGCCCTGGCTGACTCTGAGGCAGAACTTGATATTCTGAAGCTGAGTAAGGGGAAGTGAAATCCGATTCTCTAGACTGCTGCTGTTGGGTCTGCTGCTGGAGTTGGAAGAGTGCTGCGGCTGTGTTTGCATCTGGGATACGGCTGTTAAGTTGGTCTACTCGGGCTTCTATTTGTGCTAGTTTTCTGGATGTGGGTTTAGTTTTGCATTTGCTATAATGGGAGGGAAGGTAAGGGAGGGAGGGAGACGAACTCGGCCATTTTGTCTTCGACTAGTTTCAGGTAGTCGCAGTGAGCGTTTGCGTTTCGACATCTGATGCATGGTTTTCCACCATCGCAACGGACCTATTTAGATCTCAGTCTCGGGTCTCGAACAGGTATACCTACCTATGAGATGAAGAAAGGAAATAGGAACGAACCTTCGAACTCCGACACGCAGCGCATGCTTTCTAACCCAAGTCAGCATCCAAGTCTCCAAGAAGTGGGAATGGGGCTCTTCACTCACCGGTATCCTCCGTTTCTTTGGGTTTGGGGACGGGTCGCTCTCCATTGCATGTTGGTGGGGATGTTGGAACTTGGAACTTGGAACTTAGAACTTGGAACTTGGAAGTATAGGATTTGTTGATGTGGAGAAAATCCTGGAGATGCCGTCTAATCCCGAAAGTGGTTTTGCGGCGATTGACGGAAATCCCCAGGGCCATATACTCGTATGCTCGGTACAGTACGGTGCTGGTGATGCACTACTACACTATGAAGTACACTACAGCACTCGATGCGGGGTAATCAAAGATCACGTGCTTTCCCCGATTTCCAACTATTGATACTGCCTCCTACTCGGTTTTAGTGCTACATCCCTCGTGGCATACTCGTAACAGCTGAGATTTTGTGTCTCGCCAACTTCATCTGCTAGACAAATTTCCGGGGCGTGGGCAGCTAAACAAATCTCGGTGGTAGACGGACGACACTACCAAACGCCTGAAAACTGCGCGCTCTCCTCAACGTTATGTTTCTCGCGACATGTTGAAAAGATCTGACTCTATATTGAGATCTATAGTGTATAAACAGAGCGACCACGACTATCATTTCCTTTCCTGCATGGACCACTTCCAGTAATAATAGTCCTCTTATCCCCAAACGGTAAAATGATATCAAGATCTTTCCAAACAGGCACAAATTTATTATCTTCTCCATTACTCAACTCCACAAGAACTTCATCATCAGTAGAGCTATACTTGACAGTAAAGGTAGAGAGTTGGAGTTTCGAAGCGATTCCATCGTCTTCATACCAAGTGTATGAGTAAATTTTGGACGAAGTTCCCGCGGGGGGAAAGATTTCAAGTGCACGGTAATCGTCTTCGACGACGTTGGCAGAAGGGAATCTGTTGTCGCCTGGTGAGCGGGTTTGAACGTCTTGGCCGACGACGATTGCACCGCCGACTCGAGCAAGGAGGGGGATGCCGTCTTTCCATTGAGATTCAAGATCGATCCATTGTCCCGAAGAGATAGATTGATGTGGGGCATGGAGATTCAGGTACCCGTCATCGTTATCTGACTTTGGCAGGTACATCCTTGCGGTCGTATTTCCGGCTTCGTAGACGCCTAATTTTGGATAAGTCAGCATGATTTGGCTCATACTTGGATTAAGAATTTGCAATATCTCCAGAAATTTAGTACGTCGAGATCTCATAGTATGTGCTTTGAAAAGTAGAAAATTACGAGTTTACGTACCACCAACGAGAATTGTATCTCCGAGCCAGTATTGAGTCTCCCCTCGCATAACCTCAGGTGTCCAAACCTCTGGGTCTGATTCATATCCCCAACCAATCCATCTTTGTGGTGCTAAAGCTGTCATATGACTCTCCAGCATGAGCGAGTAGAGATATGGAATTAATTCGTAGCGTCGCTTGATTGCGTCTCGAACAAGGGGGGTGATTTCAGGGTACCTGGAAGTCTCAACATTAGTACTGGGTCAAGTATTCGGCACAATATAAATGTCTCAGGAGCAGTCAGACATCGAAACTGCTGAAAGTCACCCTATGGGAATGGGAATGAAAAAAGTAAAATGCATACATCCATGGCTCGATGACACCACCGATGGTGTTATCATTCTCATCAGTCTTGAAGCAGTTAATGGCAAAGCGGGGTGAGTGGACTCCAAGCTGGATCCATCGAAGGAGAAGTTCTGGGCTTGGTTGTGGACCTTCGAAACCGCCAATATCATGGCCGTAGCACTAATATATATCAGTATCGAAGCCAACTGTAGAATTTCGAGGCTAAACTTGCCTGTAGTAAACTCATGCCGGCATTGAGGGACAGTGAATTCGCACCTTTCATGCTATCCCAACTCGTCATGTTATCTCCACTCCAGGAACTCGCAGCATATCTCATCGTTCCAGCAGTTGCAGATCGAGTGAGAACAAATGGTCTATATTCGGGTTCAAAATCGACAAGGGCATCGTGAGACGACTTTCCCATCAGCTCACACTGAAGACTTCGGCCCCACAGACCAACTTGGTTTCCGACATTAGAAACAGAGGTAGGATCCTCACGATTCAAGTCACATTCCCATTCGTCATCAGGTATAGTATATTCGTTGTTGTCATTCCAAATGCCTTCGATTCCTACCTTTCGCAGTACCTGGACTCCCTCATACCACCACTGAAAGCCAAATTCAGATGTAAAATCGATGTGACCACCCTCGCCACTCTCCCCACCACCAGCACTCCAAAGTCTCGCAATACCGGACTTCTTTGTCCGAGGATCAGTGAAAAAGGCACCTGCAACGGCAAGTTTTGAATATTCGGGGTGGCTTGAGAGAATGTAAGGCTTGATATTCGCGATGATTCGGATACCTTCGGCGTGGTAGTCGGCAACGAACATTTCTGGATCTGGAAACCTGTGTCGATTCCATGTGAAGACATTCCTTGTCTTCGGTTCAGTCTCAGCGATAGTGTATCCAGATGAGAGTTGAAAAGCTGAGCAAGGAATATCGTAATGTTTTAGCTTTCCCGCAAACTCCATCAGTGCATCAGAAGCTCGAGGTTCGTCTAGGGTAGAGTATTTCATGCCACCAGCGATGTAACCAAATGCCCAACGCGGAACTAACTTTGGATATCCAACGAGATCTGCATAGATTTTGACGACATCTTCCACAGTCTTTCCAACCATTATGTACTCCTCCAAGCCGCCGTAGTCCTGTCGGTACACTTTGAAGTGACCCCAAAGCCCATCAACTTCTGACCCTACTGAGTATGTCCCGCGACTATGTGATGTGGAAAATATCGCAACACATCCTTCCGGAGTAACGTTGATGAGAAGCGGAATGTGCTTGTACAGAGGATCTGTCCGGTAAACATCGTATCCAAAAGAATCGGTCACAGAGAGGATGAAATGCCTGTTGGCCAAATTCATTGGAGCTGCCTTCTCTCCCAATCCAACGTGTAATGTATCCCTCTTGTAAAAGGTATAATGTGCAATGCCGGACGAATCTACGGCGTAGGATCGGAATTGAAGGTCGCGGTGGATTGGCTTCTCTTGTCCTGCCAGTTGCAGAGACACGACTGGAGAGTCGCTCCAATCAACAGTGGCTTCAATATCGCCAATGTTGATGATGTGTTTCGATCTGGCAGATTCAGAGGTGGGTTTGATGCCTTGGAAGTCGACTGTTGGGCGGGGCGTGCTAGGATGAGGAGGGAGTGGATGAGTTTTGGAGGAAAAGGTCGTTCTGAAGAGACCTGGACGAACCGCCTGGAATGTAAATAGGAATCGAGAATCCGTGTCAGTAGACTCCAGAGCTACCTCTGTAGAGGTATGCGGGGTCTTTGGGGCGTAACCATTCTCTTGAAGGAGTTGGTATTTTCGTGGGATATACTCTCGTTGAGGCATTTTGGGAAAACGATGGAGAAATGTGGGATGGATCGGTGTCACTTTCCTGAATGCTTCACAGAGAGGAATCATAACTTACCTTTATACTTACCTTGAAGGCAATACTTATCCGGCGTCGGTCCAGCGCCGGATCATCGTTGCACGCGTCAACTTTGACTGGTGTGGTTTAATGTTGATGTTGATGTTGATGACGATGTTGATACTGTTTCTGTGGAGAGCTACCCCGGAAATGGGGACGTCCAAGCTCTGACAAGTCGTTAGACTCGGATTTCGGCTTCTTCTCCGACGCCTCGGCCCCCTCGAGTCGCGACCCTCAGATCCCAAAACCCGCCCAAGATCAGCTACAGCATCCCCAACTTCCCTCCCCTCCAGATTCTTCGCATTTACATCCGAAGGCCGATTTACCCCAGACCCCGGATTCTCCAGAGACTCACTTGGCTGGTTAGTCCCATCCAGTTTGGCGGAATTCGTTAGCCAGACTTTCTCTATAAGTATCTATAAGTATCAGATGGAGAGAACTCGCCCCCCATCTGCTGTACCTCCCTAAGGTAATTCCATCTCACTACTGGTCTACATCTATCTATTACCGCACACCTCGCCACTATCTTCATTTGGTCCATCGGCTTGCGTGGTTCAAACCCTTCGATCATGGCTTCGAACAACGACTCAGCGTCTGTTGACCGCAAGGACAACATCGACACAGTCGAAACCCTCCCTGCTGACAAGAATGCATACAGTGAAAAGGCTGCCACCGGTGGGGACAAAGCAGCCGGTTTCCTTGCCTCGCAGGAACGAATCACTGTCTCCCCAGAAGACAATGACCGAATTCTCAAGAAGATTGATCTTACCATCCTGCCTATAATGCTCGTTGTATATTTTCTCCAGCAGCTTGACAAGTCCTCGCTCTCCTATGCAAGTGTCTTCGGAATCATACAGGATGCCAACCTCAAAGGACAGGAATACTCCTGGCTTGGTTCCATCGTCTACATTGCACAGCTCGTCATGCAACCAATCATTGCATACTTCCTCGTGAAACTGCCCACTGGAAAGTTTGCTGCGTTGATGGTCGTTTGCTGGGGTATCATCTTAAGTTGCATGACTGCAACAAACAATTTCAAAGGCCTTCTTGCAACCCGCTTTTTCTTGGGCGCGTTTGAAGCTTCAGTTGGTTAGCACTCTCTCTCCCCCATATAGATATCGTTCGTCACTGACAATTGTCTGTAGCACCAACATTTGTTGCAATCACCCAAATGTGGTGGCGTCGTAGTGAGCAAACGAACAGGAACGCTTCTTGGTATGCCATGAACGGTGCGACCAACATTGTATGTGCTTCTTCCCTAGTTCTAGACTATTTACTGACTGACAACCCGAAGCTTGGTAGTCTCTTGGCATATGGTCTAGGACATATCTCATCTGGTTCTCTCCGCTCATACCAGATCATCTTCCTATTCTGTGGTCTGGCCACTGTTGTCTTCTCCATAGTGGTGTTGTAAGTTGAATAAATTCATCTCTTCACCTCATTACTAATTGAAATAGTCTTTACCTTCCGGATTCTCCTATGGAGGCCAAGTTTCTCAACGATCACGACAAAGTTATCGCTGTAGAGAGACTTCGAGACAATCAAATGGGAGTTGTATCAACAGAATGGAAATGGGAACATGTTTTTGAATGTCTTCTTGACATAAAGACCTGGTGCTGGTTCTGTCTTATCACCTCCATCTCGTAAGAATATCCCTTAGATATCTTCCATATTCACGCTGACATTGAAAATCACAGAATTCCAAGTGGTGGTATTACAACTTTTGGCCCTCTCATCATCACTTCCTTTGGATTTGATAAATACCAGACCATGCTTCTAAATATGCCATTTGGTGCGGTACAAATTATTGCTACCATGGGTGGCGCTGCATTTGCTACATGGACGAAGAAGAAGGGACCGGCGCTTGCACTTCTATGCATTCCACCAATCGTTGGAACGGTGATGTTGCTTTGCTTGGAGCATACTATTGCCAACCGAGGTCCACTTCTTGTTGGATATTACTTAGTGAGTGGCATATTTTATTCACTTATATAATACTAATACTCATAGATCTCGGTCTATCCTGGAATTTGTAAGTTCAACTCGTCGAATAGGTCTTGAAATGTTTATCACTAACGAACTCTAGCTCCTCTCATCTACTCTTGGTCATCTCAGAACACTGCAGGAGAAACTAAGAAGAAGTGCACAACTGCCATACTATTCATTGGTCAGAGTGCTGGAAATGTATGGTGTCAAATCTCTATTCCTAGTCAGCTTCGACTAACCGTTGTAGATTATTGGACCGCTTCTCTACAATGTTGCAGACAAACCTCGCTATAAGCGCGGTCTCACATCAAGGTACGTTTGTTTCATTCTAAGTCCTTCCCTCAAGGTACTAATTATAATCTAGTTTATCACTATTTATTGTTCTCATAGTCCTCATCGTGTAAGCTTATGCCCCACAACTCTCTTTACCCCAATACTGACTTCAACTTAGCCTCACAACACTTTACCTCATGGTCCTTAACAAACAGCATTCCAAGCGCAGAGTTGCAGTTGGAAAATCTGCTCTCCTTGTTGATCGATCTATGATGAATGTTAAAGAGCGAGCGGCGGATCTTGCTACCCATGGAGGCGAAGAGGGTGAGGAAGGAAACAGGGTTGGAGATCAGGCATTTGATGATATGACGGATTTAAAGAACGAGGATTTCATCTTTATTTACTAAATTTCATACTCCGAGCTTAAGTAGTTTTTTGTTGAGCATTCAGCTCCTGGATCTTACACGTGATACGAAGTACAACTATACAGGGATTGCTTTAGCTATTCAGGCATTAATTGTTATTATTCGGCCTATTTTACAAATTCGACTTATTAGATAGAATAAGAGGCCTCTTCAGCCTAGAATTCTCTTCTCTTACCTTTGAAATACTTTATATAGGCTTCCCTACTGTTCCCTATTCTCAGAAGGTAATCAATTCAAACTCTCCAATTCCATGACTATCAATTTGGCCAATAATATAATGCCCGTACCTTGACACATTTGGTACAAAAGTTAGACGTATAATCTATTATCAATTTGTTAATACTCCTATCTCTTAATAGTTTAGCTCGTGTAAAAACTAAACCCAAGATTTCTGAGTCCACAAACTTCGTTGCAAGGAAACAAAATTAACTGACTATAAAGAATATCGCCAGTCGTAGAATCAACGGATATTAGAGTAACAAGATCCCATGGGAAATAGAGTTTCTAGGCCGAAGAAGTTCTAGGCTGGGCGAGATCTTATCGCTAACATATGCCCTAAGCCGTTTAGTCCTAGATTGAAAGAGATTCTAAGGTGGATGGTAATTTATGTGGTAGATGCCTGCGTTGCAAGAGGACCATGTGGTTACAAAATCGACTTGAAGCCTTGCATCGTGGTATGGTGGTGAACCTGATAACCAGGGCAGCACTTTGTACTTTATGAATATGGTCAATAAAACGATCTACCTTGTTAGGACTCGGTCCTCCAGAATTGGGCTTCCTATACAGCACGATCGCTGGTTATTGTATTTGACTTGTTATTATTTATGCGGCTTTCAGCACTGCTCAACATCTTGGGGTGATGGTAGAATGGCTTTACCTCCTACTTTTTAATATAACAAATGCACTGAGTTTCCCAAAGAACTGCTTCTAGTATTGTCGAAGTGACTCGGTCTTCTTCACATGATAGTCACAAATGAAGCAGAGGAAATGTTATCACCCTCGACCTGTTTCGCTGTTGTAACGTATTGCATCAGTTCTTCTCTCCGATACATTTGCAGTACCTGGTAATAACTCAGCTCAAACATCGCTATTGTTGTATTGATCATGACGTATATATAGTGTCAGTTGATTGTGATATCTAGTAGATATTATATTTATGGGGTGAGCATCTTTCAAGGTAGAGGGAGTGCCGAACTGAGTTTCTCAGGGAGTCTTCATAATTCCCATGATGTCATTGTTACGTTGGTTTCGATGTATTGTAAGAGTGACAACTACATCATAACGTTCTGGCGTAGTTTCGACTACTATTCCCACAACTATTGTGCTTTAGACGAACAGGCAGTGAGAACTGACCGATGGGAGGATATGATGATGGCAAATGTGACAAGCTGATAAAGAGGTTTAGGAAGGCGAATTACACTCTGTAAAAAGGAACATGCCATTTTGAAAGAAAGAATATCGCTGACGGAAGGTGGTTTTCAGGGACGGTCGGGGTTGTTCCAAAGGACAAGAGAAGGGTATGGAGAACAGTTAGCAGACTGTGCAACGATTTGGCTTGGGGAGATACACAAAAAAATGATTAGGAGGTGGATAGCGTCGCTTTAATGTAAATCGAGGCTTAGAAGGTTTAAAGGTGGACGAAGTAGTCGAATTAAGCAGTAAGATGTATGTACGAAGCAAGTTAGAAAGTCAATTTACAATCAGTAGTAATATATCCGGGCTCTAGCTCCTGTGACCGGTCATACCAACTACGTGTTGCTCACCAGGCTCACCCGCGGCTCACCCTCGCTTCACTCAAGATCACCCTTCAGGCAGCAAGGGGTTTGGATTCTATACTATGCCTATTGGCACGATTGAGACTATTAACCTAATGATACTGAGGCTTGTGTATGGCAGAGCGGACGGGATGCCCATTTCTCCCAAGTCTATGGTCGTATGCGACAGCTATTTGCTTAATTTAATATATAACACTACTGTTAAGTATATTTCTCTCGGCTAATCAGTATATACACATTATTCCAATGGAATAAGAATGAAATCATGTAAGCTACTCTGAACGCGGTACGGCAATGTTCTTGTTTTATTTTGCTATTTATCTACCTACCTTAGGTATCTGAACCTCACTCTGATTATGCAGCGGTAAGAACTCTGAGCAGCAAATATAAGCTCATTGAGCATATACTCCACCATCGATAACTTGCGAAGTACCAGTAACATAACACGAGTTGCTTGACAAAAGCCACTCAATAACGGTTGCCACCTCTTCCGGCTGACCTATTCTTTGCATTGGGGCAAACTTTGCATACATCTCCAATTCCACGGCGTTGTTGCCCTCTTTGAGAAGCGGCGTTTCGATCGGGCCTCTATACGAGAGGTTAATACAGCAAGACGCCATGCACAGTGCAATGATGAGCAACTTACGGACAAACACAATTCACCCTGATATTCCGTGCCCCCAACTCCTTTGCTGCCGTCCTACACAACCCCACAAGCGCATGTTTCGAAGCCACATACGCCGAGTTCTTCGCTACTGCCATCAGACCACCCAGACTGGCAACATTAACAATAGATCCCCCGTCCTTAAAATGCGGAATCTGTGCCCTCAAACAGTTCAGCGCGCCTTTAACATTGACATCAAACACCCAGTCCCAGTCCTCGTCCTCGATTTCGTGGATGCCGTGGAGAAGCAGGTTCTTCCCGCCGACACCGGCCGAATTTACCGCACCGTCGAGCTTGCCAAAGCACGCTACCGTCTGCTGTGTCCAGTCTTCGACTGATGCGCGGTTACGCACGTCAACGACGAAGGTGAGAACCTCGTGGCTGGCGGCGCGGAGCTCTGTTGCGAGAGACTGGAGAGCTTGCTCTTGACTGTCGGCGAGGGAGAGTTTGGCGCCTTTGGTGGCGAGCAGGCGCGCTGTTGCGAGGCCGATGCCTGATGCCGCCCCTGAGAGCGCAATTACTTTTCCGGATAGCGACATAATGACTACTCACGCACTAGAGGAGGTTGGTACATTGCTGAAGAAGGCCGTAACCTATATATACGTAATCCGAGCTTTTCGAACATGTCTACTCTGAACCTCGTCGCCCGGCTTTCCATGAGTCTGATGCAGATCTCCCGATGCGATGTGGGTCAGTAGCGTTCAGGTTGAGAAACTTCCGGCCAAGACGCACCGGGTTTATGTTGCTACACCGCGGAATACCCCACTGTGGGACCTGCAACTTCTAGGTCGCGGACTACTGGCATCGTACTATTTGAGGTTATACACAGCAAGTAGACGACTTTGTCCGTGTAATAATACCGAAGTTCCGAGATGGGACTTGACCCTTGCCAAGAATGCGGACGTTAAGGTGACGGCCAACGTCTCCAGGAGCACATAGCCACGACGACTTGTCCGTCAAGTAAATTCATATCTTCTTATCTCATCTCGACTGATTTCCAAAACCAAAATTTGTCTAATCAATATGCAGCGCGAAGTACCAGGACTTGGTACGGTAAATGGCATAGAGTTTGCCGAGTGTCCTAATGTCGAGCAATACCGTGGCATTCCGTATGGCTCCGTCCCCGCAAGATTTAGGCAATCTAAGCTTGTCACAAGCTGGCCAGATAACAAATGGGATGGGACAGTTCATGGGTACTCTCGACATCGTGATCTGTTTGTGGGAGGTGTTCGCTAACTTGCCCTAGTCCACTTTCTCCGTATCCCAGGTTCGTCATTGGATTCTCCATTGTGCAGAAGTCATTGCCTGCTCAGCATGACTATTATATGGACGAGTTCAAATGCTTGAACTTGAACATCACTTGTCCCAAGGGCGACCCTCCGACGAATGGTTGGCCCGTTACGGTATGGGTTCATGGGTAAGCGTTTCCCGTTTATATGTGTGTGGTTTAAGGAAGACCTATGCCAACATGACGATGTTTTGCTCACGAATTTGTAGCGGGGGAATATCGTCGGTTCTGGATCAGAACCAGGTTATAGTGTGTTGTCACTCGATGCTAGTGCAAGAATGATGAGCTGATATTCTGCTAGACATGGCACCATTTGTTAATTACTCGGTTGAGCAGAACTTGCCTGTGGTTGCTGTCACGATAAAGTATGTGCGGAGCTAGTTTTTGGATAGTCTAATCACCAGGATGATTAGGACGTGAGCTGAGACTGACTTAATCGCACCCTAGTTATCGACTTGGAATTTTTGGATTTCTTGCCTCGGAGGCCATCAGGCAGGACAACGAGGCAGCGGGGGATAAGGGAGTGGGTAACTACGGGCTAAGAGACCAGCTTCTTGCATTCGAGTGGGTAAAGAAGAACATCAACGCATTCGGAGGCGATCCAGCTGGCATAACTGCTATGGGCGAGAGTGCAGGGTCAAGTAAGTCTAAATCCTCTTCGAAAGCTTAATATAGCTAACTAGATACCCTTAAGTTGACACACATCTGAATATTTCCTCCGAGCTTTTTCCGTCGAGGTTGCCATTTAACCAAGCCATCCTACAATCTGGCGTTGCGCCTCTAACCGTCAGAGGCATGAAACATCACCAGGATTTGTTTGACAAGATTGCATCACACTTCCAACTTGATTTAGCACTTCCTCTAGATGACCAGATCAGCCGTTTACGTGAACTTCCTACAGAGGATCTCATCAAGTCATATATTGCGACTGGATCCCCAATGCCTTCGTGGCAAGCGGCTGTGGATGGATATTACCTCAAGACACTTCCAAAATTTTCGCAATTACTATCGCAGACTTACCATAGAAGCCTTAAGCGTTTGCTCATAGGTGATTGCGATGCTGAAGGAATTCTCTGGGTTGATAAGCTTAAACAGCTCGCGTGGACCTACGAGAAATTACAAGCCTTGTCATCATCAATCCTCGGAGAAGAGCGGACCACGGAACTTCTGCAAGCTTACGAACTATCCGCAGATGCAGCACCAGAGCGCCTTATTCCTGGCCTTATCAGACTTCTGACTGACGCAGAGTGGTCCCAGCCAATTGAAGCTGTAGCACATTCCTTTGCTAACGGAGATGTCTTTTATTACCACTTCAAGGAAGGAAACCCATTTCCAGGGCCGAAGCAAGGTAAGTCGTCTCCAATACAAAGAATCTCCTTTCAATATCAGCTCGAAGATTTGGCACAACTAATAGTTTATAGACGTGGCCCATCATGCCGTCGACCTCCTCTACCCTTTTTTGACATACAATGACCATCTTCCTGATAATCTTAAGACGCTCGCTAAGACGATGGCCAAGCAATGGTTGGCTTTCATCAATGGCGGCCAACCTTGGAAACCGTATGATCAAAAGCTTTCAGGAGCTGCGACGGTCATGGTATTTGGAAACGGTGGTCGAGCTACGGAAGCCTTGGAGTCAGAAAAGCCGGGGTACGAAACCCTTCGACTTGTCGAGAGGCTACAGGGTGGCATTTCCGATCTGGCTGCGAAGATTCGCGGTGAGGATATTATTTTGGATTAGATTGCGGTAGAGGGCTATGAGAAGAGTGAGAATCTGTCTATTCGGGAAGAGGGCTGGGGCTTCATTAGCCTGCGAGCCGCGCATAGGCACGTAGATAGGAGTAATTTACCAACAAATTGCGATCATAGTAACGGGCTCTCGGGGATTGAATGATGTGTAATGCGTTTCCTGCTAATTGTAGATTCGTCGTCAAATTCGCGATTTTAGTGGGCGGTAAAACGACATCACGGAAATCCGAACGGGCGCCGGAAATACAGATCCCCCCTGTCTTTCCGAAGTTGCGGTTAGCGGCAGCGGTAGCGTAGCCCTTTCCACAATTCTTTTCCACTCGGACCTATACTCGAATCGGTGGAGCGACCTAGATACAGTAGCACTACCCTCTGTTATGACCCCGCGGTCTGTTTGCGAATGCGAATAGCCCGTGGTGGGGGAGGGGCATGTTGTTCTTCCGTAACGGCTGGATGACTTATGAGCTGTGAAATCTTTACTGAGAGGGTGGTTTTGACTTATATGCCCCTTATACCCATTTAATATCTTTGCACCTTTGGTGAGAATAGAATAGGATACAGTTTCAAGAGTGAAGATGTCGACACAAGGCAATTCTAACAGCACGGTGGCGCCCAATTTTGAGGTTCTAATTGTGGGTTCGGGGATCGCGGGGCTATCGGCCGCGATAGCATGTAGAGAGAAGGGGTTCAATGTCACGATCTTGGAAGCGGCTGCGGAATTCACACATGTGAGTTTTCTCTTGTCTGCTCGTCTCTATCAAGACAATGTTGCCGAAACAGCGAGACTAATTAGCAAAAGGTTGGAGCTGGGATCTTCCTCGGCGGCAACGCGTCCAGCATCCTCTGCCACTGGGGTCTTCGCAAGCAGATGGACAAATGCGCGGCCCGCCAGAAACGCACCATATTTGTAAACCATGACGAGGGCAAGACCCTCAAGGTTGCGGAGTACGCGGAGCTAGAGAAGCAGATCGGATTCCCGCTGTGGCAGCTGCATCGCGCGGATCTGCATGATGTGCTGCTGGCGAGGGCGCAAGAGCTGGGTGCGGTGTTCAAGATGGGCCATTCAGTCAAGACGTATGACTGGGAGAGGCCCAGTGCGCTACTGGACGACGGGACGAGCATCGCTGCAGATGTGATTATGGCTGCTGATGGTTAGTTGTTTGCTCACCACTGTCGTGTAGAAGAGAGAGACTTATTCCCCGTTTGTAGGATACAGGTCATATGCGAGATCCAACATGCTCGGCCGAGTCGACGAGCCTCGTCCCAGCGGAAATTCTGCTTTCCGTGCACTGATCCCTTGCGAGCTCCTCGCAGGAGACCCGTCATTGAAGCCCATCATCAACTGGGAGGACCAGACAACCTACGTATGGTAAGCACAGCCCGTCCTCATCATCTCGTGATATTCTTACTTAGACAACGCAGGGTCGGAGCCGGTTGTCATGTCGTCGGATATCCAGTTCGCGAAGGCAAGTTCTATAACATCGTGCTTACGCAGCCGGCCATCCATACCGCGGACTCCAAGTATGTCGTGTCAGTCGACCCTAGCGAAGTGTTGGAGCTGTATAAAAGTTGGGATCCGCGCCTCGTCTCTATACTCCAGCACCTGCCGGCCGACACGCTCGAGTGGCGCCTGTGCGACCTCGAGCCCATGGAGTCGTGTATCTTTCAGGGCAGCAAGATCGTACTGATCGGCGACGCGGGCCATGCGATGTTGCCGTCCGCAGCCCAAGGGGCGGGCGCCAGTATCGAGGATGGGGCGGCATTGGGGGAGCTATTGGCCCGGGCGAGGGGAAAGGAGGATATTCCACGCGTGTTACGGACGTACCAGAAGTTAAGACAGCCAAGGTTGGCGGCTATTGTGAGGGGGGCGAGGGCAGATGCAAAGAGATGGCATGATAAGAAGTCCACGGGGTCGGGGACGACGAGCGAGTGGTCGTGGGACTATGATGTTATGACTGAGGCAAGGGAGATTGAGTTAGAGGCTTGAGGAATAGTTTAGGTAAATGCCATTAAGAGGCGGGTCAATTGAAGCTTAGAATCTGTTACGCTTTGGGCGAAACGACAAGTTGTTCATGACTCTAGTCTACCCTATGCTTTACTTTCCATCGTAGATGAATTGCACACCTTAACCCTCTTTGACGGCACGGGTCCGCGTTTCTTAAGAGAGACGACCGATGTAATGGACACTAAATCTCCACGTCAGCCCGCAATCTTGTCCGATATGCGGTATTTTGTGTCACACTGAGTAGCTGAATCTCGTTAATGTCATTTAGCTCATTATCCAAGTATGCAAGTCAAATTTTCAAGTTCTCATTGCTGAAAAGGCATATATCATATTTGATATGGCATTGAAGCTATGGAGAGCGTAAATGTTCTATATCATTATATCAACAATATGCACGGATTCTAAGACAAGGCCCTTCCAATCCCTTTCAGATACTCCAGTGCCTCTGGATCCTTGCCAAAGCGGTCCTGTAGCACACAAGTCAGCTTGCTTCTGTATTTACACAGACTATACTCCATCTATTAGAGTAAACTTACAGGTGCGGCGTCCCACGCATCTGCCGGGATGTCCTCCGAAACAAGCACCTCGCTATCTCTCAACGCCCAGTTCGTAAACATTAAACTACGGTTGCTCTCCAGCATGAAGGTCAGCTGATTCAACCCGACCCGCATGGGTTGCAAGTCCATATACATGGCGCCGATCGCACGCTCATCCGCCGAACCATGCGCCGTGAATCCGGCCTCATAGCTCGCGCCGCCGGGCACAAATACCTCGGAGCGCCCGCCGCCAGTTGGGCCGTAGATCTTGGCCAGGAACTCCGACGCGCTGTTGCGGTGGAAGTAAGGCGGGCGGAACGTGTTCTGCGCAACGTCCCAGCGGGGACCAAAGATCAGGAAGTCGCAGAGCGGAGACTGGGCGTCCCGCGACTGGGCAGTGAGGACGGTATTGATCGAGGGGTCGGTGTGGTCGATGGCGACGGAGTTCTGATATGCGAATTTGGTCAGGTCGTACTTGTAGGGCACGTAGTTGCCGTGCCAGGCCACGACATCAAATGGCGTGTGGCTCTGAGTGGCCGCGTAGTACTTGTCGATCTGTTTCGTGATGACCGTCCAAGATCCCGTGGAGGTCGTATCAATATCTGCGGTTGGGGAGAGGAAGTCGCGAGAGTTCGCGAGTCCATACATCCCCAGTGGGCCGAGCTCGGGAAGCTCCCATTTTGAGCCCCAGGTTTCGATGATGTATCCTCGTACACCGTTCGGCGAATGCTCGTCAACGATGTCTACCTTGAAGCGAAGGCCGCGTTGGATGACGCAGATCTCGGACGGTTGCAGATAGATCTTGCCAAATTCGGTGGTGATGTCCATATGCCCTTCCTGGGCCACAATCAGAAAATCCCCATCGCTGTTCACGAAGGCTTTATTCTCCATGTTGCTATTGAAGGCGACGATGTGGTACGCAAGCCCCTCGCGCAGGTTGGGGTGTCCACTTCCCCCAAGCGTCTGGATACCCTGAGTGAAGTCTACGGAGCCGCTCTGCTTTTCTGGTATCTTGAACGCCGACCATGATAATTGGGATGGGATGCTGTGTAAATCTTGGTTCATAGGAAGGAAGGAACCAGTAAGGCTGGGATTGCTTGCGGCATCACGATACGCGTCATGAACGGCTGCAGGGCGACGGCGATATAGGAAATCCCTCTGCGTGTTGGCGCGAGTAGCCGCGAAGGAGGAACCAGTGATCTGCTCGGCATAGAGCCCATAGGCACACAGCTGCGGCGAGTTCTGTCCAATTGGTAGAGCGCCTGGAATCAACTCTGATTGATGCTCGTTTCCAAAGCCATGAAGGTAAGTGTAAGGATCTTCAGGCCTTGTGGCCTTCTTGGATTTGGCATCTGTCCAGTGAAAGGTTCGAGTGTCGAAAGGGGCTTTGGTAGCAGTCTTGACATCGATAGTGACAGGTTCTGCTATGGCTTCCTTGGTGGGCTCCTGGACAGGAAGCGTGGCGGGAGCCGCGACGGCGTCTATGGTGCTAGTTGTTGTAGGCATCTTGTCTAAGGACTTGGTCTTAAATCGCTATTCCGTCTCAGTAATGGTAAAGATATCAAAGCATACCTAGGTAGGATGTATGTGAGCAGAGGTCATATCATATGTATCCAAGCCACGAACCTGATGCTCCGGCGCAGCACCGCAATCTTCGCCGATCCATCATGGGTCGATTTCATTGTCCAATACCGTACGGCCCGCATTGCCAGTAAATTTTCATACGGAAGCTCGCCCTCGTCGTCTACACCAGCCCGATTGCTTTGGTAGGAAGCTCCAGCTGAGGGGGGTGGACCATATTTCTCCAGTCTTGGCGCGGAAATAGCAAAATCCCGTGAGACAGTCGGGTTGTCGAGAATAGGCTTTCAAGAGTCTGGTCTAGGTCCAGGGACATTATTACGGTATGAGCAGAAGCAGAACTCCGCCCAGGGCCGCGTAAACCCGGAACTAATGTTACGGGCATACCAACCGGAAATATGCAGGGTAGCTTGAGCTTGCACCCCGTATGAGTACCCCATACCCCGCACCCGGTACTCTACCCCCCCACACCCACAATCCTTGTCGTCGTTCCCCGATCCACGGTGTCGGGACTCCGTGCATCCTGTGGTGAAGCTGCCCTGTCTAAGGACGGACGTACGAGTAGGTTCGGTGAATCGAAGACGTTGTAGATTAAAAACATAATATTTTTATATGATCCGTTTCCATCGATTGATTATTTCAACGACTCAGCACTCTCGACGGAAATTACACAGTCTCAAGGCCACAATCATGGCAGAAATCACCATCAATAACGAGATCCTGGCCAGTGTTAGGGATAAAGTTGTTGTTGTCACTGGTTCTGTTCCGATTCTGTTTGTCTTGATCGGTGGCTGACTGCTTTACTTTACAGGCGGTGCCAACGGCATCGGCGCTGCAACTGTCATCAGCTATTTTCACGCCGGAGCTCACATATTCTTCGGCGACTGGGACGAGAAAAGCGGCGTCGCATTGGAGGTGAGCCTAGCCACCGGTTCCAACCCCAACGGCGGTTCGGCGACCTTCTTACGATTGGATGTGCGCGACTATGAGAACCAGCTGAAGCTTTTCGATACTGCAGTAGCAAAACATGGGCGTGTTGATCAGGCTGTCTACAGTGCTGGAATCGCGGAACCAGCAGATTGGCTTTCGCCAGAGAAGTTTACCTTGGAGGGCATCAAGGAGGTCAGTAACCTGTATTTTTGCAGCCCCTCGTCGCCGAATAGACCTTGGACTCAATCCTAATCTCCTTTTCAGGTCCCTAAACCTCTGGTTGATCTCATCGAAATAAATCTTATTGGCTCTCTCTATTTCACTCGCATCGCATTGGCCTACTTCCAACAAAACAGCACCCATCAAGACGCCGTTTCCAAGTCTATCACTTTAGTAGCTTCCGCTGCTGGATTCAAAGAGTCATCAGGTCTGGTCGCCTATTCCGGTAGTAAGCACGGCATGGTTGGCATGGTACGTTCGCTCCGAATTTTGACACTGCCAAAATTCAACGTCCGCATCAACGCCATCTGCCCATGGGCAACAGATACTGCCATGGTCGCGGGAGCTGTGCACCTTTGGCATCAGAATAGCCTACCATTAAACAGCGCTGAAGACATCGCGCGCATCATTCAACAAGTTGCTGCCGACCCTGCACACAATGGAAAGGTCGTCTACTGCGCCGGCGGCATTTTTGTCGACATCGACGAAGGGATCAACCGGACCGAGCCACAGTGGTTAGGGGAGAAGCTCGCCGCGGACTTGAACAGAGGGCAGGTTATGCTTGGTGCGGTAGGTCGTCATTGTCTTCTAGAAATAAGTTTCTCATTTCTCGTCTCATTAGTAAAGCCTAGCTAACAATATAAAGGGCGCGGATTGGTCAACGCTGGGTAATACAGAACAGGGCATCTAGTCTTGCAAAGTTCGATATTCATATATATATATTACTCGTATTATCGATAGAATATAGTTAAGAAGTTGTTCTTTCCACATTAAGCATTACAATGTTTAATCATAATCGTCAGTTGCCCGCCTGTGCCGCATTGTAAGCATAAATTGCTACTCTTGCTATGTTCGACATATTGAATAGCTCTCCGGAGGCACCATGAAACCCCATTTAGCCCAAGGCGATTATTCCTCACGGACGGCCCGAGCGAAATCTATATCACAGTTAAAATTAATAGATTTGATCAAACACGGGGGAATTACCCAAGATTATATGCCCCATATTCCAATGGCGTGCAAAATGAGTCAATACAAGAGTAAGGAGTTCCTCCTGAATACTAGGTTGCGACTTTACTCCGCTCTTTTCCGTGCCTCTCCTAAGAAGTCGTGCCAATCGAAGATTTGTGTTCGCTGGCCCCACAACCATGCATACCATTGTAGGGGGGGATAAGCTGATAAAATCCGGTGACCACGCTCGACATATCCGGAAGATTTCGTATAGCGGTTGCTGAAGGTTCTCGAGGCTTGCAGTACCAAGGTGCAGACCACTTGGTGTTGCTCTGCCTGACCGATTGACGAATCGATTGTGACCGGTGAAGACTGGCTGCGATGAGGCATGTCGACTCAAGACGCCCAAGATGAGACGAGTACTACGAGAAACCTTCAGCGACAAGAATTTCTAGTGAAAGTGGAAGCGCAGGGATGTGGGGATAAACTCACGTTTGCACCATCAGCTGCGTCAAGATTGTCCAGTTGCTTTTCGCGTAATTATTTTCATTGAAGGTAAGACTTCCTAGATCAACCCGCAGTTTCTCATTGATAAGTAATGAGAAACATGTTACAGCCATTTGAATATCCTCAACACTCGTTTGGTGGATGACTCTCTGCTGTGCAAGGTCATGTGCATGTACCATGACAAAGTTGCTAATCAAAAACCACGCGCGTTCGTCTTGATTTGGAGTATCTTTTAGGCTCTTCCAGGAATACATAATATCGGTATTGAGCATGGCGGAAATAATTGGTATGCCTGCAAACCAAGCTTCATCTGAGACGGGCAGGAAGACAAACATTCGGTTCCTGTCAATTTTGAATGGCCGCCGAAACGCGACCGAATCAAAAGCATCAAGCTCCCAAACTGACCACCAGGCTCGGCGTTGTTCCTCTTTCAATATCCAGATCTCCGGGGACTGTGATTCGAGCAACTTCCCTGAACCATCAAGACTGTCCTCATCAATCTTATGTAAGTCTAAGTCGTACGCCAAACTGGTGCAGCGGTTGATCGAAAAATCAGATCCCCATGAGGGCTTGCACGATTGATTATAGTAGGAAAGCAGGATGCACCCTTGAAGCAGCTTTAGCGAGGGCGTTTGAAATTCAGAAAACGCGGGTGCTTCATCGTATATGGCCTGAGCCCTGCGTGCAAAGAGGGTGCCTCGATCCTTGACGTGCGTGCTTTCAAAATACGGCGATTTTGAATAACGAGCGGACAACGCCATCATTGATAGTAACAGAAAGGCCGATTCTCTTGTGAGGTTGGTATACCTTTGCCCGGCATGAACCTCGACAAATGTTTTGTAGAATCTGGGGCGATGGAACAGTGGCAAAAACACCTGTACTCTTTGGAAGTATAGGTCAATTCTATCAAACATTAGTATGGTAAATTGAAGTTCATTGGGGCAAACTTTACAAATGATCTACAATCGCTTTCGGTACCTCAAGAGAATAACACTTTCTTTGTCTGTCGATGCCTCCAGATTGAAGCATCATTTGTTGTGCAGTTTCTTCTGGCGCTAGCAACACCTGGTTACTGCCGTTTTCGCAGCGCACTGGATAACTGGTCTCGAATTCTGGCATGACTGGGGAAATATTTGTTCCATAGCCGTCAGGCACTATCGAATATGATTGACAAGCGTCCAGCCCTACATCGCCTTCGGTATGCCAAACTTCGGGTATGGACTCAGTCAGGAAGTCGATTATGTCTTGATCCGTTGGGGAAATGAAGGCTGCGTTGCTTATAGCCGGGCCCGATGGTCCCCGCACGTGATAGCAGTCACTATTCTCGTTCATGTTGGGAGTAGCCGGGTTACCTACGCCTAGGTTCCTGTTTTCAGCTTCTCTTATTTCTGGCGGTGAAAAGCTGGATGTGCTCTGCTCAGGCGTGTTCTGTTGCATTTCCGACGGTCGCGAGCATTGGGAGGATTGGTCTTGGTCTTGAATTGCAGCTGTTAGTGAGCCTCGTGCGTAATGCATCGAATGGATAACGAACCTAGGTCCATATTGCTACTCCTTTGGGATTGATCCCGAGCTGGATTTCGAGGAGGGCCCTGTCTGCGAGGCTTTCGTCGCGCGTAAATGCAATCTGCACCTATTCGGGAACAAAGGATGCATTGTGGCCTTCTTCCCTCACCTACAAGGCGACTGTCAGCACAACTATGTGCGTCGTTGCGCGGCTTCAAGCCATCGTAACTCACATCGTACTTTCTTCCTAAAAGTATCGCATTAGCACGGTTTTGTCTTCAAGTCTCCGTCCGAAACGCTGAGCGGGGAACCTCGTACAGACCTTGTACACTCCTCACAAGCTCGATTTGTACTTGGCTCGCGAGGCATAGCTACCTGGGTAGGTACAATACGAATCTTGTTCTGCCTGCACTAAGCAAAGAGACTCTGCCAAATAAACGTCCATAAATATCAAAGAAATCGTGGAGTTGACGGTACCGTGGCGTAAGATCCCCACCAAGGTGTTAGGACTGAGATGCGGGGAGCTGGTGAGAGGAAATTGCGGTACTGGAGTACTACGAGTAGCTCTGTAGTTGCGCGGGGCGAGGGGGTGCGGCAGGAGTGAAGACGCTAGATCACCGACCTCTACGGTAGCCGCTTACTTGGCACTGACCTAATGATCCGTCCGACTAAATTCTCATCCCCGAACAAGCCTCTCCTACCAACAGTCAGTCCTCATACTATCATGCTATCATATACTTGAGATCCTACGGAACCCCTCCAACTTTTGTAATGCCAATCCTGCAATCGGGTAGCTTTCGACCTCGGCAGAGTCATCACAGAAACAAGGAGCTGCGTACTGTATACAAGTCAATCCATATTGGAACCTGGCCGTAGCGATGCCAATAGGCAAAGCTGGGGACCCGTGATTGGTGCGAGGCTACCGCTGCTCGAGCCTTGTACCGTAGGTATGGTAAGTGGTAATGTATGCCACAGTACAGTACCTACCTTAGGTAAATAGATGCCTTCTCTGGTTGCCGGACACTCTGGCTTTGCCGGTGGCACAAAGTCATTGAGGGGACAATTGCAGCCAAGGATCCAGATCTGGTCTGTCTTGGAGCTTGGGCCAACACGGACGATCAATCTGGGGTAAGGCCCTGAGACGGTGGCTTACGGGTAGGTGGGCGTCCGGGAATTTGTCAAAACCCGGGGTATGATAGCTTCTTGCTTTGACTACAGTCTGCAGGCCATTGGGTCTGGTGTGCAGAACCGAAATTCACGGCCGCTATTCCTCCTGTAATACGATATTCCTGAGCTGGCATATAAATGGTCCTGGCAGTCCTTGCAAATAGCAAATCCTAAGTCATCGATTTCAACCACTACCACCCCTCCATTCTGCACTTCTCACTATATCAAGTCTGCAACAACATGCCTTTCGGCATTCTCGAATCCAACGGCAAGCTCGAGCATGTGCCAGGTACGGCACTGCTTGAGGAGACTGGCCTGGATGAAACATCTCAACTCAAAAAGGGCACTGGAAACGACGCAAATGTGGTCCTAATTCCCCAACCGTCTAATGATCCAAATGATCCTTTGAACTGGCCGCTTTGGCAGAGGGATTTGCTCCTGCTACTGTATTGTTTCTGTACACTCTGCTGCGTTGGAGGGTAAGTATCCCAGTTATTTCCCCCCTTCGATTCATCTACTAATGATAGCCTAGAGTTGGCCCTCTGCTGTCGGTCATGGCCTTTCCGCTTATCGAAGAATTTAATATCAACTTTACTCAAGTCTCCCTCCTAACAGGATACAACCTCTGCGCTGTGGGCGCCGTCGGAGTCTTCGTTTCTGCTTTGGCCCGAAAGTTCGGCAAGCGCCCATCAATGCTCGGATCGATGGCTCTGGCTTTCGCCGGCACAATCTGGGCTGGTGCAGCTCAATCGTATGGCTCACTAGTTGGTGCCCGCGTTATCCAAGGCTTTGGGATTGCCATGTTCGAAAGTGTCACCTTCGCCATTATCGGCGACTTGTACCATGTCCATCAAAGGGGTACTCGCATGGCGGTGTACATCGTATCGCAGTCTGGCGTTGCTCATCTCCCTTCACTGGTTGCAGGCAAGATCTCCGTCGATCTCGGTTGGAGATGGGTTTTCTGGCTCCTTTCAATCTTCCTCGGACTTGGCATGTTGCTGACCATATTCTTTGGATGGGAGTCTGCGTTCAGTCGCAATGAACTGTACAACATTGATACATCGTCACAAAATGTGGGCTATTCACTTCTGAAATGCGGTCTCACAACTGACAAGAAACAATAGAATATCGAAATAATCGAGAACCTTAAGGCAGGCTCAACGCATCATGAGAAAGCCGAGGAAAAAGCAATCGGGGCGTCTGCCGCTGAAATTGTTGGAACTCGTGACTCTTTCGTAAAGAGAATGAGACCGTATTCGGGAACTTATTCAGATGATTCTATCATCAGGATGATTCTTAGACCCTTCTTCGTTCTGATCAACCCGGTTGTTACTTGGGCCATCTTTGTCATTGCGTTCTCGCAGCTCTGGATTGTTTGCATCTCCTTCATGATCGCTCAACTCTTCGGGCAGCCGCCATACTCACTCGGTACCGCAGAGATTGGATATATCTCGGCGGGTCCTATGATTGGTGGTTTGGTAGGCTGTATTCTTTGCGGACTGGTTTCCGATCCCTTGGCCCGATGGTTCAGTCGTCACAACAATGGTATCTACGAACCAGAATTTCGTCTAATCCTTATTATCGCCGTACCAATCTTCTGTGCCCCAGGATATTTCTTATTTGGCAAGCTCGCTGCTGAGGGTAGGAGCCCTGTAATCATGGCTACGCTCTGGGGCATCACATTTGTTTCGGTCCAGATTGCAGCTGTTGCTACAGGATCTTATCTGGTTGACGCTTTTCGCAACATCAGCGTAGAAGTCTTCATCATCTCGATGTGCTTTAAGAACTTCTTGTTCTTCGGCTTTTCTTGTAAGTTATTCCCATCGTTCGCCGTTCTCGAAGCAGTACTAACACTAGTGTCCTAGTCTTCTTAAACGACTGGTTGGCAAGCTGGGGCCCAGTCAAGACGTTCAACACCATTGGTGGGATTATGCTCGCCATTTGCGCGACGACTATCCCGGTGTACATCTATGGCAAGAGACTCAGGGCTTGGTGGCATTCTCATAGTGTTTTCAGCAAGATTTGAGCCATTTAGGTCTCCTTTGGGTTGAACAGAATACCATCATGATATTCATTCATTTAGTAATATCTTCGGTTGAGAAACTTATCTAGTTTGAATTGCAAATTAGGGATCTTTATTAACTCAAATCCCACCTTGACGAAGTGAAAGTGCAGCATCTCCCTGAGTGACTTCTTAGCCAACCGTGATATGAGACACCTGAGATCTTCTATGGTTGGATATAAGGCGTGAAGAATCTAGAATAAAACATATATACTAGGTATGAGGTAGTTAATAGACAGCAGACGTGAGGTGAAATCTCCTCCCCTGGAAATCTCTCGAGTTTGAGGCATCATTCTCAAGGATTATCATCCGGTGTTGAATTTATTCAAAGTCGTCATTTCAGACTCCCGAGGCGCGTAGCTGGAGGGATCCGACGGTGCCTTCATCACAAACGTTCCAAGCTAAATAGCTAAACTAGTTAGATTGGACGTTCGGAACGTTTTTAGTAGCAACCAACGGCCATTATTGCAGAGGTGAACAGAGCTGTGGGATGGAAGCGCTGTAGAGCCGGTTCTGTGCGCACATACTGGTTCAGATGGCCCGGGTTCAAACTCATTTACCGCGCAATATCATGGAATTCGCTAGCACCGGGGACTTTGCAAGTGTGTTCCACTTAGTGATGAGCCGTATTGCCGTGCACGGGTTTAGCGGTAATATCCAACCCCCGCCGGCAATAGCCTGAGCTTCTGATTACGCACACAAAACTCTAGGGAGAATGAGAAAAATGAACAATTTAGGGTATTTGAGCAGTATTACATTTTTCTTACAGCTCCTACAACATAGGGTGTAAAATTACTACCACATCTTCACTCCACTCTCGACATCATAGACTTTAACGGTAACTCATACGAGTACGGGTACTATGAGCAAGGTGGGGCGGGGTTTATATGTTCCCCCGGTCTCTCTCCATATGTGAACCCCGCATCCTGCTCAACAACCCGGCATACTATAAGTCCGCCCACTTAGCTACCTCGGGTTGGTCATCAAAGTATCTTTATATACGCCCCCGCAGCTACATACATTATTCTTTCCTTATCAAATCATTGTGCAGCTCATGCCGACATTTCGTTCGCCGTGGAGCTCTTGCATCAAGGAAATTGAACAACCCGTGCCTCCTTGATTTGCACTTATAGCAAGCTCATCATGTTGCCTACTCTTGGTTATTCAGTGTTATTCATAATTGGCGCCATTGTTGTGAAGCTGGTAGTATCCAAAATACGCTTTACAAAGAAATACAAACTTCCAAATGTTGTCCCTGGCTGGCCATTCATTGGAAATTCGCTCGATGTGCCATATCCGGCAGGTATGTGGGGTGTTGATATGGCCAAGAAATATGGCGAAATGTAAGAGTTGAGAACCATTAATGTATCTTATGATGTCTACGTTCAGAACTCTAACTCTTGATGCCATAGGTTCACGGTCAATATCGGAGGCAGGAGACTAGTCTACCTCAATTCCTCTCGTGTTGTGACGGACCTCCTGGAAAAGCGAGCTGCAATTTATTCGTCACGTCCTTTCCGCCCAATGCTCAGCGATATCATGTCCGGTGGTGCTCGTATAGTTTTTATGGGATACACGGATAGGTGGCGCAACCAACGGAAAATCATGCATTCAATATTGAATGGAAAACAGGCGGAAGCAAAGTTCGTTCCATTTCAAGACTTGGAAGCCAAACAGCTAGTACTCGACATGTACAAAGAGCCAGAGAATTTTCATAAAGCCAGTCAACGCTTCTCCAACTCCGTAATCTTGAGTGTTATATTTGGACGAAGAGCAAAGAAAGACGACGAACTGTTAAAATTCATTCTTGGGTATACCCAAACGCTTGGAGAGTATCAATTCAACCCCATCAAAAGCCCTGCGGATGTGTTTACTTGGCTATCAAACATTCCCACGTCTCTACAGTGGTGGAGACCATTTGGTGAGAGGTTCTTCAGAAAACATGTAGCGTATGGGCCCCATCCACCCTTGCAAATCATGGCGAGATTTGCCGAACTTCAATTGACTAAACTCGCACAGAATGTTCCAAAAAGAGTACGACGCGCTCCTTGATAAAATGAACAAGGGCACCGCAAAGCCATGTTTTGCGGTCGATGTGCTGCGTGGTACGGCGAAAAAAGAGTTCGAAATCGATGATATTGAAAAGATCTACACCTGGACCTCTCTCATAGAAGCCGGTAGTGACACGTCTCGCGTAGCCGTTCTACAAATGATGGCCGGTGCAGCGTGTTACCCAGAGTGGGCGAAAAAAGCCAGGGCTCTTCTAGATGAAGTCTGTGGCGCTGATGCTAATCGATTACCTACTCTTGCGGATAGATCAAACTTACCTTATATCACAGCAGTAATGAAAGAAACGCTGCGCTGGCGTCCGTTCCTTCAATCCGGCGTACCACATACCCTGATGCGGGATGATGAGTACGAGGGGTACAAGTTTCCTGCCGGCACGGAGTTTAGCTGGAACGCATACTCTATCGCCCTTAACGAAAAAGAGTATTCTAATCCGCTCAAATTTGAGCCAGAGCGCTTTATGAATGATGACTTGCATAAGACAGCGAAAGGGCATTGGAGTTTTGGAGCTGGTATGTTAAGGCTGCGAGAAGATTGCGAAGATTTAATGTATGGAGGTCAGAAGCTAACTGTTGCAGGTCGTCGTGTCTGCGTTGGTCTCAATGTCGGTGCAAACAATATTTGGATTGCAGCTGCATGTATTTTATACTGCTTCGATATTGAACAGGACCTGGTAATTGACCATTCCGATCTTTTGAAGCATAGCAGGGCAAGAACTAACTTGGCAGGATTATCCAATCGACCAGTTTAACACCCTTTGGGAAGAACCCTTGAAAGCCCCATTCAAAGTCAAGATCACGCCGCGGAGCAAGGCACATATCGATCTTATTGAGCGGGAGGGAGCCACGGCTGCAGCAGCAGACTACTGATTGGCCCAATCTGTCTGGTGAAAGATGGGCAGTTGAATAGTTGGTATCTTGCAATAGAATACTAAGGTACTACGCTTGAGTTTCTGCAATCCAAGTAATCAGTATTTTGAGGCACTTCAATTATACTTAGCGATAGCTGTTTTATTCTTGTAATTAGATTAATCGTCCTGATCTATACTTTGAGTTACCACGTACTTTGACTATATCCACTTATAGTTACCACTATGGCTTATTCGTTGACTCATAATCTTAATAGGGGGGTGGGATATTTTAGCCTGCTCTGCCGACGGCAAATCCACGCATGATTGACTCCACTGAGTTCGCTCCAATCATGAACTCCTGGGCTATCGGTACCGTATACATGGAGATGAGAAAGGAAAGCTACTTTGGGATTTCGTTGCTTAGGGTGCAGATGAGTGCGATAACCGGTATTTACTACAACCCACAGGTCTTTGGGGTTATCGCTCTATAGAGAACTTGAGTAATCTGAGCTTATTAACGATCGTTAGTAGTACAGGGGCTAACACTGTATTCTATATTGTCGATGGGTCATGCGTTCGTAACGGTTCCTTACTAGATTATTTCCTGGCTCCTGAGAATAGGTTTACATATCTCCGAGTTTTGAAGTCAAATGGTCCAACGAGATAGAACTATGCGAGGCTACCTAGAGCGAAAGATCATGCCAGGCATAACTAGTTTGGCTTGGTTGGAGCCTGAATTGGAATCCAAGTAACGCAAATGAGCTGGGCTTCGGAAGATTTGGAAGACCAAAGCCAGCGAAATATAAAAGATGAGTCCAATTCAAGATTCTAAAGCTATTTTAAAGAGAGCATGTCCATTCTGTAATAGAGAGGACACGGCTGTAGATTAGAGGCGCTTCAAGTGCTAAACCCTAGAAAATAGTGCCAAATTTACCAATTAAAAACGTTGAAACCATGAGTACAGCCAAAATCAATGCTACCATCTCTCAGATGCTTTCCCACTCTGCCCCAACAACCTTTCTCGCCCTTTGATTCCCCAAATATAAATCTGCAAACACGAGCATAGCGATGAAGATAACAAGCAGCTCAGGCATGCTCCCTTCGTGTGGAAGCTCTCTTTGGGAATCAACTTCGATGGGCCTCCGTCTCCTAAGACTCGTTTGCCCGCCGAGGTGCGAGCTGGTATTCTGTTTCCAACTGGGCTGCTTTAAGGCTGATGTTGAAAGTGGCCGCGAGGTAGGAGGCGTAGCGGTTGCGGTAGGCAGATATTATTTGGGCTGTGGACGGGGAAAGACGGTCTGATGAGGAAAAATATACTTCCGCTGTTAGATTATATGGACAGAAGCATTCTCAGTAACGTGTATATTACCTGGAGTGACATGGAGGGCGACAGAAGGTCGGACTTTGGGCGGATTAGAAGTAGCCGGGGCAGCGTTAAAGGGCAATTGAGCCATATGAGCTTAGGAGAGGGAGATGAAAGATAATCAGGGAGAGTGGGCAAGGAGGAGGAGGAAACGCAGAGTAAAGTTGGTTGGCGAAGGCTGTGAGGGGAGGGAGGAGGTGTATGGCAACAATGAAAGGTCGTAATTTTCCCCATACACAAGAGTGAGATATATAAATGCATACTTGAGAGCATGAGATGGTTAGAAGGGCGGTCTTAGTAAATACAGAGCATGTGAGCGGTTGGGAAGGATTGCTATGTCATAATACTACGATGAGGAGCAAGTGAAAATCACGATACGATCGTCCAGGGCGCTGATAATCTGACTGCGCGATATTTTCTGTGGATGAGCGATAATCCCCAAACCACGCAGTTGTCGCTTTGTAGGGTTGGTTACTAACCTTCTGAAGAAAGCACATAATATCTCTAAATAAGGTATTTAGCTAAGCCTTTTTTGGTTTTTGGCTTGATCTGGCATCTACCGCGCTGTACTCTGTACGTCGAAAAAAGCTCATATGTTTGTCGCTTGGTGGCTAGACGTGTTACGAGTACGAGTACCCCTGCAATCCACTAGCACAAGCATCAACGCTACCGCTGAAATTGGCTCATCCACACTGGACCACCGGTGCTGTTGCGATGCGAACCCGCACAGCGAGACACGACGTCTGGCTTCCACTGAACCGCAATGGTGAATACCAGCAAGATGGCTTGGTTTACTCCTCCCTGGAGTGGGATGGATATACAGCCACATGACAATTTAGCGAACGGCTGAAAATATGTAAGTTGTTAATCTCGCATGTTGTTGAATTTGAGAGATTTTTTGTCGTTATTTCACCCCACGCAGCGTTACGGGCTAGGATTCTTGGGGGCTGTGTAGAACATTCGCCCTCTTTATTCTTGTATGAGGCTTTATCGCTGGTGGCCCGCTCTAAGTCTGTTATCTTCATACTTCAGCTACCTCCGCACCACGAAGTAAGCCAAACTCCAGCCAGTTGGTGTCAGAAACAACAAAATAGTAGAGGAACTGGAAATGCTGCGCCTCCCAAAAAATCCCTCATGTCAAAGACCCTATCCCACTATCAAAGAAGTACGGAGACGAGGCATTAAAATTTTTAGACGCAGAAAGCGACTATCGCTGAAAAGTACCAGTATCATGGTAGTCTAATTCTGAGCCTCGCATATCGGCAGACTACCCACTAAAATGAAAATGAAAGTTCATGTTCTTGCCGTCAATTGCCCATTCTTTGACTGCTTGAGATCTAGTCTCGGAAAAGACCCAATATTCCATCTAACCTCATCCTCTTCCATTTCCGCGTTTGATCTATTCATTAGCTAACTATCAGCTACCTACCTTCTATCGAGTACATAACGTTCCATAATCCCATAGTGTTTGCTTCTAGACGTTCACACGTCCTCCTTTTCGTTCATCCCAGGCCCAACTCCGAAATTTCGAATACAAAGTAAAGACAAAATGGCGAATCCTCCAGAAAAACATGGTCCTCGCATTCAATGGAATGCGGAAGACGTGGAATCGGCCTCGAGGCCTCGCGCACTGCACCGCTCAAATTCGCAAATCTCCATCCACAGCAGCCATAGCCGCCGGGGATCAATTGATCCATCACACGCACTCCCTATTCAATACCGAGCAGTGTATGTTGCGGCCAAATATCGTTACTAGCTGATTGCTTATGCTCCACAGATCTTTTCAAATTGATGAAGGCAAAGATCAAGAGCTTTTGAAGGCTACGAAGGCCAAAGACACTGCAGCAAAAGGTTTTACACCTATATACGAGTGTCTACTCAGAAGCTGACAATATCCTAGAACTTGAAAGCCTCGATTGGCATATAATTTCACCCGACAAAGTCTTTGAGAGGCTCTCGACCTCGAAGACTCAAGGCCTTTCCGCCGAACAGGCGAAGAGGAATGTATCTAAACACGGCAAAAATGTTCCCTCTCAGCCACCGACCCATTATACAAAGCAAATTTTTGGATACTTTTTCAAGGGATTTGGAGGCATACTTCTTGTTGGTGGCATTCTCGTCTTTGTATCATGGAAGCCGCTTGGAGAACCAGCACCGGCCATTGCTAACCTAGCACTCGCCATTGTCCTTCTTGCTGTCTTTGTTATCCAGGCTGCGTTTAATGCGTGGCAAGATTGGTCTTCGTCTCGAGTAATGGCATCAATTACTACTATGCTTCCCGATAACTGCATGATATTACGGGACGGCGTACAAGTAACAGTACTCGCCAGTGACATTACTCCTGGAGACATTCTGTATATCAAGGCCGGAAACAAGCTCCCCGCTGATGTACGGTTCGTCGAAATTTCCTCAGACGCGAAGTTTGACAGGTCCATTCTGACTGGTAAGACTCATTCATGGTGGTAGAAAAACGCAGCAACTGACATGTGCTTATAGGTGAATCTGCGCCTCTTCCCGGAACGGTAGACAGCACCGACTCTAATTTCCTCGAGACCCGATGCATTGGCCTACAAGGTACTCATTGTATATCTGGAAGTGGCCTCGGTGTAGTTGTCAGTACTGGGGACAAGACAGTCTTTGGTCGGATAGCAAAGCTTGCCAATGAACCTTCGACTGGTTTGACACCTCTAGAGAAGGAAGTTCTCAATTTTGTCTTCGTCATTATCTCTATTATGGTAACGATGATAGTTACTCTTATTATCGTCTGGTTAGTTTTCACACACCTACGATAGTAATCCTTGACTAATCCTATTAGGGCTGCATATCTTCGTCCTCATTACCCTGGCTGGATCTCAGTACCAGCACTCATTGTAAGCTGTGTTAGTGTCGCCATCGCATTCATCCCTGAAGGGCTACCAATTGCAGTCACTGCCAGCCTTACAATCACCGCCAATATCATGCGCAAAAACAAGATCTTATGCAAGTCTCTCAAGACCGTGGAAACCCTCGGCTCGGTTTCTGTGATCTGCTCGGATAAGACTGGTACCTTGACCAAGGTGTGTCATATATGTAACATATGATTTAATAAAACTAACGGACTGTATAGAACCAAATGTATGTTACCGAAGCTGCTATCGGCGTATTCAGCATGACTCCCGAAAGTAGCCGCGATGAAATGCTCCGTCAGAAAGATGCGGACGACGGCCAAAACTCTGTCTCTCAATTACGCACTATTGCAGGTCTGTGTAACTCTGGAAACTTCGACGCAGCTACCTACCACTTGCAACTTCACGAACGGAAAATAAACGGGGATGCCACCGATCAGGCCATACTCCGCTTCTCAGAGTCACTTGGGCCAGTTACTGAGCTCCGAGAATCATGGGTTAAGACTTTCGAGCTTGCATTCAACAGCAAGAACAAATATATGATAAGGACCTTTTCTCTGGCTAATAAGGCCGGCTTGGAACTAGCTCTACCAGCCAATGAGGCGAATGCATTCTGGGAGAATGGCACGTAAGTTTACTGGTGTCCTGAATACGGCATACACTGACCTTGGCAGCCTCCTGACGATCAAAGGAGCACCAGATGTGCTAATCGGTAGATGCTCTATGTTTGTAGACCGTGACGGTGTCAGCAAACCTCTCGATGAAGCGACCCGCGCTAGCATATCCCGTATGAAGGACCTCTGGTCTTCCCAGGGCAAGCGTGTAATCTTATTAGCTCGCAAGACTCTTCGCCAAGAACAAATTCGATCAACCCCTGCCGATGCTAGATTCGAAGAGGAGATAATAGAGCATTCTAGGGCTGGCTTGACCCTTGTCGGGATTGTTGGTATCGTTGATCCTCCCCGCGATGAGATACCCTCGGTTGTGAGCATTCTTAGAGGTGCTGGTATTCGCATTTTTATGGTGAGTATTCTTTAGAAAGGCTACGGTGAGCAACGTTCTAACGCTCTATGTAGGTTACTGGAGACTTTGCGTTGACTGCACAGGCTATTGCTGCTGAATGTGGCATTATTACCAACCCACCAAGCGAAGTAAAGACTGTCTCTGCACTCTCTCATGACGCAGCATCCTCATCTTCATCTATTAACAAATCATCTGACCCGACTCGCCAATCTACAAGTTCAATCGTTGTCAGCGGCGCAGAGCTGATTGCTCTCAACGACTACCAATGGGACCAACTCTGTCGCTATGACGAGATCGTGTTCGCCCGTACAACTCCTGAGCAGAAACTTCGTATTGTACGGGAATTCCAAGGCCGCGACGAAATCGTCGGGATGACCGGTGATGGAGTTAACGATGCGCCTTCCCTTAAAGCAGCAGATATCGGGATCGCACTCGGCAGCGGCTCCGATATAGCTATCGAAGCCGCGGACATGGTTTTACTAGACTCCTTTTCAGCAATAGTCGTCGCCGTACAGTACGGTCGCGTTGTCTTTGACAACCTTAAGAAGACTATCGCGTACCTACTCCCCGCGGGCTCCTTCTCTGAGTTCTGGCCGGTCTTTGGCAATGTCATTTTTGGTCTCCCGCAGATCCTGTCCTCGTTCTTAATGATTATTATATGTTGCTTTACAGACTGCGCAGCGGCAATTGTACTTGCGTACGAGGCTCCCGAGGCTGACGTTCTCCTCCGCCGCCCGCGCAAGCCCAAGGTAGACCGTCTCGTCGACTGGAAGCTCATGCTACAAACCTATGGGTTTATCGGAGTCCTCGAATCGATTGCCTCCTTCGCTATGGCTTTTTGGTATCTCGAGCGCCAAGGGATCCCCTTCTCCGTCTTCTGGTTCCAGTACGGAGCGCTCCCCAGCGACCTCGACTCTGATTTCGTCGCCTCGCAACTCGCTATCGCATCCTCGATCTACTTCGTCAATCTCGTCGTGATGCAGTGGTTTAACCTACTCGCAGTACGCACGCGCCGACTTAGTATCTTCCAGCATCCGCCGTTGTTTAAGAAGGAAACGAGGAATTGGCTCTTGTTCCCGGCGATGGGCTTCGCGCTTGTGATGGTCTTCTTCTGGCTTTATGTTCCCGTGTTTCAGCGCGTGTTGGCTACGGCACAGGTTCCGGTGGAGTATTTTTTCCTGCCTGGTGCGTTTGGATTAGGCATTTTGTTGTTGGATGAGGGGAGGAAATACAGCATCAGGACGTGGCCAAACAGTGTTTTAGGGCGATGTGCTTGGTGAGCTGGTTGTTGGACTTCTATTAGATAGATTAGGCAATACTTCGTATAATCTATGTAAATCCACTCGCCAATGCTAGCAAGCACAAGGCGCAGAATCCTACGGCCGATTAGTCCATCTGTTCCCTTGCTGGCCTCTCTGATCATGGTCGTCACCCAATCCACTCCAGTTCTCTGGGTGGCCGCACTCACCGATGTATCATTATGTAGACCGGCAATCCAGCATGTGGATTACGAGTGTGATGTTGGTCCAGTAGCTGCCAATTTTCACCTAAGAACAGGGTAAACTCATTCGTAAGCATTGCCTTCAAATGGGCCTCTAAGTCTCTTAATGCAGGCCACTTAAAGGACATTAATTTCGAGAATAAGGCGGATGGCTTGTTAACAGTGTACCGGATAGCCATAGGGCTAAGACCTAAGCCACACAAGTTCTAGATACTGACGAGGTCTAAGTACACCCTAGGAGAGGTAAGTCGTAGAGGCTCCTCCATAATAAAGTCCTAACCGAAACCAAGGTGTTCTGGAACCCAGCTAACAGATATTACTGCCCAGTTCATAGGGTAGATTTTACCCAGGTATATATATAGGTGAACTGTAAAGTCGCCAAAGTAGGATAGGAAAGCGCCAAGGAGGCCTAGGAGAAAATAGAAGGGACGATGTATCACTTATCTAGTTTCGACCTATTCTTAGCGCTGTATGTACTCAGCCTTCTAACAGGGACAAAGAATACAAAAAAAAAAAAAAAAGAGAGGAAGTAGTGTATTCCACCGCGGCATTTTGCTCATCGGGGGCTCCCCTGTCTTGTAGCTTTGATAAACTAGCCGCCTTCTAGTTAATCGAGTCCGCCACTACTATGTTCGAAAGTATACTAAGAAAGAGGATTATGTCTAATAGAACCCTTAGCCTAGGTAAGTCTATAGTTGCAAATATTATAACCCGATAGCTTTCTAGGAGGTGTGGGGCGAAGACCTGCAGAGAATCAAGGTCCTACAGGGCCCGCCTACGGCTAGAGTAGGTAGGTAACCTCGACCAGGACCTTGATTTCCCCGCTCTAGGAAGCGACTCAGACAGCTCCTTACTTAATGAATCTGACGGATAAACACATGTAATTAGCCCTTACCGAACGAAGAAGGGGTAGTTTGGCTAGTAATAACCAAAGTCAAAGTTCTTGAATAACTAAAACTAAGGGCCTCTAGGAAACCGGAGAATATATTCTTTTAGGAAAAAGACCGAAAGCACTCGAAGGAAGTGCAGTACAAGTAAAGGAGTTCGATTCCCTCATATGGCTTCTGGCGAAGAGTTGGACCTAGGTCTGACTCCTTGGCAAAAAGTACACCACTTCCCGGCCCCGACAAGCCTAAAAAAAACCCAAGAATTTGCCATCCGCGAGTTTTATCGATAAGGGGCTCTTCAGGATATCACATCCACATCTCGCTAGGAGGAAAGTATTGGGGGCGGTGCAAGTCTGATGTTGAGGAAATCGCTCATCCACGCGGAAACCAAAATATCGCGCATGCCTAGATCTTCATCGTTTGCGATGTTAAGTCGGAATGGGCAGCCTACAATAATCACTTTGAGGGATTTTCGCCTCAGCAACGAAGCCATCATCATTGCGGATTTTTGACTACTCGAATCCAATCTCGAAGCCTGAGGGAAACCAACTGTTCGTTATATCTTCATCCCATCTCATCCCATCGCACTCCGAATTGTGTCGGATATCCCAAGCATAGCCTGACCTTCCCTTCTCTCCCCTCCATTTGACCTCCTCGCTACCTTCCAATCAATAACCTCATATAATGTCTCAAGATATGGATTGGTCGCTCACCTTCTGCCTTGCCTGTGATAGACAGACTGATGGCAACAATGCCTACTGCGGAGAGGGCTGTCGTCTGGCTGACTGCGGAAGAGCCAACGCAGGATCAGAGGCCAGGTCGCCTCCCCCTCCTCAGGCTTCGATCTCAGGGCCATTAAAACCAAGCAACAACTCCGACGTCCCTTCTGGCGACAACTTCACTAAGAGGCCGTCGACCTCGTCATCTCGCTCAAAACCCCAAATTCTGCCCATCTACGTCAAGCCCATCTTAACCCCGTCGTCACCCCAATCCTCTCACTCCTCGTCGACCCCCTCTAAGCAAGTTCAACTCTCCGACAAAGCCCGCCGCGAACTCGGCGGCTACGCTAGTTCATTCGATCAATCCCGCTACCACCGCAGGCAATCCGCCTCATAGGCCTTCACACACCACTCAACCACACCTAGTAAACTACATACTTTAACTTACGATATATATGAACTATCATGCTCCATTTCACCAACTCATCCTTACATATATTACCATTCTACAATTGTTCTTCAGTATTAGACTTTACTTTTCCGCAACTTATTTTTCCTTGGACAGCAGATTTCTCTCTCATCACATCGCATCTTGCTACTGATTCTTGCACCTCCGTCGAGGAGGCACGAGAAACGCGTGCTACCAAAGAGATTACAAAAGGCAAAGGAAAACGTGGTCGGATGCGTAAGAGTGCTGCGCTAGAGGAGGATGAGCCAGTGCCAGTGCCAGTGCCAGTGCCGTGGAAGGCCCCAGTGGCGCAGATGACCAAAGCGCAGGTTGCAGAGGACTAGCTTGTTGAGAGAAGAATAGAAAATCTTTGCTCTGTTCAGGAGGACATCAAAAGTTGAAGACATACAGTATACTACCATACCCAAAAATTAAATAAAACTCGCCATTCTTGATCATGTCTTCTTCCCAACCCATACAATCCCAAGCTATGTCACCACGCCAGCCCTCCTTGTCGACTTGCTCTTCCTCTTCATAGAAAAGAAAATCGAGGTCATCGTTAGGTGCCGGAACCCATTCATCATTCTCATTTAAATCATATTCATCTACCGATGTTTCCATCATGATTTCTTCATTCCAAGACACAATCTCTTCTTCGAACATACAGAAACTTGGGCGACGAAATACGACCAAGGCCGCTCCAATCCTCACTATTTTAAGGGGGTCCAAAGATTGGTAATAACAGAACATTCTGCTTATAGTATTCAGTGATTTCGGAGTTTAGGGGATGCTCGTTGAAAATTTCATAGCGTCCACCCTTCTCAGGGACAAACAGCCGATGACCACGCTTTTTGGTGAGGCTCCATTCTGTCTTCGCTGCGGCAGAAATTGGGCACTCTTTCTTAATGCACTTCCTTGGGCCGGAAACAAACTCCCGTAGGCTTGTCCGCTATGCGAGCTCCATGAGCTGAAGATCTTTAGTGCAGTCAACAGAAACCCGAAAAAGACTAAACACGGCATCTGAATCGTTACGGATATCGAAAGCGACTTTAGGGATGGTTGAAGATTCCAGGGTAGTTTTCAGCGAGGTTCCACTATTACTAGTGGTGGAGAAGGCGGCCCTACCGAGACTGTGGATGTCGATGAGGCAAGTCTTTTGGGTGGGAGCGGTACGGAGGGGGAGGATCGATATTGGGCCATGACGGCCCAGGTCAATTCCCTCTAGATCGAGATGCAGCGAGGGAGGGTCGACGGGAAGGTTGGCAATGTTGTCAAGCAAAGCCACAAGATCCAACTCTAAGTCAATGAATGTGGTATTGCTTTGAGCTGATGTAGTTGACATGTTTGGTAACGAATTCATCGCTGGTCGTGAGGCTGCTGAGCTTCGATAGATGTCAATGTCTCTTGGTAAGGCTGTGGATTCCAGACCTTGTATCTCGCATGAGGGATTCTTGGGAGCTTGTGTGTCACTAGGTCATTGGACGACAACGTAGAGTTGGAGTTACACGACATAGCTCCAGGTTCTCGGAAGGAATTCCCAAGCGCCATCACAAATGTTGATCCCGTGCGTGTGAAGCCCCGGCGCTAAAGCTATCGTCTCGTTGGAGGGTCCAGGAGGGGGTTGTATCAAGTTGTGTGTATACAGGCGGCCGGATAACCAACGAATGCAAAACACCAATACCTCAGAGTCGACTCATCAAAATCATCGTATCTTTCCCTCATAAAACATTAAAATTGAAATTATTTCTTGACCAGACCCACCTACTCTCAAGTCGCAAAGTCTCGTCGCAGCTCATTTCTACTTACAACTTCTCTGCGGGCACTCCACCAGAACTGCAGCTTTGCCTAGAAATTTACAATACCTGAATCCCTCTCAGCTTTGACTAAATCTTGCATTCGGTCCTCAGATAAAATAAGCAGTATTTCCTCCAAAAGTTTGCCCAACCTTCGCAATAACCAATCGTCACTGTCAAAAAATGGCAACATCATCGGCCGCAGCTCAAGAAAAGTCGCAATATCATCACTTCATCCCACGCTTCATTTTACGAAATTACTCACATCTAGGTGAACTAACAACTGGTTCCCGAAATTCCAAAAATCGAGGCAAACAGCGAGGCAATCGCAAGAATGGACCACGCGCAGGAGAGCCAGTGCTTTATGGCGTCAACCTCTCTCGTGAAGAACCCACAATAACAGAGACAACCGTGGCAAAGACTTTCGGGATGATGGACATGTACTGCGATCTCGGCGCATCTACGAAACGGCACCAAGTCGAAGAACAATTATCCGTGCTTGAATCCCAAGCTGGCGAAATCATCAGCACGATTCGGAAGGCATTCGAGGCAGGAAAGGATGATGTTTGGGTGACAAGAACTCAGCGAGATACTTTGAGAAAATTCCTTTTCATTATGAAGTATCGGGGTAGCAGATTTCACAGGCGCTATTTCCACGAAAATGCCGAAGACTATAACGCGGATGATAGAGAAAAGATGTTGAAATATATGAAGGAGAAAGGGATAAAGAAAACCATTGACGTGTGGTTCGACAATATCAAGGCCATTATTGACTTGAAGATGGATTACCAAATGGGATGGATGGACAAGTTGAGAAAGCGAATCTATCCTGACGATGCGGAATGGTGCATCAATAATATCCAGGGATTTTACATGGCTCTCATTACTCCAAACAACAAGGAAGAGGAGTTTTTACTCACGCAGAATGCCTACAGCATCTTCGAAGGTGCATCAACCCTGAAACTCAGTCCCATAACTGGCAAATTGGAACTCTCGGCCTACACGGAATTCCACCTCTTCGCCCCTATAGCACCAAGACTGTTGATTGTGCTTCGATCATTCATCCTTCCCGTACCTGAGCAGGATTCCGCCAACATCCTTGAACAGAGAGAGCAATTCCTCAAAGTTGCCACAGCTCGGCATGCCAATCCCGAAGAAGCAGGGATGTTTCTCAGAGATCTTCCCATCACCAAAGCACTCAACTCGTATTCAAAACTCGTGGCTGGTAAACTTGTTCTCATCAATGGCGGCCCAGCAGGGATGCACGATAGGTTTTGTTTCCGCTTTTTTCCTATATCAGAGGTCCACGTCCAGAAAATCAACAAAGTCATGCTGGATGAAAGTCATGCGATTGACTTGATTGTTTTTAATAGCAAGGCTGCGACTCTGAAGACGCTTGTGAAATACCTAGCTGGCCAGAGCGTGCTCCCTTCTGAAATCAGCCGTGTTCGAGCTATCATTAAACTGGAACACGCAGCGAAGCTTTTGGCTGCAACTTTGCCAGCGGGTCAAACCCCGGAACTGTCGCAAGATATATTGAGGGAAGAGAATATACCCAAAGACAAAGTACATGCTTTGTTTCTCGAAAACGAAAAAGCAACGAATCTCTATTCCAAACTCAGTGAGTGTTGGTCCCCAAGTGGACTTCTCCCCCTGCCTAACAATCTGTAGGTGGAAAACAGCTTGACAAAAAAGACTTCGATCAAGCTCGCGCGCTACTTTATATGCGCATCAAGACAGACACTATCACACGGGGCCTCTCTGAAGCAAAGAGGGAAGAATCACGGAAGAAGTTCCTAAGAGAATTCGTATACGGTGACAAGTTTCCAGCACAAGTCATCTGGATCTATGTCAAACGTATACGCTTTATGAAACATGGTGGGACCATGATCAATGCCCAACATATGTTGGAAGATAGTGTCCTACCAGGAAAATACTTGTATGGGGCAGAGGATATAATTGCTGCTTGTAAGTGCCATTCTTCTCGCTTCCACAAGTTTGTGAGTTGCTTAAATCGAGAATAGCAAGAGATTCAATTCGGAAGGAAGATTTCAGCCGCTTGATGTTTCATGCTTCTGCAAATGGCTCTTTGATAGCAAAGCCATTATGGGGTCTTGTCAGCGAGCTAACGCTAGATGATAACGGAATGAGACGTTTGCATGAGGAGAAAGAGCTGGTTCTGGGTGATCAAGGTAAGAAAGCATCTAGACCATTCATTTATTCCTCAATATATCAGGTTGTGCTAACATTTTTGGATCTCAGGGAGTATTTGCGACTGCGGTACGACCTTCTCTTTGTACCACAAAACTCTCTCACACACATGACACTAACAAATGCACAGGAATTCTAAGACTTGAAGAATTTGCAAAACTGGCACGACGTAAAATTATCAAAAATAACCTACAGGCAGTACCCAGGTCACCACTGGACAATATATTCACAGAAGGTGAGAAGATTGAGCTCATCACTCGTGAGATTGTGCAAGGATACAAAGCCGAGGAGCTAGGAGAGAAGCTTGTTGAGAGTGCCGGGTTGGAAAGGGCCTTGTTTGATGTTGTATATCCGTTGTTTGGCTCTCGACAAAAGGGCGTAGTTAATGGAAGAGGAAAGGCTGAAGGCAGTGAAGGGGACTCGAGCTGCCTGGTGCAGTGATACACAAATATCTAGTTAGTGGTGGCGGCGTTAATTCCTAAATTTCTGCTTGTGATGAGAAATCCTGTGACCCTGCCAGGGACAAGATTAATGGCTTTGGGATCTCTAATCGTGAACCACCTGTTAGCTTTCAATCTTTGATAGCCTCGCTAGCCCGCTAAACACTCACGTCTACTCTATGTTGTATATTTAGGCTGGCTGACAAGGTCTGAAGGAGCATTATAGAGCTGCTGAGATAAAAATTAGTAAATCTTAAAGATATTTTCGTTCAGTTCTAGGAGCTTGTCAAACGGTCATCAATGGACTCGTCCTGATTTTGACGTTTCTATTTGCATTACTGTGATGTCTCTACCGCAATTATAGTATTTTGTTTTTTTCTATGTTTTCTCAATGAGTCGTGGCACTCTCACCACTTCCGACAACATAACGAGAGTTACAATGCCCTTCTCGCGCAAAGCAAATTATCCCAAATCCTTACTGATTTCCGATACCAGTTAGTGATGGTCTTGGTGCTCAATGCCGACAAGATGCTGGCAGCAGAGGATGCCCCGCCTTCGATTCCACTATCACCAAACGTAGCAATTTTGAGAACAAGACGATAGCATATCTCGTCTGAAAACTCTACAACCCCGCGGCCTTCTCGCTGCCCAGTGCCCCACCCTTGTGTATATCCATATATCCTCGCAGTAATAAGTAAGTCGTCCTGGTTACTTTGGCTGCCCCTACTATAAGCATCACCCTTGAATATTCTGGATTATATGAAGTCGGCTATGTGGGATTCATAACCATCGGCCAGAAAGAGTGGCATGTTGATGCTCTCATGTGTAGCCATGTCCTGACATTCCCAATATATCTGGTGGTCGGTGAAGACGATAGACGACAGCGTTCTTGTTTTATTTATATCTATACCATTAAGCATTCGATGCACACTCGACACATTCTTACTACCCTGTGTCCTCTTTGTCTCCATTACTATACTCTACAGCCTCAGGGCCGCCGCCTCTGTCCCCCCCTTCCTCACTGCCCTAGTAGAATAATGTGTGTTTGATCAAGCTCGGTTACGCCTAGAGCCAATCTCGGTAAGGTTTACCCCTTTAGCCCTTTGCCTTAATCCAATCCCTCGATCACTCTTCTATCTCCGGATCCTTTGGATCCAATACTTTGGATCCAATACTTTGGTATCTAGAATTTCGCAAGTATTAATGGCTTGCTGTACATGAATCAGGGCATTGGGACTCTACAAAATTACTGGATATATATTCAATATCTATGTTAAGAATGCAATAGCAACACAAGAGAGTAGATAAAGCGTTAATATTAGTCTAGTCAATACCTAGGAGTAATAAGCCCGTTGGCGGATCGACGAAATCCACTCTCATGCACGAACCTAGCCAGTTAACATTGCCAAAGTCATGTGTGCGCCAACTTCTACACCTTGGGTTGCAGGAGATGAAACTGATATGTAGCAATAGTTCTCTGCCGCTCCTAGTAATCGCTCGAATATCGACAACCCAATCAACCTGGACTTTGCGCGTCTGGCCCAGGAAATAGATACGCTCCCACGCTATCAAGACTTGTTAGCTACCAACCACTTAAAAAGAGTATATACTAACCCGATAATAACATAACAAGCACAAAGTAAACTTCCCTCCATATAGTTCGTTCTTCCATCCAAAATCACAAAGTTCACCAAAAAGGTTGTCGCCACCAGCGTTACCGTCTCAAAAAGGCTGAAATACAATGTCATATCCCTATCCATAATCCAGCCCATAATAACAACCAATGGGGTCACGAACAAGGCGATCTGAATAGATGAGCCCACAGATACACCGATAGCAAGGTCCATTTTGTTTTTTGCAGCGACCGTTACAGCGGTGATATGTTCAGCAACATTACCGGCGACGGGTAGAATGATCAGGCCGATAAAAGGCTCCGAGAGTGGGCTGTGGGCGACCATGTCATCAATTGTATTGACGAGGAATTCGGCGCAAAATGCAACGAGGACCGAGGAGGAGATGAGGAGGACCAAGGAGGTTGCTCGACTGATGATGGGGGAATTGTTGGAGAAATCATCGTTAGGTGCGTGGTCTAAACTTCCACGAGAGAAATAGAGGAGGGGGATACTGGATGCGGATCTGACGAGCCCTTGTCTGGTTGTACTAGGAGGCAGTAATTCGTCCTGGTTTGGAGGCGTTCGAAGTGAATGTGGCCATACAGAAGAAGAATGAGCCGCTGAGCAGGGTAGATATGCTGTACCCGCTTTACCCTGCCCAGTAGCCGTAGTACCTCCTATGCCCCCGTTGGGCTGATCGATATGGTTGCTGAAATTCCCCATAACAGACTGGACTGTGGTCTCGGCGGTCGGCTCAGACTGTTGTCCACTGTCTATCGTGTCTAGTTTGATGTTCTTTGCCATGACGTTTGAATCAAGAGCTAGTCTAAGATCTTCATCCGCAAATCTAATAGTACGCGAAATTGACGAGGTAGATGAACCCCTAGTATGGCTCTGTTCTTGACTTCGCTGCACCAAGGGCCCAATACGAGACCGCACATAAGCTTCATGATGGTGGACAGGGCTGGCCAAGTACGCGTGAGATTTCAGCTGGAATAGGAGGTAAAGGAAGTAAATCACCAATAAGGCCAATGCTGATATTCTACTTAATCTCAAGACAGCTTGGTCTGCCGTCTTCATATCTTTGAAAGAGTAATGGAAAGCGGTCTCAAGCATGTTAGTCAAGGAATCAAGCCATACTTTTCTTTGCGAAGGACACTTACTGGTATTAATAAGCTGAAAACAGAGAAGGAGAGAAGGCATGCAAGAGCCTGCGAATTGGAAATACTATATGCTTGTTCTTGATCCTGGAAACTCCCAGCTATAATAGCTGTGCCAAGGATTAACAATAGGTTGACGAGGATCGATCCAAGGAGAGATGCTTGGACAATGCGGATCTGGTTGTTGAATAAAGCCGTCCTACCCAGGTCAGTCTAAGAATTCCGTTCAGAGTCTGTGCCAATGATAATAATCACATACTTTTAACCGTCAGCCAGTTTTCTCACCTCAGTTCCAACTGAAGTTAACTCACAAGATAATCACTTCGACCAGGTTACCAAAGCTAATATTCATGAGAGCACCAACAGTGTCTCCCATATCGCTAGCAATGTTTTCGGTAGCATAGGCTAGTAGTCCTGACAATGGAATGATTGCGATAGCGTTAGATGCGAAAATAATGGACGGGTGGGCCTTCGATATATAGGTTACAATGCCAATCGGGACAAAGACGAGGAGAAGATTTCCCCAGGAACAGCAAACGATCGCTCGAAGAGTAAACACAATCGACATGCACGATCCCGAAATGGCGACACTTTTCTTTCTAGAAGTGTTCATCCCTACCCGATATCGTCCAGCTTCGGTGGCGGGTGCTGCATTATACAAGTCTCCATTACCGCGGCTAAATGATAGGGGAAACCAAGATCGAAGGCGGACTTGCCAACACAGATTAGTCTTTGCAGTTCCTCGGAGAGCAAAGAGGATAGTGACTCACCTATCAGTCTGGATCCCGAGATCCAGGAGGAGCCCCGATTCCATTCGATTGGCACATCTTGAGATGGATTATCCCCTGGAGATAATAGAAATGAATAGCTTGCTCCATCGGCATCGTCGTCGTCGCTGTTGTCACCGTCAAGCGCACCATCGCTCTCGCTGATGTGGGTGGCTGCGGCATTTTCGGGGAGCATAATCGTCAAGAAGATGCTGTTGCAAAGGCCGAATTAAAAGATGATTGTTACAAGTTGGGATTGAAAGAATAGAAAAGCACGATCCTGTTGCAAAGACTGAATCGGAAGATGATTGTTACACGTCAGGGATGGAACGAAAGCACTTGGATGAGGGATTTTAGAGATTAGGGCTCGTCCCTGCGCGGACGAGGTGGTATACAACATCACGGGCTTTCAGTAGTAACTTAACTTGAGGCACGCTTTCCCAAGACGAAAAGCATGATGCCGACATGGCGGGCCAGATTCAGGGGTTAGGGGTTAGGGGGAAGCGTCGGCTAACCCCTGCTCGCTTAAAGTGAGAGCGGGGTTAAGCGTGGCGGTGCATTTGCGCTATGCCCATTGCAGGTAACCCTTGGGCCAAAGGTAGATGCGATATTTCTACAGGAGAGGAGTCTATATAATACTCGAAAATGTACTATACAAAGATATAATATACCCAGGTGGGGACGGGATAGAAATCCAGAGAGTATTACATAACGGATAGAACCTTTTCGGCCACGAGAGAGGCTTTCCGTGCTCTGACGGCAGCCATGGTCGAGATGTAAGGTGTTGTCTTCCGTGCTACAGTAGGTACGAGTATGGCAATTGATCAGATCGTTGCTGTGGGTTTAAGGTTATCAAGTTAGTCTCGGAGTTGTCGTGCACGAGCACCAAGCTAAGAGTACAACAGCTGATTGGATATTAGCTGTGGTCGCATGGTATATGGTCAAAGCTCTCGATGAGACAAGACGCCGCAGATAGCGCCATAATTATGATTACGATGCCGAGTGTTGAGGGATTTATATCTCGTTATCTATCAGATGGCCTAACCCGAACGAAAATCCCGCAAATGATCCACAATAGGATATACGAGTACGGCATAGGTCTTATCAATCCAAGGCAAGTGAAGATAAGAAGTCATAATACGGTAATACAATGACTTGTTTGAACATCTTGATTCGCCCCAATCTTTGGAGTATTTTCTGTTCTCCTCGACAATCTGCATCTCCTCCCAGAAAATTCCTAGCATCATTTCTCCCTCGAACTCGACGGCCATGGAGCTAATCTCATCCATCATAATAAGTTTTAGCCTTGTCTTGACCATGATATTTTTGCACGGAGATCTTCGAGCTCGTCTCGTACAGAATGTATATTGAAGGCCGCCCACCAACTAGAAACCGGGACAGCCGCTAACAGATACATAGGACCAAAACAATTGGCACAAGTATGGTGGTACCAAAGGGAACACCGATTCCAGCGATCCTCCCCCAGCAGCCCATTAGACCACGTCCCAACGACCCACTTCCTCGCCTCATCCAACGGCAGCATTCCCAGGCCAAACGCAGCCGCCAAGGTGAAATGCTCAGCCTGTTCCCTACTCGCACCAAAACACTCTGAAGTTGCGGGATATAGAGCTGGAAAGCCACCACGACGAGTGCGAATATCATTGCGGGGAAGGGGTACAGGTTTTGTGCAGCTCTGTTGAAGGATGTTTGGTAATAGATGGTGCCTAGTCGGCGGGTGAGGATAGTCATGAGGTTGAACCGCTACCTATAGAGTCGTTAGTATAGGTAAAGATGACTGGGAGGGATAGAGGAGACGAGTCCACATGACGGCCAGGTTTACAAGCAGATGCTGGATGCTTGTGCTAGGCGATCACTGGGGTAATTCTGATCGATACTTTGTGGAATTGGCCGAATTAGAACCACATATCCCTAAAGGTAATGCCACTACGTTGCAGATACCAGTAGGATGTCGCAAATGATGCCATTGTTTCAATGACATCTATAAAGCTTTATGATTGAAGGATAAGTCGCACGTCGAAAAGGCGGTCCTTTTAAGGCTTGCCGGGCAGGGCTTCGGCTTCGGAGATCATTGCTGCTGCGGCGTCGGCGAACACGCTGTGGCGGCTTCCCAGCTCTGTAATCCAGCTTGGTTTTTGATTAGATTTGAGTGGGATTAATCAGATAATTATCTCTAGAGGAGTATCCAAGTATTCCGTGAAAGTACTAGTAGGTGGTGGGGAAGGGTATGTTCTCTGGGTGAAGAGTCACTCGGGTTGTTCTAACGAGAGCCGTTAGCCAGGAGAAGTGAGTATATATCTCTTTGGGCGCTATAATGTGCCAGTTAAGGTTTGCGAGTTTTGGTGGGGTGTAAGTAGCTTTATTGTTCGAGGACTTTTGGAACATGCCTTTGCTGCCAAGTCTTTTTGCCTTCTAAATTACTACATTTTTCTCTTTTAACTCCGCAATTTGATAAGAAGGAGTCCTGTAATGAATGGGAAGTGTAGATACTGGATCGACGGAGTGCTCCAGATTCGACAGCCGCCTCTGTCCAATGCATGGGTGGAGCTGTCATGCTGCAAGGGAAAATAAATCGCGCATACATTCCAGCTGCCCAATCGCTAACCAGAACACAGTTGTTTGAACTGATCTGTCTATAGCAAGCCCTTTCGAAATACCCTTGATCTCGTGAGAGCATTTAATAATCGATATCGTATAGTCCAATTGCTCCCCTTCAATCTCTCTCGGCGAGCTTTAAGCATCTCCCCTGGGCAGTAAGGGAGATATAAGCCAAGATGCCTACCTTGGCTGTGACGAATTTCAACCTGCGAGCAAGCATTCCCCTTGTTTGAAGCCCCCCTATTCTTACTTAACTGAGTAATTTGGACCCGGAGAAGATCCGCAGTTTTTGTTCGGTTCTCAGTGACTTTATTGCGTTATTCGGACTGGTGGCTTACTTATTCAAGGATAAATTTTACCTCTCTGACGCATGTACGTCTCTAGTACAAATTCCCTTTCTATATCCTACCTATATATACCAGGCATTTACCCTTTAGTATTAAGCTCTTTTTCAATATAATTACTTTAAATCTATAACCTCTGTTGACTAATCTACTGCGTTTTTTTTTATGTGCTAAATTGGTCTTCGTTATTAATACAAGTTCTACAGAGTGAGGGAAGAGGGCATCTGAATATATGAGCTGGCGCGGCCGTAACACCAGCCAAATTCTATTTATTTATTTGAGGGTTTTGGAGTTTTAGACTTGGAATTCAATAGCAGGTGAAATGGGAATCAAAGGTGGGATTTTAAAGTACATATAGGATTCACGATCAGTTTTTTCACTATGTCCACGTCACTCAAGCGTTGCGTTCTGAGGCAGTGCAGCATGTTTTGTTTGTTCAGGTTTAAAGGGGTGAGGCCAAGGATTAAAGAAGGGGAATGAGGTATTTTGTAGACAGGAGGCAGGATCAGGGACATTGGCGGTGTCATGTTGAATGAGAGTGAGTATAAGAATGAGAAGCTTGAAATCACTTCCTACATAAGTTCTGGAAGGAGGATATGTAGCCAAGTCAACAAGTCATAGCTCACGTGGACACACCATGCGTCATTGTCAGCAAAGCGACGAAAGTCGCTTTCACTAAGACGAGAGTGGCACGAAAATCATTATTTTCATCACAGGACCTTTGAAATAAGGAACAGCTTCTGGTTTCCGTAAGTTGTTTACAGTGTTAAGTGGCAGGCCAGATCGAGTAAACTGGGAAGCAGCCACTATTGCTGGCGCCTCTTACTACATGGAAATAGCACTATGCACAAGTTGTGCATTTGGCTGTACGACACAGGCAATACAATGAGGGATGAGGGAATTTTATTGCCATGTACAAAATGCAAATAGCCGTGATTGAGGCATTTTGGCTAGCTCCAATTTCGTTTGGGCAAGGTGATGAACCATTGCTTTGAGGCATTTTTGGCTAGCGTCAATCAGGTTTATCGCCAGGCCATGAACTTTTGCTCGTCATTAATTAGAGCACATTTCAAGTATACCGTGTCAGCTTGACGACCGTTGTCCTCCATCGAACGGCGCGCTGCGGCTCGGACTACGAGGATAGTAAACAAATCCCCCGCAAGCCTTGTCATAGCAGCATGCAATACGAGGGCAACGCCCCCCTATAGTTATGTTGTAAAAGTCAATCAATGTGTACTATTACTATAGAGTTTGATTAGTGACACACTTATCAACAGCCAGAAACTTGGTCGAAATCAGTACGATCTTTAAATGAGGAAGTGACGACTCATTTAGACCCATCGACCTGTTAGCCCGCTTAACATCTGGTTTTTGATTTTGATCATGGCAACTGCTTCGCAACCTGACCGCTCGACAAATACCGGTAACGCCAGAACTATAATCTCAGTTGGTGCTATCATCGGATTAATCGCAATTCTCCTCTTTATTGCATGGATTTCTAATCGAATACGGCCTCACGTCACTGTCTCGACTGTTGTGCGATATCCACGCATACCCCACACGCGACACCGGAAAGGCGTTGAAAGTTACATACTACAATCGTTACCAGTCGTTAAGTATAGCGTGAGGCTGCAAGAACGGGTCAGCGAAGCCTATGACTCTACCACGAATACACATCCACCGAGAAGTCAAGTCCCGAAAATGATAGATGGAGGGAGACCATTGTATATAAATGCAGCGGCAGTGATCCCCAGAGCCAAAGAGCACACGAATGAAACGACAGTCAAAAATTCCGGTACACCTGATAACAACGTTAGGATACCACTAGAGGCAGACGCATCACAGTGCAGCGACCGATCAAGATCAAGACATGACCCCCTTAGCTGCTCCGTCTGCACAGAAGATTTCGTTGAGAGCGACGATGTTCGGATACTCCCTTGCGGCCACATTTATCACCAACACTGCATCGATTTATGGCTCGTGGGTTTCGGCGGCACGTGTCCATTGTGGTGAGCCATCTTTCATATCTCAAACTCTTCAGAACGCGTTGAACAGTGACGGTCTGATAATTTTCAAACGTCGTAGTAGAAGAACCTTACAAGATGCTCTACTATCTCCAGCCTCCCTTCCACAGCCCCCCGAATCAGCTCTGCTGTCAAATGAAAGGGCAAATAGGCCGCATCTTCGTGGACCAGCATTCCACCGCCCGCCAAATTATGAGAGTTCTTGACAGTCGCAACTGGATCGAAAGGTTGAATAAGTCCCTTATAGAGGACATCAACTTAGCAACTGTGCAATCAACGTTACTTCTTAATCGAAGGAAGGCTTGCGAAGCGTGGGGAAGGATCGTGGTAGAGTTGAAGGAGTAGGCTAGCGTTAACTAAGTCCCGAGCCCAAGCTATTCAGCCATTCTTGTTCGAGCACACCTTCAACTCACCAAGCCGTGGTAGGATATTTGGAAGAGCCTTGGTTCGGATCAACATTCATGTCTAAGACTCGCAAACCCTTCTCTTTCTTTAATGGTATCATGAACTCCGCCCCTTCATGGCGAATGCGATTCCCTCGTATCTTCGCTAGGTCTGCCTGATATGATTATCTAAGCTATTTCTAGGCTTACTCCCGTACCTAGCTAGGTCCGCTTTCACTATTACAGAAGCTAGTACTCCTCTAAAATCCGTCCCCCACCCCCAAATTTCACAATCAAGCCAATACCCACTTAGGAAAGTATCATTCGACGAAACCATGTAGTCACATTCTTCCACTTCCCAATATTGGCGTAGCGAACCAAAAATTCGACATTCAGGAGACTGTCTCCAAGCGACACCTTAGTGTAGATGCTTTCGCGATGCCGCAAAGCACCAGCGAGTCTTCCACCCGCGGCAAACGAACTGCCCAGGTCGCGGACCGCGGCAAACCCGCACTCGTACCGGCAGCAGGACGCAGGTCGCCTATATCAACTACAAAGAGAGCAAGCTCAAAGTATACAGAAAGCAAAGCTAGAAGTATGAAATAAAACAGCTGCTGACATATTATATCATAATAGTGTGATAGCCGAGTACTAGTATATACTAACTTTTGCTGTTATCAGCTAAGTAAGCTAAGTATATTTATATACCTAATATACTTTTGTCGCTTATCGTCGTCTAATAGCCTATCTTATAGAAGACTTAGTAACCGGACGTCGCTTACTACGGAACTACTTAGAAACTTTGGAAAGCTGAGTCGTAGCTCTCGAGAATCTCCTCCAATAACTCTATTCTTATATATTAGTATTAAACTTAATAGTAGAAGTAGTTTTACTATAAAGTGAGTTTAACTATAATAGCGCTAGTTAGATAGCTTCAGATAACACTAAAGAAGATAATAACTTAATTAGTAACTTAACTACAAAAGTTAGTATATTAGATCTTAAGTACTCTATAGCTACTAAGCTATATTATTTAAGTTCATCTTCTACATTTTACGAGAACGGAGAGAAACAAGTACTAAATACACCAATGACAGCTCACGACTGTCACGACTCCCGAACACACTTATTTCACACAACTCGCATCATCGAGGACAACTGGCATCGTGTGCTAGTGCTGGGCATAACAAGTATAATGGTCGTGGTGCGAAGCAGAGGCTTTGAAATCTGAAAAGGAATGACGAAAGTAACGCTGCGCTACGTGCATAGCTATACCTAATTAAATTGGTCGCTCGCTCCATCCCAGCTGGAGCTTACAGGGTAAGCATCCAGGTACAAAGTGTTGGAACGGTCTCGCCGTTCCAGAGACGAAGTTACGAACTGATATGGCGCATTCTTGGGCGACTTTGGTGCAAAACTCTTTTCGCCAGTATTGTAAGGCCCAACGGCTATTACCTCTATATATCTCCGATATAGTATAAATATCTTACTAAAATTGAGGTATTCAAGTTACTCGAATATCTTACTGGAATTGAGGTATGCTATAGGTAAAGCTTACCCGAACATTAGACTCTAAACTCACTTATAACTTGGGATGTTGTAAACTCCTATGACTCGGGATGTTGTAAACTCCTATGACCTGGATGTCGTAAAACTCTTAACTGTGGAAGTCGTTAAATCATCCCCTATACCTTAGTTGGGAGGTTGTCTAAGTCGCGACGAAGTAGACTGAGGAGGATATCCGCGGGAAAGGAGAAAAACCTAAGCGGGGAAAGGCAAAATCGGAAACGTGGAATACTCTGCGGATTACGTCCTACTTCATCTATAATCTCACGGAAAATATATATATCCGGAATTTATCGTAGAACCTCTGCTATTTTGGAGCTCTCGGAAGCGGTTCCTAGAAGGGATTTAGCTTCGGGAAGTATTTGGCCCTGTATCGCAAGAAACAAGTTAATTAGCAGGTACCAAGAAAGAGGAGGTCGTATACTTTAGTAGATAGATTTCTTTGCTCTTGTTAGGTAGTCGTTCTCCTGCCGAGAGGAGTAGTAGGCTTTGTCTTTCCTACTTTAGGTTTGGAGAGTCCCTTTTTTTCGTTTCTTAGGTAGATTGCTCCAGTAGTAAATATCATCGTAGTATATTCAAATACCTGTATTTTCGATAGACGGAAATTATCCAAAGTATAAGATAGCCTGTAGCTCGATCTTTCTCTCTATAGGCGGTCGTTCAGACTATAGCCTGGAAATAATCAGTAGCTATTAGAGATCTTGCGCTGAGGCAGGTAGATAGTCTAGATGGATTTGTTACTTAGCGAGCATAGCCTACCTCGACGGCCTTCATTATATAGCTTAGTTGTCAGCGTAGTAGATAGCCGAATGAACTCCTGAACAAAAGTTCCTGTCGATCTAACTCACTCTCATGTAGTCGAAAACGTTTGGGTTGCTATTTGAGCCAACTGTGGCTTGATGGGAGCTACGGTAGTGAGGAGGGTCTGATCGGGAAAGGCCGCTCATCGGTGCTTGGCTTGCGTTAAATGGCGTTTGCGGGTTAGCTCCCAATATCTGCTACGATAGAAGTTCCCTCGCATGGTGATATTTCTTTGAGAGCCGTTATCGATATATCTGCTTGTGTCTTCTCTTTCTGGGTGATTTCTTTTTTCCTCGCTTGTTTTCAAATGTGGTGGAGGGGTTTACGGCCGCATCTTTATATTTAATTTATCATATTGTTGACCCGCCGACACGTCTCTACAGACGTTGGGTTCTGTCTGGCGTGGGTTGGCGGCTTTACCACGTCACAAGCCATCTGGGACGAATATATATATATATAAAACTTCTCTCGTCATTGAACTCTGGGTGACTAAATATGTCTAAGTGCATTGTAAATTCTCCGTTCTATATAAATCTACACGGATATTAAGATCCTACGTCCTTCCTGACGCTCCTGAGAGCTTGCAGATTATTGATTCGATCATTTATCAATAAATGATACCTCTGGAAACTCAGCAACCACGTGTTGGAGGACTTCTGGCTTTTTATTGAGAAGCACGAAGTCAAGGAATGCAACTACATAAGTCTGCACGATATCCAAGGCCTTGAGTCCATCCAGAGTCCCAACCCGCTCCGCTGCAGCGTCAAGAATCACTTGCGGCGCGTGAAGTAGATTCAACAGGGCAGGCAAGTCAGAGAAGGTGTAGTGCTGCGACTTAGCCAAGCCCAGTTCGAGCTTCCACGATCGCAAATGCGACCATGTCTCTGCCCAGCTATCGTCAGTCGCCTGCGTCTTGTTCTCATGTCCGAAGATGAGGAACGGGCGATCGAGACCTTTCTGGACCACTGTGCTTATGAAACTGCCGTCGAGATTGACACCGCCGACGATGCGCTTATCGCGGAGCATAGCCTGCGCAGCTGCAGCCCCACCGACGGAGTGGCCAAACATGGCGACCTTGTGCGTCTTCAGGCCTTTGGATCCAGGTAGAAGGTCTTTCACGCTTCCGGGGCAACTGAGTTGATTAAGAACGAAAGAGACATCTCCAGCTCGAGTGTCTACATCCACCGGAATCTGCTCATCGGTGAAGTTGATCGCATACACAGCAGATCCGTCTGGGAACTCGACGATGTCGGCGTCATACGGATGATCAATGGAGACGACGATGTACCCATAGCTCGCGACAGCTTGGGCGATCAAACTGTAGAAATGCCTTGGTGTATTCAGTGCTGGGGAAAATATCACGACAGGGTGCTGCTCTGCCTCCTGTAGTCGGGTTCTCAGCGGCCCGGGGCAGACCTGGAGATTCAGAGACTGCAGCGTCCCGTTTGGAAGGCCGTACACGCCGAATAGCTCGGATTCCAGTTCCCCTGTCTTCGGAGGCAGATAGGCGATGGGCTTGAGGCTGGTCGGGCAGCGGACCGGCAGGAAAATGGAAGTCATGACTGCGCGATGCCCCTTTTTTGGGTCAAAGGGGTCGATACGGCCAGGGTCGACCATCTTGGCGGTGTTGTAATAGACATCGAATGGGCCTGGCGGCTTTGGGAGTATCGTCGTAGCGCTGACTGATGAGAGAATAGAGAGGAGGGCTAAGAGCCGCTGGGTGAGTGTTGCGGGGGGAAGCATTGCGAGGAGTAGGTATAGGTATTAGAGGATGTTGGTTGTGATGATTTTCCCAACAGCTGGGTTTCCAGTTGCTTTTATATACATCATGATCTCGCCCCATATTGAGAGCTTACGGCTCAAATTTGAAGTTGCACGCAACAGCATGTAGTTAGCTTTGATAGACCTACCGAAACAGGAAGCAATTGAGCGTAGGGCGATGATCTGCCGTCGCACAGCCGAAAAAATCTTGGTTCAGCGGCTGAGGCGCCAAGCCTTTCGCGCTCGATTACTTCCTAATTCGGCCTAACCAGCGGGGTTATATCAACGACCTTAAATCTCAGCCTCAACTTCAAAGCCAGAATGTGTCATCACGACATGGGATTTAAAATTATTACGTGGCTACAGCGTTATAATACGCCTCGCCCTCGCCCTCGCCCACTGTCCTCGCTCGATTATTGCCTATTCAAGAATGTTGATACCTTGAGTGACGGTGTATTCGTAATTACCTAGGTCATTCTGAGCGACGGTTGCCGACACGACTCTTACCCGATGTCAACGCAATGCCCGAGAGAGAAGAAGAAAATTGGCCCCGCCGATAAACGGAGACAAACGAAGCGTTGCGGCTCATGCTCTGCACGCCGGATCAAAGTGCGTCGCGTACCTAGGTACTTGCCCTGCCATGCCACCTGGGATCGAGCTTTCGAGGGTAGTTGGCTGATGATAACTTTAGTGTGAGGGCGGCTTCCCATGCACGCATTGCATCAAGAAGGGAAACGTATGCACACCACCTAAGCAAACTACCGGCACACTGCTATTTGTGGAAGGGCATGTTTCTGGAGTGACCAAATACCGCCCAACAACGTTGAATACGCGTAGCTCCGAATGGACTACGAGTATAGTGTCAAGCAGCCCAACCGACGGGGACCCCACCGTTCGTTTCATTGGTTGCTTCCTTCTCTTCATCCAGCAGAACCAGTTTACTCCAGGCCTCCAGAGCCTTGATACAGAGATATTGCAACTTGTGCGCACCTCTCCAGTCCTCCACCACTCGGCCGTTGCCATCGGAGCTCTGGACGCCAGTCGCCAAGGCTCTGTCAGCGTGTCTAGTGGGCAAGATTCCCCGCAGTATGTGGCTTTCAACTCTTACCTTGCATCAATCCGTGCTCTTCAGGCGAGCGTTTCGGACAAGGATGCCGCTCAAGGAGATGATGTGCTCTGGGGTACCTTCTTTCTAGGTCTTTTTGAGGTATGCCATGAAATTCCATAACCAAAAGAAAGCCTAACAGCTGGTACAGCTCCTCTCAGACTCATCCGGTGATGGATGGGTCAAACACATGCTCTATGGCACCTCCATGCTTCTCCAACTGTCCAGTCCAGATAAGAACATGTCGTCACTCCGGCGAACCTTCTATGGGATTTTCCGCATGCTCGAAGCTAGCAGGGCACTCTTGTACGGAGAGGCTACGATACTGGCAGACAGCACTTGGGAGAACTTCCACAGGGAACTCGTATCTGATGATGAAAGCTGGGACCCGATTGAAGGGATTCTTGCTCTCATGATCCACTGCTCGACGTTCAGTCTTCGGTGCGTCTCAGATCTCTGTCCCGTCTAATTTTAGCTAAGACTACTTTCAGGGCGCATCAGGTCGTTTTCCAGTTACCTGAAGCACAGCGATACACCGACCCAGCTGTTTCGGCCCTCGGTCTCGAAGGTCTCACGATCCAAAATGCTATCTACGCATGGCACGCGCAAGCACTGTCTCTTCTGAGCACTAGCGACAGCTCCCCACTACTCCTCGCTCTCGCGTACTACAACGCACTCCTTATATTTCTCTCCGGAAATTTCGACTACTTCCCGTACTGGACCGGCCTTAGCGCACCTATTCTGTCAAGGCCTGAAATAATGGGACATGTGGCATCGATACTACAGCTGACAGATGTGGCGCTGAGGACGTCAAGACTCGCAGGTGCGCTGATGTTTTTTCCGCTCCGAGTGGCGGGGTCACGCGCTGGTGGGGGAGAACAGAGGGGGAAGATACTAGAGATGCTTTCGAGGGTAGCGCAGAAGGGGTTTGTAGTTGCAGGGAGGATTAGAGATGATCTGCGGGAAGTCTGGGATGAGAGAGGGATGTTTGCTAATGGCGAGGGATGCGTAGTAGACGCATCTTAAAAATTGGGCACTAGAGCTCGATCACGGTGTTTAAAGTCAACGGAATAAATATTTGGCTCTTATTTCATGAGACGTGGGTATTATCGCTCCAACTAACGTCCTTCAAAGTTTCCTAATATGAAACGGTAGCCTACAACTTTTATCCTCACTTGGTACTGGACATCCACTTCAATCCTGTCGTCCACTTCGAACCACACCCCTAGCGCAAGTCCATCTGCAATACAGGCTCCCGCCTATTTAACTCAGTTGCCAGATTGTCTACTTTGATCGCAGTAGCCCGTCCCAGCTCGCCTCCTGATCTTTGATGTTGGAGATTACTTGTGCTAGTTGTTGAAAGCCTCTTTTAATTTATTCTCATCGTCACTGATTCTTTTGCGGTTTGAAGAAAATTGTGTGATTATTATGCTACTATACTCTTTTTATTCAGATACTACATATGTATCAAGAAAGGAGGCTCTGAGCTTACTATGCCGGTATGATCAGCATCTTGCGAAACAACTCTCTCCTGTGGTGGCGGAAGACCTTGAAAAGTAGCATTTGAAGCCATGCTTATCGAAAATGTCAACGAACGTGTTTGAAAAGAAGAGTGGTGGCACCTCGCTTTATAAATCAAAGAACTTGTAATCGTGCGCTTACAATACTGGTACCTTTCTCACATTGACGAGCGTTGGTGCTCAACGCGGTGCTAAATAGGCTTAAATCACGTCGTGTCCGCTCCACACGTACTATCGCCCCACACCGTTCCTACGCTGGCCTGGTGCCATATTACCTCCGTCGGCTATATAGAGCTGAACGTCGAACCTTAATTCAAGCACGACTGATATCTCGTAAAATACCTGCTCTGTTCTTAAGCCTTACTAATTTATTTATACACCAAGGACCAAAGTAAGTTGTAGTTTGCCAAGGTCTACAGCAATTACCAACCTGCTTTTGCCGGTCAGTAGTTAAACTCTTCTTCCCGAAGCTGGTACACTTCAGCCTTGCTATATCTAAACAATCCTATCTGTAACGCATTTATCCTTCTTTAATCAATCTGTACAAGTCCTCCCTTCTTCGGTTTCCAGCACAAATATGGTAATCGAGGTCGCCTTTACATGTGGTCCGTCCCTGCAGGGCCGTAATATACGGCTCATCAAAACCAAGCTTGGCTCCGAGAAGACCACATTCGAGATCGAAATTCATGAGTATAGGCTTGGAAGTTCGAGGCCCTTTCATACGTCTGGGGCAAGGAAACAACGAAGCAGCAGATCAAGTGCAATGGTTAGTCAATGTATATTGGTTCGAGTCTCCTAGACGCCCTCAAGGAGCTGGCTTACCATCGGTCAACTATGCTAGTGTGGGCCGATGCAATTTGCTCATAAGTCGATTGATACCGAGTAAAGGGCCTCGGAAGCTTGAGGTTTCGACCTCTGTTTTCTGAGGGGTCCCATTTTACATGTTTGGGCTAGTGGGTGACCGCAGGCTGACAAACTGACATAGGACTCTAGTCCGTCTCTCAGGGCCCTGAATCACTCCAAAGTATCCTAAACCCTATAGTGCTTTTTTCTTTTGCTCAATCTGTTTTAGTCTCCGGGCGTGAGCAGTTAGTGCTTAACCTGAGTCTAGGGGATATATGCCGGAACTGAAGGCGGGCATACTAAGGAGAGTCTGAGCGGAGCATGAGCAGGATAACATAGAACCTATTTTGGCCATCCCTACTCAACACCACCGTTCGTCAAGCACCAGCGCAATCTATGAATGGGCATGAGAGAGCCAGATTTGCTCCCTCGCCAACGCTGAAGCCTATTAATCGCCAGTGTAATCGATATGCTACTATAGAAGGATGCGCCGTCTAATCGCCTATAGTAAACCTCCCCCTTATACCCCTGTCGGAACACCAAAATTTTGAGATTTTTTCAAAGTGGTTAGAGAATTCTGAAAACTACTAGGGATGGCTTAAATGGGGTCGTAGGCCACGAATCTCAACTTATTTTCTTTGCTTTGTGGTTCGTTTGCAGTCAAATAGGTTTTTGGGCGTTGGGCCATGTAGGCGTTAAGATGGTGAAACCCTTCCAATGAGGTGCGCCAGGTTCGATGACACCACCGCATGCTACGATTTTGAGTCGCATTACGAGTACCGATGTTCTTTGACAATAACTCATAGAGATTCTTCAACCATCACCCTGATCTCTCTCGTATCGCAGGGCACAATCAAATAAGCTTAGAGATGTTTAAGAAGCTGAAACGGCTCGCACCGAGGAAACCTGCCTCGACGAATGGAATCCAGACACAGGGTGAACTCTGTCCCCCACCTTCAGACCCCGCCCTGGGTGAGATACCTGAAATTAGAGTACAGGTTGAGGAATTATCGAATTTCTATGACCCTGTCACACCACGGCCATGCATGACTTGTGGCCCTCTGACGACGTGCACTGAACAACCTGTGCCGATAGAGGCTCTATTCAGGTCTTTCGATAATGGTTGCTCCATTTGTTCTCTCTTTTGGAAAGTGTACATACAAGCAGGGAATTTAGGCCCCGTTCACTATGTATCGACATGGTCTGGTAACAAAGGTGCCTTCGGTGTCTATCTTATCAAGAAACGTGTTGAAGATGGGAATGAAGTAGCCGGAGAAACAGTTGCGGTCGTGGTTCTCGCTGCAGACGGAGGTAAATGACCTGGTTAGCTCCGTTTTCACGCCTACTAATTGGTATCAGAAAGGTCCCCTTCACCATTCCCTTGGTTACCAAACGTTATCAAATCCCCGTTCAATCGAAGTCAATTACGAGATATCCAGATGCTCTCCGCTTGGATTAATGATTGTCAGGCAAATCATCCTTCTTGTCAGCAGAGTATGCATCCAAAACTTCCAACAAGGATTATTGACGTCGGGAGTGGCACGGCCCAGCCTTTCCTCAAGATCACCCATGGTGAGGTTGGACGATATATTGCTCTTAGCCATCGCTGGGGCGCTTTGGACTCTCAGCTCAAGATGTTGATCACGAAACGAGAAAATATCGAGGACTTTTGTCGAATGATTCCTTTTGAATCATTTCCGTTGACGTTTAGGCATGCTATAGAAGTGTCTCGCTCGCTGGGGATTCAATATCTCTGGATCGACTCTCTGTGTATTGTTCAGGATGACCTGCAGGACTGGGAGATTGAGGCCGCCAGAATGGGTGACATCTACGAGAACGCATACGCGACACTTTTTGCTGAAAGAGCCAACCACTGCGATGATGGGCTTTTCCAGACAGTAGAAGACAAAAGCATTGCGACAGATTGGGTCCGAGAGATTGAAAGTCGAAACCCGCAGACCAATGACCAATACTGGATTTTAGCGTCATTTCGGCATTCTTACTATCCCAACTCCCTCTCCCCGGAAGAAGCATTCTGTTTGGTTGACAAACCGATCTCGCAGCTCCAGAGTCGAGGATGGATCATGCAAGAGGAAATTCTTTCCCGCCGCAAAATCTGTTTCTCAAGGACTGAACTGCATTGGCAGTGTAGGTCAATGTCCCGATGCGAATGTGGCCTAAAATCTTTGGCAGACGAACGATTCACGAATGACCTAACCAGGAATTTACTATTAACGCAACGCGGGGACGGCAGCGTCACCAGAGGCTTATCAGCCAGTGGTAGTAACGCCGGTAGAACCACAGATCTGAATAAGTCGTGGAAGAAGTTGATCGGAATTTATAGTCGCCGCACGTTTACTTACGAACGGGATAGACTCTCGGCACTTGCTGGAGCCGCGTCAAAGCTCGGCCGCTCATCACAAAACTACTTGGCGGGAATTTGGCGCGAAGATGCTGGCGACCAACTTCTGTGGCGTGGCTGGAATCGGAACGGGGCTCCTTGTGGTAGGCACGAAGCTTACTACGCACCAACTTGGTCGTGGGCCTCACTTCGAGGAGGGATTTCCTTTTGCTCCCTTTCCGGTAGCACCATTTCCCACTCCGGTGAAAACAGTCCAGCTCCAACTCAAATATGGAGAATCATGGATGGTTCATGCCAACCCTCCGGTGAGAATCCTATGGGCCCAGTATCAATGGGCATGCTCCGGATCCAGAGCAAAATCGCGCCGGTGTTTGTAGACGAATGTGAAGGACCAGCTTCGGACCTGAAGGACAATTACGGCATATTTGAGCGGCGTGGCATCTACGAGCAGAACCGAAACGGTAAGACTTACCACCTTGTGTTACGGTCCTATATCGGGGCAGGGAAAAGTACCGGAGGGGCATCGCATGATACGATCATTTCCCTCGACACCAAAGATGACTGGAAAATGTTCACTGGAAAAAAGGCGCAGCAGTGCTATTATCTCATTGCTCAAGTAGGAACCATTACAGGAGCTACAATGTCGGACGAAACGTCTCGGACTATGGGCTTGCTGATTCGTGAGTCTGCTATACATCAGGGATACTGGGAACGGGTATGCCTGGTCTCGCCCAAGGGATGGTGGCGCGATTGGCGCCATCTTGCTGAGGACAGAGAAATTATCTTGGCGTAGTATCTTGCGTCCCATCCAAAATTAAGACTGGAAAAAGTTTGGAACTGTAAGGCTTTGTGCGAGCTGTCACATAATATACAGTATATCTCGTTATACTCGAATACAGCTACTATCTCTTCTATACGCTTAATATAGCGCCTAAAGTTATCTTTCCCTAGCTTTTCTATTAGTTAAGTCTAGTAGAGCTTGATAATTTATAGATCATATTGAAATAAAAGGGTTAAAAAGTACATATAAATATTATAACTCTAAAGCATAATCTTATAAACTAATATACTCCTATTTATAAGACTATAAGCGAACTATGCTTCGAGGTTCCAAAATCGGCCCCCTTCCATAAATAGTTCCTCCTACGCGCGGAACACGATCTAGGAGTACGTGTTCGCCATTTTTTGTTAGAGGGAGAGAGGTGAAAAGGCTCCTACACCCTGAGCTTGGGGCTAGTGAATATTGGCAGTGTAAATACGATAAAACATTCCCTAAAATTCGTCCTATTAGTCTCAGTAAAGGCTATAGCAAGAAAAGGAGGGGAGAGCAGTGCATTAACATCACGGATATCAAGGGCGGGTCTATTTGGGATAAGGATACAGAGAGAGGTTGTAGAGGAAGGAATTCGCGAGGGGGGGAGTTTATTAGGTGATACTTAAAGGGATTATCACGGTGGAGAAGGAATCTTGGCGGGCCTGAGGATCTGTCGGAGTGGTGACTTGCTGGTTTCGTTTGCCATCGTCGATGGACTATGTATATAAGTCAATTGATACCGAACAAAACACCACAGGAACTTGGGGTTTGTACCTCTATTTTCTGGGGGTTTTCGTTTTATACTAATAGGATTATCGATTTCTTTTAATTCCGCCTTCGCCTGTAATAAGCTAACCCATAATACTTAAACACGATTCTCCGAGGTGTAGTCTTACAAACCAACGTGGTCGCAGCTGTAGGGCTGAAAGCGTACCCTGCTTCCGGGATCAAAATCGGCCCCCTTCACACAGAATATAGAAAGTCTGCAAGATAGAAGGATTAAAAACAGAGGAATAAATGCTCGCCCTTCTGATGGGAGAGCCAAAGAAGGCTTCTACACTCTGCGCGGGGGCCTGTTTCACTTGTATCTGGTGTTTAGCCTCTACTTAGCACCTTCTTATGTGTTGGGTAAGCTAGAGCTCCCGGGTTTGTTTACGGCGAACATGGATGCGTGTCCTTTTTAAGCTCTAGATTTTTTTTCCCTCTGTAACGTTTGAACCCAGGAGGGAGTACATAAAATGAACTCAGATGGGCAAATTGTAATAGATTAATAATTCGTAGTCTTTCTACGATTCTAAAGCAATCTCCTAGAGAGAAACCAACTCTAGACAGGCTATCTATTTATATATATTCAGATATCTTTTGCGGAGAACCAATTTTACGTGAATTAAGTTTGTCTAAGTACCCAGCCGAAAATAGAATTAAACACATATATAAACACTAAAAAGAATTAACTCTATTGTCTAACCTTTAATTTTACTTGAAATATATTCTCTACAACTGGGAAAGGCCATTACTATACTTCTTCCGGCTGAATTACTAACTTCTGTTCGCAAAATATCGAGAACGACAGTAAGATTTATATATCTACAGCGAAGTATCTAGAGAATTTTAGGAACGCTTTAACACTCTCTTTTGCACTGTATAACCCAGAAGTAATTAACTATATATCTCTCAGTTGCACTATAGATATATATCGTGGTAAAATATTGAGCTGTACTCCAATATTAATACTGGCCGTCTATACTGCCAGAGCCTGCCCTATTCCTCAAGCTTTATTAATACGCGGCTAAACTCTATCAAATAATAGAGTCACCAAGCCACCCAGATTTATTACTAAAGTCGCCTTGACGAGCCTCTTGTTCTCCTTAGGAGTTATATTCCCACCTAGTTTAATGAACTTCGCGTTGGTTTTGGCCAATAGGGCCGGACTAGGATTACCTTTGACAATTACGAGCTGCTAAATATAGCCAAGAAGAGCTACTTGAGCTCCTTTATATGTTGTCCTTTGGCTGGCTAGGTCGTTTTCGAGTTTATTAACCCTCCTTGATAGCCTGTTCTGCACTTTAGCCACTCGCGCGTTGGCGGTGCTTGTGAAATACCGATGAGTTGGGTTATTGCAGTAAGGAATGTGTGGACGAACTTTCAAGTGTGAGACCGAATAGTATCATTAAGTTGGAAGAGTAGGGCTTTTGGATGTATAGAGTTGCCAGCTTTTGTGTCCAGCGTATGACTTACGAAGTTATAGGATATCAAGGCTGCGAAATGGGAAGGGAGTGAGATATGGCACGCTCCAAGTGGCAAGAAAAGACTAGAAGTAGAGAGTCAAATATTAAAAGTTGCAAACAGATCTGCACTAGATATGAGATGAGGGTGTGTTAAACCATCACAGTGGGCCACTTAGAGACTTGGTTTTCGGTGAGCAGAAGCCAGCGGCCCAGTTTAGGCCCAATAGGGTTGGACTGGTGAGGGTTCACGTTACGCTGATTGTGTAGTTGGGTATTAACACGTGCTTTGTGACTTTGCAGCATTCGGAACTAGGTTAATAGTATACATCATTTTGAGCGCTCCACCTGTACGCCGCGGCAAAATGGCGAAAGCCTCGCAATCTGCCTTATTTTAGGCAGGAAAATAGAAAAGATAAAGACATTATAGCACTAACCGGAGGAACTAATACGATGGCCACCAATGACCTGTCAACTGCTGCACGAGCAATGTTGATGTCCAATAGTGCAGAGAAAGGACCGGCCATTTCCCAGTACTATACTGGTCACTACTGCAGCAGCCTAAAAGCTAATAGGAAGAACAACCGAGGCAAGCCAACTGTGTCGGAAACACGCTCTGCGGGTACTAGCTAGCCAAACTCCAAAAGATATATAACCTATAATCACCCGTCCTTTCCCGCAGGTTGCCTCGATTTCCCACCTAGATCGCCGATCAAATTCCGCCTCCTATAGCTAATAATACATCCCGCCGCCCTCGCAATAAAACTCCAACACTGTCGGTGTTCTTCTAGTAGCGGACCTGCGATTCAGAAACCAACGCCGATCTCCGTGCGTTACTTCTCCAGTTCCAATTCGCTGAATGCATGATCGCCCCTATTGGCACTGCCCACAAAGATCTCCGTCGTCTTGACTCTCAGTCGTTGATCGCCCATGACTGCATCATCCATCGATCTGCTGTTTGCAGGAGAACCCATAGTGTTGGTAGCAAAATTAAGTGGAAACGAGTTGCGGTTGTCACTCGGACTTCTAACAGCGAGCTCCTTGTTCTTGACGACATCAACCAAGCGATTCAGCACAGAGAATTCGAGCTTCAGCTTGATACTGTATATGGCAGGTTTGTATGTTACCTGGATCTTAAAATTCCCTGAGTATTCAGTGCCGAGGAGTGTGGCGTCGAAGATCAGAACGATGATATTGATCAAGATGAGATGGGAAAGAAGCCTACGAAGTGGATTATGTTTGCGCCCTCCAATTGGACCTAGTAATCGTACGGTTTCGTAGATATAAAAGGCTGAGATAATAACTTCTTCGACGAAGAACCCCCCAACCTGTATCTTGTCGAATATCGAGAAAACGTCGACGACTGAGGCGTGTGCGTTTGGTCGGTGTGCGAGGAACGCCAGGATGTTGTCGGGAATTCCAAGAACAATGGCGTTGAATATGATCATATAGAGAACCCAGCGAATCCAGCGAATCCTGCCCTCGCTCCCAGCTACAATGTGGAGACGGGAGTACAAGACCATGGACTGTCCCGACACCATAGTGACCCAACCGGAGGAAATGATGATAAGAGGCGCCCATCAAACGGAGGTGAGCTCAAAGAAGCTGACAATGAATCCGATTGTGTGCGGCACAATACCCCAAGTCGCCACGATGAAACTCCAGAAGTAGAGACCCTGTCGTCATTTGAAGGTTGTAAAGATAATGGCGTTGAGTTCGATGACGTTATGAAGTGCTATGGTCGAGAATGCCACCATGGTCATCAAGACTGGCAGGCTAGCGTTAACCGCACCAGTCATGCCATGATTCTGTGCTTGGGACATGGCGGAAGGCTGGGTCCAGAGACTGGTGAAGTCCAGGGCATCGAATGAATGCACACAAGATGTTCGGAGTTTGTCATAACACCAGATGCCACAAGCATGAATCCAACTATTGAGAAAACCAGTGAGTAAACGCCGACTTCAGGAAACCCGAGGGAGTCGGGTGATAAGTATAGCTGTCCGGGGAGACCTGACTCCGGTTCGATGCCGTTATTGATGCCATTACCGGTGGTGGCTTGTGGGAAACACGGTACGGGATCGATGCCCAGCGGGACGGGGTGGGATGGGCTACTCATGCGGAGAGGGGTAACCCAGCCGGGATAACAGCCGTCCCCCCTCATCCCAGGTAACGCGTAACGAACCTGGAAGCATGGCTACAGGGCATTTTGCACCTAAACAAAATCATAAAGTTCTTGAAAACAAAAACGTACATTAGAAAATGCCCTGTAGAGCACAGACCCGTGCTTCCAGGTTCGTAAGAAGGGAGTTTGGGTCGCGTGGTACCCGGGAACATTCCGAGCCGTTCGAAGCTGCGGCCCAGCTCGCCACGGAGACCTGGAGATTAATACTGATACGATCCTCTGGATGGCAATGCAGATCGGTCGCCATGGGAATCTCTATCAGAACTTTGATGTCTTTATGGGTAGCCCGCCAAGCTCAGCCCTCATAGCCCGCAACGTAGTAGCGGGCTACATGGAGTTTAAAGATGCTGGCCCCCTTGCCATCTACGATACGCTTTCCCGGTACAACGGTATAGAAGCCACAGATCCTCGGGACCGATGTTTCGCACTCGCTGGTATATCACGCATCGACGCTAGCTTTGTAAACTATGAAAAGTTGTTTCGAGACATTTCCTGCCTCGTTGGCAAAATGTCCCTGCTCGGTTGTCCTGGGTATTGAGACAGGGAAGGGGGCGATGAGGTGCTCATACTCACAAATAAATCTAAGAATCACAGGTTCTTCATTGAGTGGTTGGCCTTTCACGCGAATCCACAGAGCTACGAGCTCGGCTTACCATCGTGGATTCCCGGTTTTACATCGCCACACAGCCCAGGCCTTATTATGTCCAGGTTTTACAACGCCCTACTCATGCGTCGGGCCAGTGAGATCCCATTGCCGAAAGTGCGGCTGAGGAAAAGCTCCCTTTTCGAGTGGGACGAGTCTTTGCTGCCATGTCAGTAGACTATACCTGTACCTGATGTAAGCAAAGTTTCCAGCTCATACAAGGCGAAACCTAGTAGCTAAAGCAAAAGCAACATACAGGAATAGATATAATGGGTGCAGTGTTCGATCGTGACAGAACACTAGCTAGCAATAGACCACAGCTCCCTCGCCCAGCACAAGGTCATGTTAGTACCACCGATTACGTAGAAGCATCGGATTATGCCGCCCAGTACGAATCAGAGATGATTTGCTGGCTTTCAGAGATCAGAACTTTAACAGACCCGACCTTGCAGGCCCCTAGCAGCATCATGCCTAAATCCTTTGATGGATCCTTCAATGCCTTCTGGCAAACCCTCGTATATAACCGTGAACCATAGTTCAACCGCCAGTCACCCAACCAAAAGCCGGCGGCCTCGCTCGGTGTCCGCTTCGGTTACTGGTACGTATCGAAGAAGCTGATGATAAAGGGGCTATGGCGGCACAATATCATGCAGTATGTTTTGTTTTGCCAAATCTTAACGTCGTTGCCGGAACCGTTTGAGACGGCTGAAGGTAGGGTCCGTGACGCACGACGCTTCTATGTTTCCAAGCATGGTAGGTTCAGATGGGGTGCCGCTTAAGACTCATATCAACGACCGGGTTTGCGTCTTCCGGGGCATGAGAATACCAGTCGTCATGAGGCCACGGGGCGATAGGTGGGAGTTCATAAGGGCTTGTTATGTCCATGGATTAATGGATGGCGAGATCTGGGATCTGGACGGCCTTCAATGGGGGTTTATATCGTTGGTGTAAAGCATATTGGTTTGATCCACTTCGCATTATACAATGCTGTATCAACGAATAAATTGCATAAGGAATGTCTATAATATAACTGCACCAATAACTTTGCAGTCGAGCCATAGTCACTTGTATATCAGCCATCGTTATGGAATCTTTAACGAGCTCATCCCATGCCCTGCAGCAGAAGACATGGTTGTAATAGTCGGGCCAAAGGCTTCGCTCGAAGTGGCAATTAGATCGCAAATACATAGTATATAATACTAATAGTAGTACTACCGCCTAGCTATAAGTATAGCAAAAGAATGCTACAACTCATAGATAACGATCCCATATCCATCCTACGACGGCTCTTAGCTTGCAGCCCCATATGGGTTGTCCACTATTATACAGGTTTTTTTGTATGGCGAAGCTGCAGAGCCACGGTTTTAAATCAATGACGAACTAACTATTGGGGTACCACAGTCAAGGAAGGGTGCTACAATGACCACAGTGTAAGAAGATATGGGGTTATAACGAACACGGACATCACTGCCGGCACAACAGGCTGCAGGGAGTAGCCTTGAAATGCGCAGTAGAATTGTATTTACCCTAACGATTGCAGGCAAATACAACCTAGTAAGGTTTCTTATCGAGCTTAATAAAGAAATATCAAGTGCCTTTTGCTCACTATAGCAGGAGACATCGGGCCTTCTTCTGAGGGGTAGGCGTCAAAGTGGCGATGATTGCCTAAACGCGAAGATTGTCTTTGTAAGCACATGCACCTAGCAGGACGAGAAAATGAGAGCGGAGCATGAAGGCGATGTTATTTGGGTTGCTCTACCTGTTTAAAAATCTCATTTATATTGACTTGCGTCAAAGCAGAGCACTCCATGTACTTGACAGCTCCTAGCTTCTTAGCGACTCTGATGCCGTGGATCCTCCGTTTAGCTAGCTTCGCTTGAACGCATTGATCATATCTTAGGTCAGTCTTAGTTCCAACCATCAGCCAAGGGACTCCTGGACAGTAGTGTTGGATTTCATCGAAGCAACAATTCTGTGCATTTTCAAAGGACCCTGGCCGGATGACGGAGAAGCAGACAAGAAGAATATCGGTTTCAGGATATGACAGTGGACGGAGACGGTCATGCTCCTCTTCTTTGTAGGTATCCCACAAGCTGAGGTTGTATGACTCATCGCCGACCCTGAATAAATATAGAGCCACGTTAGAGGCTTATCCGACGAAGGCCTTGAGCCTTGGAAGACGAATCTTCAATTGTCCTGTTTCGAGGGCCACATAGCTCACCTAACTGTCCGTGAATAATTGTCGAACACGCGTGGGAGATATTCAGACGGGAATGAGTTGGTGGTATGAGGTCAACAGAGATGTCTTTCCAACTCCATTATCTCCAACCACTACACATCTGCCATGATATCAGAACAGTCAACAAATAGATCAGGAGTAGTCGAGGTATTCCCAATAGATTCTGCCGGGACATGTGTGCTAGGTTATTTAGAGATGCACAAACTCACTTGACGCTAGTCCCAACCATCTCGTATTGCTGCAGAGAACGGTGTGCAGATTTGCAACAAAGCACAACTTAATGCTGATTATTTCTTAGGCATCCAAATTAGGTTTGTGTTGGTCAGCACAACTAAGCCTCTTATGGTTTTGATGTGTAGACGTATTGCTCACAAATAGCGAAGTAACGTCTGTCCCTGCGTAGCGAGACGCACCCTGTCACGAGACGAATCTATGGTTTTGGAATCATAAAAATTTTCTTAGCAAGTCTACGAAGTTGTTACTAATATCTCACTTTCTTTAACTATTTTCCCCTAAGGAGACTACTTAGTAATAGAGAAAAGACTGTGGTTGATTATACTGTCGATCGTTTCAATCACGCTACCGATTGCCGCTTTGGCTGTTCCCCCCTGTTTAATCGCGACTATTAGAGTCTATTCACAATTCGGAGTACTTGGGGAAAGGTCCTATAACGATAGGATATAGCTCCAAATTTTGAAGATACTTGAAAGTGAAAGTAATAAAGTCCGGGAGTTACTCCGGTGTGAGCAGAGGGGCATAAACGCCATCATATTTTAGCTTCAGGTTTAGTGCTTATTAATGTGCATTAGCCTGGTTACAATATACTGTATAAATCCGGGCTCGCTATATTTTACTCGGCCACTATTCTTTGGTCTGGTCATGTGTGTGGCGTAGAATGGTCACGCGTGTGGCGTAAGAGCAGGTTTTTCGAACTTTCCATGAGCAGGTGCGTGGCAGCACGCTGATGCCTGGGCCTAGGAGAGCGCTCTCTCGTCTCCTTCCACATCGCTATCACAACTGTAATATGGACAGAGCCAGTCAAGTATTGGCGCAAAGCGTGCCTCCTGGCGTGCCTAAATCATACCGTGCTCTTGCAGATCATGGCAATGTCCCACACTCTACACTCCACCATTGTGCTCACTGATAGGATTGACACGAAATGGACTAGATTATTCAGCGAAGGCTACGTGGTCGCATCGAAACGATGGACAAAGCGAGCATACGAGGCGCTCGATGATCCAGAAGTGGACGGGGTACTCGACACTACAATTGTTATGAGCAACCAAATGAAGCAGCATGGCCAATTTCCCACGTTGGACAAGATTGATAAGGTCTTTGCTTGCAATGTCGGGGACTATATCGATTTGCCCAAGATTGTGGTGGTCGGAGATCAATATAGTGGGAAGAGCTCTGTTTTTGGTCGGCCTTACCGACTTACCCTTTGAGCAAAACAGTGGGTTGTGTATACTGTAAGATTCGAGACACAGATCACCTTCCGGCGATCAGCAGCACGACGAATCACGGTATCGACCGTCCTTGCGAAGGACTTAGGCATAGAGCATGCGGAGCAAGTCTGTAGATGGGCCAGAGAGATGGAGACCTTGTATCAGAAGTTCTTCACGGATATTATGCGCGGGGTATAGGCAACCCGAGATCATTTTCCCCCGAGCTGTACTGAGATGTACAGGTACACGTGGCTATGGGAATATCCGATGACCCTCCAGCAGTCGAAAGCGTTCTCCGATGACGTTTTGTGCCTCGAGGTATATGGGATAGAGCAAGAGTGCCTTAGCGTTATTGATGTCCCAGGAATATTCAAGAGAACGGCACAGGGTGTTGCGAGTAAAGCGGACATGCAGATGGCCAAGTCAATGATGCAGGGTATATCGAAATTCCGAGGTCTGTTTTACTTGCTGTAATTCCTGTAAATGTCGATATCGCTATGCAGGAACGGAGATAGCAGAAGAAGTCGACCCGCATAGACAGAGGACGCTAGGCGTTCTCACCAAGCCTGAACTCGTGGATAAAGGTGCAGAGATGGCCGAGGGTAGATTTGATTGAAGGCCGGAGGCAGCAGCTGGCAGTTATATAATGACAATAATACCTTCTTCTCGATCAACATACCACTCGCTAGACGCCTGATTATTAGAATCTTCGAAGAACGTGGAATGCTGCACCTCGAAAACACCCCATCTTTGATAGTGGCCCCTAGACTGTCCCCTAGCTTGCAACAAAACAAGGCCTCTAAATTCGCAAGAATATCCCATAGCCCAAGTTGCGTTTACATATGACACAAGAGGTAGACACAAAAGTCCCAATTCTATATTTGCGACATTCCCGTCTTGGTGCGCTCTCTCATCTGGTATGCAACCGGCAACTGGAATAGTACGATTTATGCCCCGTTTCTCCAAAGAGAATCTCTCTAAGTCTCTATTGAACACAGCACAGAGATTAGGAAAGAGATTTCCTTGTAATCGAAGATACCCCCCCTTAACCCCGCCCCATTCACTGTTCCCCATTATTGTCTGAACATTGACGTCGACGACCTTGACCCTATTTGACATGACTCTACCAATGATATAGTCCACAGGGCACTCCATAGAAGCCCATGACCATGACGGGGATCGGTATGTCAAAGAGCGACGCCTAGGGTGCTTGCATGTACTAGCCTCCCAGAGGAGGTCATCGAGCAAAGTAGGCCTCCATAGGCCGGCGAGGTACTGTCCGCGTACTTGCTGCGCGAAGACGATGGCAAGCCCGCTAATAGCGACTAGCTTATCCTGCTCAAAGGATATATTCTGTCTTGAATACAGCATAACCAAGTTGTGCCAGGCAAGACTAAGCTGTACTGTAAGGTTCTTGCCTAATCGGCTATCTTCCCGGCCGATTAGAGCCTGCGTCTTCAGTTTGCTATCCAGGCTAGGCAGCTTGAAGGTTATCGGCGGCTTATCAAAATACTCAACAGGATAGCCTGAAGGGAACTCGTCACAGGCACGCTTACGCCTACACTCCCAGAAGAGTTGCGTCTTGGTGAAAGCAAGCGTGCGGGGTGATAACATACGCTCTTGCACTACCCAGGCGCGCGTGTTAAGCTTGGCAGTTTCGAATTCGGCATTCCAGAGATTTTCATCATACAATTGATACCGTAATATCGATGCCCTATCCCGGATTGCTACCGAGAACTGGCAGGGGCCTAAGTAGGATGAAGGTCGATTTTGGAACAATCCACCCGTGCAGTTGTTGGATGCAGCGGCCGCAATGTTTAGCATGCTTCCACCATAAACATATGTCATTAGAGACGACTCGATATCCCAATCCTTCTTCGAGTCTTGAATGATACATAAGGAGTCTATCCAAAGATACTTGATTCCCAACCTCCGAACTGTATGAACAGCGTCCTGGAAAGACCTGGGAAGGTCTCCTAAAGAGATCCCATGTACAAGCGTATGCAGGTTGCTCTGTAGCAGCCTGAGAGGCTGTATATCACCCCAGCAGTGACTTAGTGCGGCATATCGCACAGGTGTTTGCCAGCCCTCGGTGTGTTCGAGTTTTATCACGTCAGCGAAAGGATACCTCGATCTAACGTCGAGCAGCCGGTGCGGGGTCCATTCTCTTGGACTGTTGATTTGGTTGCAGTTGTCATGCTCCGAGATGCATTCGCGCAACCACTTCGCTGCCCTCGTGAGGCTAGATTTTGAGCCCGTGTTCTGATCATCACTCGCGGCTTCTGCTGCAGGCCCATCTATCACACGCGATATCCGGAATTGGACCTGTGATTTCAAGATAGAGACATCTAAGAATATTCTTTCCCAATCTTCCGATGAATGCATGTTCGAATTCCCGTACGGCTGCGGGAACATGTGGAATGTGGCCCGCTGGTCGTTTGCCTTAGCAAGTGAGAGTAGATCTGGCTGGAGTAACCTGAACCTATTTACTATAGCTTGAGTCGGCACCCGGTGTCAGTGGCATCCAAAATTTTGGTGATGGATCTCTCGTCATTCTGGCTGTCTGTGAAGTTGTCGTGGTAGCACTGCACGAAGTCTCTGCAGTCCCCGCAAAGCGCCGTATCCATGATAGCTGCTGAAGTGGCTAGTGTCCATCAAGGTCAACTTTGGGAGCGTAGCACGGCGCGCGTAGCCGCACAAGTCGGACTCGGAAGTTCTCTTAGGGAACCAAGAAAGGAGCCAGGGCGTCTTATCAGAGCGATCTAGAACGTCGCACCTCGTAAGGAACAGTCGATCATGGGGAGGCTGATTCTAAAACTTTGTATCTGCCGTACTCCATAAAGGGCGAAGCCGGTTTTGCAAGCGCCTATATCTCTCAAACATCGGCCACTTTTTGGCTCCTACTTAAAAGGGTGCGGTGCAACTCGGAGCATATTAGAAAAACGGAATTTCTCAGCAGCAGTCCGCCACACTTAGCCACACGCTCAGCCGCCACAGGCTTTACCCGTATTACCTAAGATAAATACAGTATAAGTTAATTACCGTAACCATAACCAGGGACTTGATCGCTTGCTTAGAGGTATTAACCTATGTGACAAAGTCGCATGACACAGCACTCTTTGGTCACTACAAGACTAACTATGAATTTTTAGTATCGTGGCGAGGCTTGGAAACCTAAATCAAACCGTTCTATAAGTTTGAAAGGCGCAAAGAGCTCATAGTAGTACTATAGGTCGATAAGTTTTATTTTACTTCGAATTAACGCCCTCTATAGTTAGACGCGACGGCGACAACGCGATTGTAATTTTTAGAGTAGTCGGGGTTTAGACTATTTAGAAGTAGTCCTATAATATAACTAATACAAAAATATAAGGATTTTAAATAGATTTATAAATTTAGAGTTAATTGAATTCAAAGTACCGATAGTTTGTCTCGTTACGGGGTGCGTCTCTCGACGTAGGGACGGACGTTACCGTAAAATAGGAGCAGGGTGTTAGAACTGCGTTCCTAGAAGTACTCCACACAGTGTAGTCTATATACCAGCTAGCGGTATACGCTTCGCGCCCATAGTTTACACAATTGAGTCGTCAAACTCCAAATATGTGTTCAACACAAGGCACCCTCATATGGTACAAGGTACGTAAGCTACGACGGCCAAACTTCGGTGCTGATACGAAATGTTGCTTGCTTCACTCACCCTGCTCACCTCTCGGCTCACCCAGTTCACCGTCGTTTCACCTCCATTGGGCGTCAAGGGGCACCGATTTCGCGCTATGCCTATTTCCAAGTCCCTCAGTTCTTGACTAAGCTCTAGGCGTGTCTTCTATAGTATATAATCAACTGATATATAGCTAACCTTTGTGTAGATTTCGTTGTTAAGTAACTCAAGTAATATTATGAGCCGATATTAAATCGCGAAGAGTTAGCTGATTTTACGATACCTCGATAAAGAAGGGTCTAGGTACCTATTTTATATATCTATATAATTATCCAACTTACGCGCTATAGCCCTATTACGTGGATTTTCCCGTCGACTATTGGGTTTGTCCTTAGAAGCTTTGGTAGAGCCTACTAGGAAGTCGGGCAGGGCAGATACTAGGAGGTTCATCTCTTCACTTATCTGTTTGAGCCGTTTAGGTGGTATCCGTTCGCCATTGTATTCGCCGTCGTATTCGCCACGGACCATTTTGAACAGCTTAGCAGCATGCAAAATGTCTCTGTACTACTAGGAAAATTTTGTATCATGCTCTGGAGAGAGACTGTGCTAAATGACTTTGATTGGCCCTTTCGTCTCTTGTCGGGTTAGCGCAACTGTGCTCGTTCCCCATGAGGTTAAGTATAACAGCCATGCAGATGTCCCCGAGTTACGTTGCTCCGGAATTATGGTTCAGTTTCCTTTTCTCAATTAAAGACTCAATTGGACTACTTCTCAATCTGAGCTGCAGTAGTCGCCAGTATGGCGACAGTTTTCGGCTCAACTCTATTATTGATTGCCCAAGTCTCTGCAAATGGTGGGCGACAAGGTCTTCATAGACGCTGCAGCGCAGATTATCAACGATATGTCACCTTCCACCATGTACTCGGATTACTAGATAGCCAACGCCGCCAGTGACTTGATAATAACCGGTGCACAAGAGATATTTCAATATGTCTGCTACAGACTTAATGTTTAGCTGATTATTGCACTATGGGAAAGAATGATAACATTTCATCTTCATTGCTGTCGCAACTCCCCCATTCCGTAGCCACATGACCCGCACTCACATCTTGACCTTGCTCGTGATCTATAGGGTCATCAACAAAGCCAGATAACAGACCCCCAATGCTATCCATCATTCCCACTGCATTGATATATGCCATCCACTGATTAACCTGCTCCTGGCTTAGGCACTCACCTAGATTCGAGTTATTCGCTGGCATAGCCTCCGTTGGTGTCACCACCGACCATTGCTCACTTCTCCAACGGACCAACATAGTCATGGTCCGCGCCGCCAGCGCCTCAAAAATGTCCCTATACACCGCGGCGTCCTCCCAGCGTTCCGCCATCACAGTAAGCACTATTGTGCAATCTGTACAGGTGCTACTAATCTCGTCTTGGCGCGAGACCTCGCGGCAAGACCGCGACCAAAGACAATGTAAGTATGTCAATCCTGCAGTCACCAGAAGGTGTAAAGCACCCCAAGTGTAATTTATTGGCCGGCCAACATATTGCCGACGGTAGCCATGGCAGATATTTTGAGCGGCTTTCATGCATTCGAGGAAGACCTCATCAGCAACTGAGAAGTCGCCGTCCTTGCGCTCCGCCAATTGGCTACGATAGAGCAGGATGATACTGTGATTGTAGTTCACTTCAAACCAGTCTTTGCTTGCAAAGATAGAAAGGGCATTTCCGGCTCGAGGCTTGATGGGCGGCGCTGCAGCCATCCAGTCGTCCAATTCTTGACGTAGTTCAGCTACACGATTTTGAAGCGACGGACCAAGGTTTGCGGTGGTTGATGTAGTATCGGAGTAAAGTGAGGTATGAATTCGAGCTGAGAGACACCTGAGGCGAAAGACTTGTATTGCGATGGACATTCCTGTGGCAGGTTCAATGGCGGAGGTTCTAGGAGATCTGCCTATTCCGGCGCTTGTGACGTATACATCGTCAAGGTCTAACGGAAACTGTCATAGATATTTAGACTCTTGAATCTGAAGATTGGAGACTTCTATTACCTCGACGTCAATTTCTTGAAGAGAGAGTCCCAGTGGTCGTCCGAGCATGGTAGCAACGCTACAGTCAATGCCCCACGCGCACCAAAATGCTCTTTTCCGAAGCTCGAGTTGCAGATGGTCTGGGGTTGGTTCTTTGGAACGTTTGACACTGCGGTGGTAGCCAAGCTCTATGCATTGGCGCAACGCTAGTCCTGAGAGTTTCCTGTAGTTCTATTAGTAGTAGAAGTTCTAAGTGGAGGAAAACAACTCACCAAAGAGATGGACCCATGGGAGACCGGAGGGAAAACATAGTGTAGCATAAGATAGCTTGTATTGATATTAGATTATCAACCATAAGAATCTGTTCAGAAACTAGCTGTGCAGCCATGTACAGTTGCTAGACGAAGGTCAGAAAGACAGGAATTTTGTACTTTTCGAAAGGATATACCTGTGATAAAGATCCTAAGTTGGGCAGAAGTAAACTGCCCACTGCATAGACCTGAGAGACTTAGCGCTTGGAAAGTGCGAAGGAGATTCGGTGGTGTGTCACCATATTGACAAAGAATGTGGGAACTGGATCAAAGTACTCTAAGTCTTGAGGTGGTTCTCTCACTTCCATCTCCCAGAGTCTGAATGTGGGCTCATGTAAGAAGGGGTATTGAGGGTGAATATTCTCAAAGTATGCATTGCTAAGCATGATACCAGTATCATAATCTGGAAGGGAACATGGATAGGTCAAGGGCATTAGATTATCCACAAGTGAAGATCCAGCAGTGAAAGCAGGGCCTCTTGAAACAGGTTGACGGAGTGCCGAATTTATGATGCGCGAAAAGGCAAAAGTAGAAGATGAACCCAGGTAATGCGGCTCGGCGGCCGCGGAGTACTTGAGATCCAACATGCCAACCTTAGCAGTCAGGTCGCTGATTTGGTCATCATCCTCTTTGGCTTTGTCTGAAGCCGTCTGACCGGCGCTGTCACGGCCAGGCTCACTTTGAAGCAAAAGAGTTTCTGCTGTTGGGCCTGTTGGTGATGCTGATGCGTGATAACGGAGTTGTTGGAGGAGATTCTCGAGGGCTGCGACTCGGCCTTCCAAAGTCTCCAAGTAATTCCGAGGCAAGCGACGTCGGGTTGCTGGGTCTTCTACGAGACAGGCTGTTGGGCAATGAGCGACGTGGTTTAGGCATGAGCATGAGAGCATGAGGGCATGAGGTGGGCAATGGCCATGCAAATGGGCTTGGCTTACTTAGCTGATAACGGCCACAGTTGGTGCATGCTGGCACTCGGCCATCGCACTATCATGATTTAATCTGTCAGCAGCTGTTTTATTTCATACCTCGAGCTTTGCTTTCTTTATAGTTTGTACCTTGAGCTTGCTCTCTTTGCAGTTGATGCAGGCGACCTGCGTCCTGCTGCCGGTACGAATACGGGTTGGCCGCGGTCCGGGACCCTGGGCAGTTCGTTTGCCGCGCGTGGAAGACTCGCTGATGCTTTGCGGCATCATTGCGAAAGCATCTACACTAAGGTGTGGGCGAGGGTAATGGATAAGGGGTAATGGGTATGATATAAGAGAGTCAAGATTACCTAAGGTACCTTAGTTTCTTCTATTTCCCCGCTCATGTGATAAGTAGATCATTTGTCATTGGATGCACATTGTGGTCGGGTCCAGCGCCTTTCGCTTCGCGTGGCCTCATTAATCTTTGCGGGGTGAGGTTTACCGAACCCAGGGCGGAACTGCAAAAGCACAGAGTCTCACTGCTGTCTCACTGATAAAGGATTGTGGATCATGGTTCCAGCTCCGGATAATTGCCATTTCTATACAGAAAATTTAAACATATTTCGCGATACTCATAACTCCTTGCCCGTTACCCACGAACTCTCACACCGTCCTTGAAGATCAATAAAATCAAAACTGGCAGTATAACAAGCGCTGCAAACAAAAAAGCCCCCTTACTCGAAGGCGTACTATTCTCAAATCTTGCCAACCACCACAAGGCGTCCGTAGAGGAAATCCGGATTGAAGTCACCTCATCCTGACTGCCATCAAATAGTCTTATAGTGCTCTTTCTTTGTACTGTCTAGCCGCGTAATATTTATATCTTGCAGCACTGCGGGCCCGGAAGATCTTGCCAAATATAATAAAAACTGCAAGGAATGAAAGGATAACAGTTGCAATCAAAACGATGGTGACCAAGACATATTTAATGCCGACTGCCGCGACCCACGGGGAGAGCGCGAAAATGAAGGCAGTGCTGAACACGTTGCGCACAATGGTAACACCGACTAATCCGTCGCCAATAACCTGTTATATAGTAAGTATTATTGCAAGCAAGCGGGGTTTGAACTTACATCCTTGTATGAATCGGTGAGATAAGTTATTGTAATGCCACTAATCGGCGCGATGCCAGCCCTATACAATCCAAGTCCGACAGTAATGGCGGGCCACGGCACTATTTAGCTAATTAGCACTCTACACTCTTGATAATTCTGTAGGGAGATGAGAGCTTCAGAGCCGACTCCTGGAACACAAGGATAGAAGCACCATGACGGGTCCTACGACAGCTCCTGGGTTCTCGGCTCTCACAAGAGGAAACAGCATATTAATATGAGAATTTGCTTACCCTTATTGTTTAGACCGATCCCAAACATGAGCGACCCTATAGGGACCAAGAAAATAAATGGAACTATGGCCCAGAGGCGCATCTCTGGTTCATAAACGCCATTATTACGGCGGGCAAGATATACAACCAACCAATCACTGAATGGACCTGCAATAAGAGAGCCGAGTGTCGACCCAATGATCTTAGGTATATTCATCATCCCAATCTGACTTGAGTCAAAGTTGTAAGGTGGTTTGGTCATGAAACTCGATAATATGGTCGACATGACGTCTGCGAGTGCTACCAGAATACCATAGACAAGTGCTGTCCAGGCGACAGCAGGAATAGTTCCAAGCAGAATCAGAGGCTGATACATGTGGCGAAGTAAAGAGTTGTTGCCATCGGAGCCTGAAGGGGTTGTGATTGCCAGCTTTTGGAGGTAGGTCTTTCTAGGAATGTTGAGGTTGATTGTGACAGGGCCAAGTTGCCGTGAACCTTCCTCAACTTCTTTTGGACCCTCCTCAATGTCTTTTGGCTTTGCTGTAGCAACATCCGCTGATTTCGAAGAAATAGAATTCGAGAGTTGATTTGCGTCGGTCTCTGGTGATTGGCCCGGGAGAAAGGTTGGAACGGAAGACGGGTTAAATTTGGTCTCTTCGTAGCCAAAGGCGACGAGAGAGATAGTGACACCAAAAATAATAGCATTCCACCACCAAACCCATCTCCAGCCTTGTGCTTTGGCAATGAAGCCAGCGATGAGAGGTCCAAGTGAGGAGGACATATTAAAGACCCAAATATAAATACTGTTCATCGTTCCGCGTTGATGTACAAAAAAGACATCGGCAACTGTCATCTGAACAATAACTTCGGCGAGAGCTCCGAATGCACATTGCAGGATGTTGATCAGCATGAGATCTGCAACAGTGGTCATCTTCGCCGCCCAAATGCTAAGCCCAAATTGAAGCATCGTGGAAAACAAATATAACGGCCGGCGACCAAACTTGAGAGCAAATGGGACGAGAACGAGGGCGCCAATTGCCAGAAAAGCACAGCCAACGGCGTAGCTGTCATTCAATATTTCGTAGCTGAACCCTAGCTCCTTGTTCATTGGCCCCCAAGTGGGAGTCGCAGCGTTCAGAAACTCGTTGACCATAAGGACATAGAAGCATACAAATGCGAAGTTGATATATTTGCGCACTTTAGACCAGTTCAAGGGGTCATTAGGATCCTCGGTCGGTCGTGGCTGCAAGATGATCTCGTGAATTGTCCGGTTAGACTCCTCGAGTTGTACGGTTCCAGGAGGCCACATGGCAGCGCTACCGGCATCGGCGAGGGGCGCAGACATTGTGATATCGTCCAAGTCTACAGGATGGGCTGATATCTTTTGGCGCGTCCGAGTGAGTGCAAGGAGGGACGATGTTGTTGTCGAACGAGTCTGCAAGATGAGCTGATCTATCGAGCTGTGGAGCTGTGGAGATGGCCAAAGGACGGACGATGACGATGTTATAAGAAAGTTAAGAAAGGCATGAATGAATGATTCGACAGTTCCTATCTAACTTCTCCATTCTCCACACGCTTGATGGTGGTTTCATGCCGCCCAGGCCGCACGTATTGACCAAGGCCTCGGTGATGTGTGCGCTCTAAGCGGAAGAATCCGATCGGCGCGGAGCAAAATGGGAGCATGGGAGATTATCTTGAGTTTTCAGACTTCCTCTTCGTCTGCTCGGGAGAATACGAGTAGCTGCGGGTTGTTGTCGGTATGGAGGCGCCTAATAAGGCGGCGAGGCGGCAATTTCGATCTCTGGGTCCTGACCTACTCGGGAGATCGCCCGCTAGTCGGGAGAATACGAGCAGCACGGTTTACGGTGATTTACATGGCTTCTGATTCGTCCTTTTACCACTAGCCTTATCATTATCAGCCCCTTAACCCCCTCCCTTGCATCGGCTACCGCGCCCAAGTTCCTTAAAATGCTGCGCCGGTGTTAGTGCTAACGAAGAAAACACAACAACGCCCGACATCATCGAATGGCATACAATGCATTGATGCTCCAAGAATAAAATAAGTCAAGAGAAGTGGTCACCGCAAATGACGGCCACTCAGCCACTGTCCCGTCCGAGCGGTTTGTCCGAGGCAACTTCGGATTCCTCCGAGTAAATGTCAATTCATTTCACTGTACTTCGGGAGAATACGACAACAACAGCGATGACAGCCTTTCGGACACTCCGGCTCTGATCTTGTTTAGTATATCACATTTTATACTTTCTTCTTCTTATCTGCAACCTGCAACCTGCAATTGTTAAGTAGTCCGAGCGACGTCCGAAGTACTCCCTCACACTGTCTCACAGTCACTCAACATGGCTTCCTCTGATTCAAATGTGATCATCGTGGGTGCTGGTGTATTCGGCTTGAGTACCGCACTGTGGCTCGCCCGCGCTGGTTACAAGAATATTACCGTCTTCGACAGAGGTGCTTATGACAAGAATTACTACGCACCTTTCAATGGTTGCGATGGGGCTTCCTCTGATATCAATAAGATTTTTCGAATGGCCTACGGAGACCAGCTGAAGTAAGCACCGCATCCGAACTCAATTTCGTGGTTCGAGCAACTAATTCTATACTTTTCGCTCTAGCTATCAAACGCTTGCCATCGAAGTCAGAGACATATGGCTTGCCTGGAACAAGGCCATCAAAACGAGCGCTGCCGCTGACCTACCGAACGGTCTCACTGTGGATGATCAGCTGCTGATTGAATGTGGATGCTATTTCTTCTCCGACGGTCAAAACCTGGACCCTTTTGACGCAGAGAGCCTGGACTCAATCGCCAAACAAGCACCTGAGATTCGAGAAGCGCAATTTATCAAGGTATGAAGCCAGCGCTGCCTGTTTGCCTTACGCTCGCTAACTTCAATAGACTCCAAAGGGTAATGCTGCGGAGGAAGAGCGTCTGCGAAACGTAAGCCCTACATGGATTGACAAATATCACCTTGTTGACAAATTCAACCATGGTAACACGAGTGGCTTCCTTGACATCAATGCTGGCGTCACCATCGCAGACAAGGTATGAGGGAATTACTAATTCTTGATCGGATGCTAAGGATTGAACTACAACTAGTCTTGTGTTTACGCGCGATTTTTATGTGTTAAAGCTGGTGTCAAATTTGTTCTAGGGGAGCCCCAGGGCAAGCTGGAGAGTCTGATCTACGAGAACAATGGCACGCAAAAGAGGGTCATAGGCATCAAAACTTACGACGGCAAGAGGCACTTTAGTGATCTTGTGATAGTGGCTGGTAAGACAAGTCTTCTACCCACTTAAGTTGCTCGTCCTCATTGACTCTATTGCAGCTGGTGGCTGGACTGCATCAATCATTCCCGAAGCCCACAATGCCGTCGAAGCCACAGCAGGCACCGTTATGTTTGTCGACATTCCCCAGGATAGGCAAGATTTACGGAGAAGATTTCACGCTGACCACTACCCTGTCTGGTCCTATCAGAGAGGTGCAGGGGACAATAAGTATATTTGATTCTCAGACAAACTCATTGGCCTTAAATAACTTCTTTTAGATCTTACTCTGGTGGTGGTTACCCAATCTCCAAAGAAGGCCGCCTGAAATTCAGCTTCCGTAACCGCAAAGTAAGCAAACTTTGATTTTCTCCTTTCGGTGACTGTACTAACCGGTCATCTTTCGCAGTTCACAAGCTTCCAAGATCACCCTACCGAGCCCAATCTGTATGTTCGCATGTTCGCATGCTATAGCAAGTTTTCAGACCATGCTTATAAATTCTAGACGGATTTCCATTCCTAGGACAAAATACACCGATAATCCTATCGACACGGTTCCACGATCCGCACTATCACTGATGAAGGAGGTTGTTACTGAAGCATTTCCCGAGCTGATAGAGTTTGGCTTCACAGACAGTAGAGTCCGTTCGCCACATCCTTGTGACCCTTGTGTATATATTGACCATCTGCAGCTTTGCTGGTACACTGATAGTATCGACAACGACGTAAGTATACCCACGTTGAAGACAAATCAAAGTTGCTCACATGTACAGTACGTCATCGACTACGTTCCTGGCTATTCAGACTCGTTATTTATCTGCACCGGGGGGTGGTAAGTATTGTTCGCACCTAAATTTTCTAGGACAATGATGGACTCATTTGATTTGCATAGTGGTCACGCTTTCAAGTTCCTACCCATCCTTGGTAGGGTAAGTTGACCTCATATCTCATATTTTCATTCGTGAAGTCTAATCGACCAAATTTGTAGCACGTCAGAAACCAATTGGAGCGCAAACCTGACCAATTCACGACCCTATGGAAGTGGCGAACTGCCGAGGAAGGCAAGAAGAACAACGGGTTGTCTGAAGGAGAGAAAGGTCCTAGAGAAATTTCTAGGCTCGACATGGCAGGTTGTAGGTGTCCTACTTCTGCTGTTAGACTTGTATAGTTTGTAATAACCCAATTTTCTACAGCTCGAGATTTCCCGTTCAACAAGCAACCACCTCCAACAACACTGCCTCCTAGATTGTAAATGAGATCAGGATTACTTCGAAGCTATGACGGGTGAGACATATGGAAGTGTTCGAGAAAAATACTAGCTAAGCCTCAAGAGCTGTTAAAGATTACCATTTACACTTCATGCCTGGGACTCCCCATTCTTGACCTGCACTTGAGTGAGTGGGGAGAAACTTTATGTCTAGGGATACTAGTGAAGACTTTGACATTTAAAAAGGCGTCACCAAATAGCCATTTCGGATACGAATATCTCAATACTTCAGATCTGACGTGGGCAAAAGTTCGGGCTGGAAGTTTGTCGAAAGACTACAGGGTGTACTGAAAATTGGTGAGTTCTTGGCTCTCAATTCTAGAACTCTCTTGGCTAGGAATGGCCGCGATTTACAGGAGGGAACAGCCGAAGCGGCGATCAGTGGCGTATTGAAACGATTGACAGCATGATTAACTGCAGTCTTTTTCTCATTCCCGACCGGTCACCTTGAAGAGAAATGGTTAAAGAACAGCGATATATTAATAACAACTTCGCAGACTTGCCAAGAAAAAATTTGAGACTCCAGGGATAGACGTTAGGTACTGATTCCTCGATGGAGTTTCCATCTCACGCCCCATAACCCACTGCTAGATCGATATATTCGAGAGAAATATTTATTTCAATCAATCCTAAATTACCGTATCCAGAAATAAATAAATACCATTTTTTTTAAGCTTTAATAATTCGTTTGTTTAAACATGAGGAATTAGGTCGGTTTTGTCTAACTGTCTTCATCTTCTTCTTCATCCTCTTCATCTTTTTCCATAAAGCAACGGAGTAACCCCAAATCAATGCTTACGAGTTTAGGTTCCGACATAGAAAACTTCACCTTCTCATCATCGCTTTTTATAACCCGGACTCTTGGCTTTTGTGTTTGCGTACTATTACGCGTAGATCGGTAGAGCTCGTACGTAAGCCCGCCAGATTGTCCACATCCTACACTCTTCTTTCCCCAGATAGTTACGCAAGGCTTGTCATCAAACGCCTTGTAACTAGGACCATCTGGATAAATATGCTTCCTATCGGTAAGGTCCCCGGTTTTCCTATTCCACAGTAGCTCAACAGGGCTTTTTTCCACTTGATGCCAATGTCTAATGGCATCATAAAGAAACCCCATCCGCAAACCGTTAGGACGAGGAATAATAGTTCGAAATTCTAAAGTACCGCCTACACGTTGGCTGATCTGTTGAACAACCTCTAGAACTTCGACCGGTGGTTGGCAAATAAGAAGTTGTCGCCATTGCCAACTGGGGTACTTGTTTGCATATTCTTCTTCGTTGGTTGGCCACGGAGTTAAGAACTTATTCATCAATAGATCTGAATATGTTTCGGCATACAGAGCCGATTCTTTAGGCCTAGGACGCTCGAATAAAGAAGCTTGGATTTCCACGTTTTCGGAAAGGCTTGCCCATGTTTTATTAACCAGTTTGGCCTTGAGCAAGGAGGTGTGAGGAAGCTGAGACAGAATGATAACAAGAATTTCCGGAGTGGAAAACACCTTCATTTGAGCATCGGAAGTCATTGCTGCATTTGAAGCCATTGCTGTATCAGGAATTATAGGTTCTTTCGAGACAACATGTTGTTGTAATGGAAGGTTTCCGTAATTAAAGCGATAACCCCCTGGCCGGAAACTGCCACTGAGCTGCACCCGGGGGGCAGGGCCACTTGTTGACTTGCGGGCAGTTTGTTTTGTTCGGGCCATTGTAAATGATGACGTTCGCTGGATGGTTAAGCAAAGAGATCCTTAGGTAGCAGGAGTAGGAAGGTCATCTGCCTATATAGAAAGGCTGCTGCGCCGTTCGCTTATATGACAGGCACACACTGCTGCGAATACCGCCCCCAACGTGTGGTCGGCCCTGCTTGTGAGTACCGGGCCACCGCCAATTAGACGGCTGACCCCCAGAGCTTCAGGTCACCTGTTGCTCGGAGGTGCAAGCCACCCAATAGACCAGCCCGGCCGTACGGGCAGAGAGCATTACCTCCGTACCTTACATGGAGATGGAAATGGGGTTGGGGTTGGGGTTGGGGACAACTGAGTGGCAACTCTGCAGAACTAGACACGTAGCTGCTTGATACATATAAAATGCTTAATTGAAATACAACTAGCGGGGCTGTAAATACAATATTATGTACTCGAGTAAAGGGTCGTTTTGCTCTAGCCCAAATATCGTTTCGTCGCTTCAACGCCAGGTCCTCATCCGCGTGGCGATCTTGCATGAATTTGCACGCCGCCACAGCAGCTATAAGGCTGAGCACGGCTTCCCGCATAATAGCAGTAATGTCTTAGAGCTCGGATACGACCCCTTTATATATATTAGAAAGAGTAACGGCTTGGTGGTGGAGCTGTAGTGGAGTAGCTTTATTACGCTATAAAAAGAGACTCTTTGCAAATCAGGCGTAATGAACCACGACGCGAACATGATTTTCGATCTTACTGTTGTATATTTGGGCCCCATGGCTCGCAACAACTTACTCGTACGCCGTATGGCGCTCCCATTCCACATGGGCGGCCAACCAGCTCGTGCATCCGGCGAACAGGCTTCACCTGCACATGCACTGGAAGGCACAGCGAGCACCAACCGTCACCCCTTCAAGCGGCAACGAGCCCAGATTCCACGCTATGCCTATTGGCACGATTGAGCCCATTACCATTAACCTTTCTAATACCGCGGCTTTAGCGAGTGAGCCTCGACGCAAAAATGCCCAAAAGCCCAAAAAAAAAACATACAACAGCAGGTATTCGCTGGTGGTCACCCACCCAACTACTAATCTGCCGATCTGAGGCTTGTGTATGGCAGAGCGGACGGGATGCCCATTTCTCCTCAGTCTATGGTCGTATGTGACAGCTATTTGCTTAATTTATTATATAACACACCTCCTTCGCCAAATTTCTCTCGGCTATTAATATGTACAAACAGTAGAATAGGAATAAAGCCATGTAAGATAGATAATCTGAACACAGTAAGGCAAGGTTGTTGTTTTATATTGCTATTTACCTAGGTAGGTATCTAGGAAATCTAGATACATCTTGCAACCGTCATGTACTTGGTGATGCAGGCTTCGAACTCCAAAGCCCAAGGCCCCTTCACTAGAACGATAACCGTGGGAACATAGCAATGTAATAAAACCTCTTCTCATAAATCATAAGGGTTGCATCATAGACGCCAAGAAAACCCTTCAAATACTCTAGAGATACAGACGCGTTAGGTAAATGATCGTTGCCGCATAATTTCTATCAAGTCCGCCTATGAAAAAGAGAAGAAAAAAAGATTTCGCCTTGCGATTAATGCTCATTGCTCCGCGAACATCCCGGCCACGCCATCAAGACTCGGGCTTGGTCTGCGATCCCCGGCCTTAGGTTGCTCTTTCATGAACTCTTGCTGCATCTTGCTCCGTTCTTTCCTTACGGTAGAGGCGGATTTGGTGATGCGGCCTTGCTCGCTGATACTGACGCCTTTCAGATCTCGAAGGAGATCAAGCACGAGTGCCCGTTGCTGGCGTTGCTGCATGCTGGGTCGCGTAAGGTAATCGATGCACTTATCCACTGATGACTTCTGGATACCCGGGAGACTGATTAGGATTTCCCGTGGGGTTTCCGTGCTCGGTGAGTATGAAGTGAGGATCGAAGCGATCAATTGGGCGAGTTCCTTTTGCTGATCAACGAAATAAGGCTCATTCAGAGAAGAGATGCACGCCTTCAAAACGTCGGTGCTGATGAATTCACGGATGGAAGAGGACAGGGCTGAGTCCTGTGGACTTGCAGCAAAGTCCGGAACGATGGACCGGAAAACTCGAAGCACGACATTGCAACTTCGGCTATCACGCATACGTATTGCGTGGGAAAGAAATAAGAGGAGCGGTTCAAGAATGGTGGAGGATGTTAGGCAGAACTTCCGTATCGACGGGTAAGCAGAGGCTGGGTTGCCTTCCGCACCGTAAGTCGAGGCTTCTTTGCCATCAGGTGAGCCAGCCTGCCGATCTGTAGCCCGTTAGTAGTAAATCTGGGAATGTGGGCTCGAGTTGACTCACTTGTTCGTGCTGGATCCAGGAAGCCACCAATCATCATAACAGCAGTATATGTTAACTGGCGCAAGATGCTCTCCTCTTTCATTTCTTCCGTTAAATTATCAGCACCGGTCTGAGATACCTGCTTCTGGGCTAGTCGTTCCCATTGCGAACTAATCTTGGTATCCATCTGAGCAAAACAAGTCGCTAAAATCGGGGGGACAAAATGGCTCCGAACTTCAACTGGACAATCATCGACCATCAGTCGCACCACATTGAGCAATGCGATAATTTGATGGGTGGAAAGGCAGTGAGCATCCGAAAACAGAGCATGTGCAAGTGGTCCAGGGAGTTCACTGAACCCATAAAAGTCGACATCTAATCGACTCATACACCACAGAATCGAATAGCATGCCTCCCGAATAGTACGGACAGACCCACGGATTGACGACGCGAAACCCTCCATCGTAGATTTGGTTCCACTGACACGGGCATAGAACTCTTCTTTCGTGCCTTCAGATATTCCCGCTTGCCAGAATCGGTCCGTGAGGATGCGGCTTACCAGGGACCTCATCTCAGGGGGAAGTCCGGACCAGTTGTCTGGATTATGGAAAGCATGCGCATTACTACAGAGTTAGAATAATATAAGTGGCTCAAGAGTGGATCAACAAACCTTAGAAACTTCAGCAAGTTTGGAAGTATAACGGGGAGGGCATCGCGCCATAATGCACACGAAACCTTGTAGGCGGGTGTATCTCTCTCGATCTTGTCTGTTGAACAGGCAAGAAAGCTTTTTGTGGTTCGTAAAGGAAGTGTCTATAATAATATAAATATTAGCTTGGCTCTATGGACGAGACCGTTACAGGCATACCTTTAATCGCTCTTCCAGCTGGCTTTGCAAAGCCTGCCCCTCAGCATCGAGTTGATAATGTGCCCAGTCTTGGATTTCAAGAACTCGCCGACTGACAAGATAGTGTCGAACGTCAGTTAATCCTAACATATCGCAAAAGCCGTCAAAACTAGAGAGTGAGTGGTCAATTGCGGGATTTTGCCAGAGTTGCTGGACTGGGTTAATGAAGCTCTGGAGTTTCTGCAGCCGGAGACCCGGATCGATAGTTGTGGCACGGTGACTGCAATAGGTCAGCACTGTGCGAAGCCTAATGACCCACTAAGACACTTACATGATTGTGAACAGAAATGTTTGATAGGAGACTTGTCTTTTGTTGTCAAGTGTCCCAGATGCGATAATTTCATTAATCTTAGCCTCAAGTTGTTCGTATACATCCTGAAGATATGTAAGTATCATACCACAGCCTAACCTTTCAATAGGGCTTACTAATAATTGATCCGGCATCTTGATCGCTAATCGTTGCAGCTCATGCATGCTGTCAGCTTGAAGTTCTTTTACAGCTTCTGTGTAAACAGGGTGTTCCGGCCTCTCGGCCAGCTGGCTCATGAGAATATGCTCAAGGACTTTCAGCATAAAGCCAACTTTCTTGTCTAAAGCAGTGGTTGAAAAGGCAACGGCAAGCTGCATTATTCTCTTCCGGATAAGGGGGTCCTAACATTTCGGTCAGTCCTGAAAGCGAAAGAATCAACGAAACGTACCTCAAAGTTTAGCTCCAACAATCGGTCGCACCATGCCTCGAGATTGGTCTCGATATTTACACGCTCTTGGTCCTGAAAATTGTTAACATAGACTCTAAAAAACTTTGCGCTCGTGTTAGCATACATCTTCCTGCAGCTTTGACCCGTGTACCGCACGCCATTTCATATATCCTTTCAGTGCCGCTTCAACAACAGCGAAATGAGCATCTAGCCGCAATAGAGCCATGGAGCTTTTAGAGTATTTATCAGCTGGATAAAAATTAGCATTTACATCATGTCATCAATACATTCAACGAACCAGAAAATGGAGGTTGGCCATCGTAAAGGTGTTGTATCGACTGGTCAATTTGGCCTAATATATGGTAGATAGCCTCAGATTGCTTTTGACGAACAATAAGCTCGATTATCTGGATGCAATACCGCCTGTAATTTCCAAGAAAAGCATGTCGCTCAGGTATTGTGTCAATATCCTCCAGCAAAAAGACCATGCAGGGGTCATCTGAATCTTCAGGGATGCTCTCATAGCGTATTAGTCTTGAACGGCAAAGTTCGAGCAGGGGAGCAATTAATGTGGTGATAGTAGGAGAATCCGCGATGGTATTGGAACGTAGCAACCGTGTCCATGTAACGAGAATGGGTATCGAGACGACAAAACTTGGACTTTGACTAATACCAAGGAAAAGGTTCAATAGGTTTGGAAGATCACAGTCTTCTGGGATGGCCGATATCTTTTGCTCAATGAAAGTTCCAAGGTTTGACATCATCTAAAACTGGTGAGAAAATTTAATAAAGAGCCAAAAGGATGGAGACGAACCTCTGAGAACTTCTTGGCAAAGAGGTATTTCTCATCGTCGATGTTGTGAGGATCCACAACAGACCATTCGTATAGCTTCCGGAGCAAGTCCACCATTTGGCTAGTATACATAGGACAAACGAGAGACACGAATTCCTCATCTCGAAACTGGCTCCGGCAATACAAGGCATGAAGTGCTTCGACAGATGCCTATGATTATTAGTCTGATATTGTTCCACTTACAGCTCAAAGATATATCATACCAGTTGCACGGCGACGCTTGATGCAGCAAGGCTCTTGCACATATGCTGAACGCATGAGGCACTCGCAATGGCCCTTGGCACAGCCCAAGGCATGACAGATTTATAAACTGCCAAAGCCTTCACCGCGCAGCTCTGATATTGCGAATTATTGTGGAGATCGGTCTCTAGACACTGATTGAGCAATTCGCCTAGACGGACTAACCAACCCTCCTCGCCGTATCTAACAGACGTTCCAACTTGGCGATTTGGAAACTGCTCAGCTAGTACGATCGCAGGTGTGAAGATCTCTACGCAAGCCTTGCTCAAGGCTCCCTCCCGCAGAATAGCCACGGTATCGTCCCCGTTAAAGACCTCATCAGAGAGAGTTTCGAGGACAAACAGCACAAATTCTTTATGTACCACGGACCCGGGAAGATTCCAGAGCTGTACGAGCAGCTCATCCATGTCAAGCCATGCCGCAGCCCAGCTCCTCTTTGCAATCTCAACCCATAATTGTGCGGTCTTGTTTCGCAGATATAACGGATCTTCAGCGGAGATATTCCGCGAGAGGTCCAGTACCCATTGCCTCAACGCAGCTGCTTGCTCGTCCGAATATTCCGCCCACTTGTGTCTGATCGCATATTCGAGAAGGGAGAGGGCGTAGTGGCGAACAACGGCTTGTTGGCCAGAGTCGGAGGCTAAAGTAAAGCCGTGGTAGGGAGCTTCGTCGTTGACCTTCAGTTCCTCAAGAAATGAGGACGCTTGCCGACGGGACTCGTTGGAAGAATAGGGGCCATGGACGACTTCGAGGGCTTCGTGGATTTGAGAGAGCATGTTTGTGCTACTGCCGTTCGCTCGCTCAGCAAGAAGAGCAGTCACCGAGTTCGCCCCCACCGCCGAATCGCCGTTCATAGAGCCGTGCATAGTGTTGGATTTAAGCTCTGTTAGATACAAATAGATATGTCTCTGAGAGTCTCAAAAATTTCAACCTGAGCTTTGCTCGAATGAAGAGTCATCCAGCTTGTGACCTGAGCGCAGTCATGCGCGTGGATTCTAATACTTCGTGCTCCAGGAACCCCACTGGGCAAGGAACAATCAAAGGAGGCGGCGATCTAAAAAGTACTTTCCAGAAAGTTCGTAGAGTATGCGAAGGGAGATATTTGTGCAGTCTCAAGCCGTGCTTTGGAAACGATTGTTGTGATAGTTTTACTAAGTTGTTAATTATAGATTCGAGCGTACAAAGTCAAGCTGTCAGGACAGGACGGAAGGCTGAAATCGCGGACCTCGTTTTTCCGAGCAAGGCAAGGCTAGGCATACGCGAGGCAGTGAGACGCGCCACCAAATGAGTTCCGAGGCAAGTGAAACTTGGTTCTTTTTGGGCCACAGGTGCAGGAAAGGAAAATGAGGCTGCAGTGTGATTAATCAAGAATGCAGCTATTATAGTTCCTGTCAGATCTTGGGCAAGGCTGTACCGCTAAGTGGAGTTAGTGCTACCACAACCTTTCGGCTGAACAATTAATAAACTATATATGGCACAAAGACGTCGGGCACCTTGGGAGACATTATATAGAGCTACGGACAATTATGTCTTATAGTGATGCATGTAACTATAGTGAGGTATACTAGAGTACCCGGGAATCAGCCTCCGATTCATATACAATGGCCGTCAAGAAACTATGGATTCCCGTACGCCTGAATGAATGCAAAATCATCGTATCGTCAGCTGGTCATCATCTACATGACAGTGCATCTGGTCTGCTGGCATTGATCCAAATATCCATCCTCGTCCTCATTTCCTAGCCCCATTGTCGATCGTCGTTGTACACCTTTGATTTTAATGGAATGCTCGCCCTCTACGTGCCACCACCTGAGTCGTTGAATCAAGCCAGCATCACCATCGTCCGTGCTTATGGCCCACTTGCCCGATGAGACCTCAACATCGCATTGGTCTTTAGGGAAATGGAATTCGGGTAAAAATATTTCGGTTGGTGTTTCGTCCGTCACAGCTTTGTGAGCATCTAGCTGCAATGTGAATTCGCAGTTCCGAAGATCAAAACCATAATTGATAATCTTGCCGAAGGTCGCGATTGGAGAAGGCCGGATATACGCTTCAGCAGCTCGGAAACCAGGAGTGTTAGTAAGCTCCGGCTTGTCTGTTGCTTGCGATGAGATTGAAGGCGTCTTCAATTTGGCTTTTAGATTCCCAGGGTTAATAGTCTGCCCATCCGAGAGATCTTTTCTGCTAGCTGGCCTAAATTTTTGATCCAATGTCGTCGTGGATGCATTGATGGATGCTAGTGGAATAGGAGCAAGAGGGAGAGGCAGGTCGTCCAGGGAGAAGATCGAAAGGTCTTCTCCATTCCACAAATCGCCATTAGGATGGTTGTTCTGCACATGGTTAGTTTACCTCTCATCGAAAGGGGTGTCTCTACCTACTTCGCACATATATAACCACAAAGTATAGCCTGCCATGGAGCTGCCTTCAACAGCAAAATGGTTGGCATCCATGGCTCCTAGCTGGCTTGAATAGTCCCCAGTCTTGTAGGCGTACTTGTCATCCATGTCGTAGGGTATACCAAATTCTGTGAGAACACAAGGATGATTACCCATGTAGTCCAATCCTTCCTTTCTTATAGCGGCTAACTGGTCACGGAAGCAGTTTCGAATCGCGGTCTCCCCAAGCTTGACCGCAAAAGCAGGGCTCAAGTACCTTCCTCGCAAAATGCCAAATACATCGACATTCCAGTACCGGTTCCATTTCTTGGTCATAAGCGTTATGCCATCATAATAGTGAGGGGCGTACACCATTTTTGGGTCATCGTCTTCCGTCCCCTTAATTGATGGAGGGATCTCTAGGACAGGTGGTTGACAGAAGAGGATGGATTCTTTGTGGTGTTTGCGTATTGCGTTTTTGTGTTTCCTATAGTATTCCATAAAATATGTGTTGGTGAATACCTCGTAATCAACAACTTCGTTTGTTCGTGGATTAATCCGGAAATAATCTTTCTTCAGTAGTGTATCGGTGCTGGGGTCCCAAACGCCATGTTGAGCCCAGATACACTCTCCTAGCTTCCACCCGGGATCTCGTTTGTAGCCATATCTCGACTCATCGTAATCTACGGGCAGCCAAGTACTTTCTCCTTGAGGGTCTACCAGCGCTCGTCCCGATTTATACGGGCCCATGCCTCCAAAATCCCAGGTTTCTATTTCGCACGCTCTTCCACTGCCAGTCAATAGAGACTGCCATGGCGTTGGAGACGTACCCTTGTGCAATTTCTGCTCGCTGGGAAATGATAAGAGATCTGGCCAGCCCACTAAACCTCGATTAGGCTCATTCATGCTTTCCCAGCCAACGACAACGTCGTCCTCTAAATCTCCAGCCTCATGTATGCGTTTGGCAAGGTGGGCGCAAGCGTTCACAAAGTGATTCTGCAGATAATCTTGGATATTTTGTCCATCAATAATGCACTTAGGCGCAAAATCTCGCCCCGCCCAGAAAAATGTGAATATGGTTTCGCACACCAGTCGCTGATAGTTCGTTGACCAGATCATCTTAGGGAATTTCTCGGGGTCTGGATATGTATTGTGGACCAGGGCGGATTCTGTTGCCGCGAAGCTCTGGGGATTGAGCCCACAGGCATATAAAGTCCACATCGGCGCCCCAGAACCTCCGGAAAATCTAGACCACTGTGTACCAGATTGTCAGAGCCAATATTTGGCATATCTTGCGGTGGAGCTTACCACATCCTGATGAGGATCCATAAAGATATAGAACCCATACTCTCGCGCCGATCGCAATATTTCGATCGTATGCTGGATCCATTCCTCATCATAAATTCCCGGTCCAGCCGACTCAATCGCCTCCCATGTAAAGACGTATCTTATGGTATTATATCCCCAGCTCTTTAATCGAGAGAAGTGGATATGTGCATCTTCCCGGGGGAACGGCCGCGAGTGGAACTTGACGTCGTCGCCCTCAAAAAAGCCGTCTGCGATATGGGAAGGCTGATGCGGATGGCTGGGGTACTTGGCATCTCCTGCTACGTTAATGCCTCGAAGGGTAACCTCTCGTCCATGGGAGTCGCGAAAGAAGCCATCTTCTATGGTAAGTCTCAGGGGCGACATGATAGTGCTGGGGATCGCAGCCAGTTATGGGGAAAAGAGACGTGAAGGCATGCGGAATCAGCGGGCTATTGTAGGAGGCTGCAAGGCAAGATACAGAAGGCTAGATACATGTATTGTGTAGAGTGATGGCGAGTACTGGGGAGTGGCGGTCATTTGACGGTATTCCCGGATGACGGGTACTTGTACAGTACTTGTACAGCACTTGTACTCCGTAGGAGATGAGGTCAGGAACTAGGGGAGTTGGCACATGGCGCAGTCCACAGGGCTTGGGTCACCCTTGCATTATTAACCGTCCCCCTCCAAACTCCATAACAACCCCTCTAGGCCTTACGGAGTACTACCGACAACCAACAAACACAACACAGCGTCGTCTGACTTTGGATTTCTGCAGTCTTGTGCCCAGCAATGCCATATGCCAGCGCAACTGCTCAGCTATGTCCGGAGCAAAGGCTGCGCTGAAAGCCATCGGCGCCGCCATCAAGGCCCAAAAATATGAGGATGCTGTTCAACAAGCTCAGACACTGCTAGCATCAGACCCCAAGAGCTATCAGGCGTAAGTGCCTCCAGCTACACTACATGTTTTTTTCTATCTCTGCTTCTGGTTAGCAGTCGTATACCTGTGCCCAGCTAACCTTTGCCAGAAATATTTTCCTAGGCTTCGCATTGAGCAAACAAAACAATTACACCGACGCAGAAAAAGCTTACGATTCGGCAACAAAGATAAAAGAATCGGATCCCCAAGCATGGCAAGGTCTTATACAGGTGTACGAAAAGCAGGGCGGCGAGGCAGTGGGCCGGTATCAGGTGGCAGTCTTAAAATTGGCGGCGATATACCAGGCGCTGGACGACAAATACAAGTGTCAAGTTCTCGTGGACAAGTTTCTTAGTTTCGCGAAGACTCAAGGCACACGCTTGCATTACAAGAAGTCTCAAGAGATAATATTGCCCGGTTCCCCAATATATGACTATCTCGAAGGCAGAGTGCCCCACCCCGCCCACACATATCAAATAATCACCCAGATCACTGAATTCGACGAGAAGGAGCGCATAAATAAGGAAATTGGCGAGCGAAGGACTAGGCTTGGAGCTAAAGTTGGCCAAGTTACTCTCGAGGTCAAGCGGGAGGTTTTCAAGCACAGTGATCTGGAAGACCTTTACACCAAAGTTATAGACTGGAGCAATGATGATGAAATTCGTCGTCAATACGAAGAAAAGCTTGTCCAAAGATGCCTCGATGTTATGACAGCTCTCCCACCGGGAGAAGAGAAGTCCCAAAAGTGCGCCAGGGTCATGAAACTAGCCACCGACATGGTCATCATAAAACATCCCTACAAGTTAGCTTGGGACATCGCAATCGAGTGGAAAGATCCAGAGAATATTGGTGATCTGGATCCAAATATTCTGCGTGAGTATTACGCGTTTTTCCCAACCAGCGGTCTTGGCCAGATTTTGCGTGGATTTATGACCTGCGAAATATCTCCATTTCCACCCTCTCAGCCTCCTTCTCAGCCGGTTGAGACTGGTACGACATCGGATGAAAGTGAAGATGACGACGATGAAGGGGGTGGGGTTTATCTAGCCGAAACATTCACTGCAGAAGATCGCTTGGCCTTGATGTTGGATGGAATGTCGGAGTCTGGAAGGTCGATCATAGCCCACCGATTGATGGGCGAGTATTATCAATTTCTAGAGGAGTATGAGGGCGCGGTTGAACTCATGCGTAATGGGAGACGACTGATTGCAGAGGAGCGCAACAAAACCGGATTAAAATTCGAGCATTCATCTGAATCGATAACTGCGCTATTTGGCACGGCACTAGTTTTCTACCAATCGCCCAAGAATCATCCAGAAGCCAAAGCATTATTCGACGAGCTACTTGCCCGAAATCCAGCATCAACTCCAGCTTTGATTGGGATTGGTTTGATCTACGAAGAGGAAGAAGACTATCCAGCAGCAATTGACTTTCTTGGGCGTGCACTGGAAAGAGACCCGAAAAATACTCGCATCAAGGCTGAAGCTGGTTGGGTGAAGGCTCTCAACGGGGATTACGCTCTAGGTAAAATGGAACTAGAGGAATGTCTCCCGTTGATAGATATCAAAGATTCGAGAATGCGAGATCTGTATGCTCAGTGTCAATATCGTATTGGCACATGCATCTGGAATATTGATACATCGAAGTCCGCGCGGAAAGACAGAAACGGTGCATATGCTTACTTCTTGGCCGCTTTAAAGAGCAATCTCAATTTTGCGCCAGCCTACACAAGCCTTGGGATATACTACGCAGACTACGCCAAGGATAAGAAAAGGTCGCGAAAGTGCTTCCAAAAAGCTTTCGAACTTTCAGCTGCTGAAGTGGAGGCTGCGGAACGGCTGGCAAGGATATTTTCAGAGCAGGCCGAATGGGAACTCGTCGAGGCTGTTGCACAGAGAGTGGTTAACTCTGGGAAAGTCAGACCAGCACCAGGTTCGAAGAAGAAAGGCATCAGCTGGCCTTTTGCAGCTCTCGGGGTGTCTGAACTAAATAGGCAGGATTACGCCAAGAGTATCGTCTCTTTCCAACACGCACTTAGAATCGCGCCTACGGATTACCACTCCTGGGTAGGCCTCGGTGAGAGTTATCACAATTCTGGACGCTATATTGCGGCCACAAGAGCGTTTCAACATGCAGAGAAATTCGAACATGAAATAGAGCAGCAAAAATCTGGCGAGACTTGGTTTGCGAAGTATATGCTTGCCAACGTTAAGCGAGAGCTGGGTGACTATGATGAGGCAATCGAAGAATATCAAAGCGTTCTCGAGGGGCGACCAGCCGAATTCGGAGTATCTATAGCTCTGATACAGGCGCTCGTTGACAGTGCTTGGGATGGTGTTGATAAAGGTCTTTTTGGACATGCTGCTAAACGCGCAACCGAAACCATTGATGCAGCTATCAAACTTGCCGATAGCAGAGCCGATGTGTTCAATCTTTGGAAAGCGGTTGGGGATGCCTGTTCAGTCTTCTCGTGGGTACAATGTTATCTCTCAGACTTTCCAGCAGCGAAGATCAAGCGCTTGCTTCAAGTGAAGGATCATAAAGATGCCTTTACGGTATTTGCCGATGTCGATGGTGTTGGTATCGATGTTGTGTTTGCTGATGGCCTCTTCGCAAAAGATGAGGAAGATGGGGTAAACCTCACGCGCTGTCTTCACGGGGCAATCCTAGCTCATAAACGAGCAATATATTCCTCCGCAGACGACGTTCACGCCCAAGCTGTTGCATATTACAATTTAGGCTGGGCTGAACATCGTGCCCATGTTTGCCTAGGTGGGAGACTAAAGAAGAAATCGACGAGATACCTGAAAGCAGCAGTACGATGTTTCAAGCGGGCCATCGAATTGGAAGCTGGAAACTCGGAGTTCTGGAATGCACTTGGTGTCGTCACCAGCGACCTGAATCCAAAGGTTGCGCAGCACTCATTCGTTCGAAGTCTATTTTTGAACGAGAGAAGCGCACAAACATGGACGAACTTAGGGACACTGTACCTTCTACAGAATGACCTTCTTCTTGCAAACGAGGCGTTCACACGAGCTCAATCGAGCGACCCTGATTTCGCACACGCCTGGATTGGCCAAGGACTCCTCGCACTATTGATGACAGGTGATATCAATGAAGCACATCTTCTTTTCACGCATGCAGTGGAGATCGCAGAATCTTCGTCCCTAATAGCACAGCAACAATATGCCCAGTCAACTTTCGACCAGATCCTCGCAAACTCCAGTGCCTTGAATGTTACAGATCTCGTACAGCCGTTATTTGCTCTAAATCAGCTTCAGTCGACGGTGCCCAGTGATCTGGTGTATCGGCATCTGTCCACTCTCTTCCTAGAGCGAGTAGATGATGTCAATCCAGCTGTCTCACGGCTGTCCAGAATCTGCAGTACAGTCGAAGCGGACTATGAAGTCACCGAGTCACCTTCCTCGTTGTCTCGATTTGCGTTGGCCAAAGCAGATCTTGCTCGGCTACAGCTCTCCACAGGAGCGTACACTGCAGCTATTGACAGCGGCGAGACAGCTTTACAACTCAGCGCCGAAGATGCCGGAAATGAACTCTCGGCAGAAGCTCGTCAAAAGTGTAGATTGTCAGCCCATCTCACTGTCGGCCTTGCACAATACTACAATGACGAACCGGAGACGGCATTAGAATACTTCCAGCCCGCACTGGAGGAATCCGCTGGGAACCCTGACGCCGTGTGTCTCTTAGCCCAGGTCCTATGGGCAAAAGGAACCGAAGAGTCTCGAGGTAAAAGCCGAGAACTTCTGTTCGATTGCATTGAGAGCCATCCAGACCATGTGCAATCCGTATTGTTACTAGGCATAATTGCTCTTCTCGATCAAGACACCGAAAGCCTTGAAGCCGTTACTTCCACTCTCCAAGAGCTGCGCGCAACACATACAATCACGGAGCGCGAACAGGAGCATGTTAGTGAAGTTCTCCGCGCCATCGCAGCATTTTCCGAGGACGATCCGGAACAAGCAATGCTTTCTGAGATCCAAACCGACGTGTTTCTCCATCCTCAGCAAACGCACGGCTGGGGCCGTTTGGCCGAGTTGAGTTGGGATGACAACGGATATGCTGCAGATATGGCGCTGAATACTGCTATTAAAGCGGTACCACCCCATGGTGAATTGGCTGCTGAGGACCTATCAAGGGCGTTTGCGGGGACGGGAAAAGTTGGAGATGCGCAAAAGGCGGTTATGTTTTCACCTTGGGAACGGAGTGGCTGGGTTGCTTTGGATGGCGCTTTGGTTACTGCGGAATGATGGGTTGGAGTTGCTTTGGGACAGGTGTGAAACTTAGAATATGATGGTTATATCGGTCATCGAAATCCAGCGTACAATGAAAATGTTGGCTCTCGGATCACTCGTCTCCCTCCTTGCCCAGATTCACGAGCCTTTCTTTTCTACGCGCCAAGTAGAGACGATCGATAGCTACAGAGCAGAATGCTGCTTGACTATAAGCGGAATTGATGGCCACAGTAATATCTAGGGCCTGGTAGATGTGATACCTATTCTACTATCAGTATAAATGGGCACAAAAGTCCATACCGCTATATATAGGAGAGCCGAATCGCATGTGGGCTGGAGCGACAATTTGATTTATTCCTAAGCTATTGCTAACCTAGGAAATATAACTAACAAATATCAATGTCAGATCTAAAGTGGACAAGAAATCATACTGCCCAGATGCACCAAATCCAGTTGGAAATTTGTAAGGATAGATAACTCAAATCTCTTAAGACACTCAAGTTGTGAGCAAATTAGGCATTCATATAGTTCCTAAACTCTGATGATTGTAAATAGATACCTAGGTACGGATTACTTTGTACTACGTACGTGCAATATAAACCGTGGCTGCTCTGCCATTGCCAGGGTACTGACGCACACCTACGCCATAGCCCGCAGGGATGCATAGTATTTTGAATTAGTTCGTAGCAGTAGTAGTTTCCGTGTCCTTCAAATTCAGTTAAAGGTTGTCCTCCTACAGACGTACTGTACAACCGCTCGAGTATGATAATAAATAAAAGGAACCCCTCCTCTCTGTCACACTATTATCAAGTTATAGTCCGACGATCCGCAAACACTCAGCAAAGCAGATAAAAGCGGAAGAGCCTGGTCCTTGAACCACCATGGATCGGATCATTTTGCTCGAGAGCTTCTAGGTTATGACCCTCCTGTCCTCATCATCTTCCTATGGCCCGCCACCCTTCATTGTCCGCGGGAGCTATTACGCGTCCGCAGTTTTTCTTGGTACTTGGTAGTTGCTTGGTTTTCAAGGCGTCGATAAACAATACGGATCGGAGGGTTTATTACCCCTGACCCTGCAGAGTGCCGAGTGCAGAGAACATGAGCGTGGAACATGCTATTTGCAGAAATTCCGTCAGTGGAAAAAAGAGCCGTTGGCGGATAGTGGCGTTGCTACGGCGGGGGATACGCGGTGTAGCAGACAGCGCAGTTCTGGTTGGCGGTGGGCCAGCGCCGCAAGCGTGACATCTGGTCGTTGCTCCTCGCGGAGAGACTCGAGGCATTTATGTCCTGCGTGTCCGCCGTACTCGAGCAGCCCGGCCACCGTACACATATCCGCCCATTGTTCTTCCTTGGGAAACCCACGAATATTTGACAACGTTACGGAACCGGGCAGAATCATAGGTCGAGACCACGCAATAGATAAATATAAGGTTCTGGCCACCCAATGCAACCATACAAGAACTATCCACTCGCCTGGTGAACATCGCTCTTCCTGCAAGGCACTTCCCTCCCCCTCTTTCTCTTTCTTATCAACCTTTCTAGCTCCCTCGTCGACCAAGTGTCTCAACTCTTACCCTCTTGCCTCTAGCTTCCCACTCCCCTTCTTCCCCCGCCAGTGCCTATACCTACATCATACCTGTACCTCCCCTCTGTCTTGCCTCTTGCAAAGTCCATGTAATCGCTAATAAGGCTTGAAATCGAGAGAGGTGCAATTCACGTCCATACCAAACAATACGGGTTCTTCTTTTCATCTATCCGCTTCAATAACTTCCCAAGCTGCTAGTCCCTACCTCCCTGCCTCAGCTCCAAACACGACGTCATCCACCGACTCGGCTTCTGCAAAACGACTCGGTCTCGCAACCTCCCCGCTCCGCCTTTGATAGGAACTATTCAGCTTCTGATCACACCCACGCCACTACTTCGTACAGAATAACCTCCATATCTCCACTGCCTCGCAATCCGCGCAGTACCTTTTTCGAACGTCGGCGCAGACCAGTGCAAATACAAATACCTTCGATTCCAATTTACCGCCCACGATGCCTGCGTTGGTCCAGGACGTCAAACCTCGGGGCCGGCTGCTCCTCATCTCCAACCGCCTTCCCATAACCATAAAGCGCTCCGACGATGGCACTTATGAATTCTCCATGTCTTCAGGTGGGCTAGTGACGGGCCTCAGTGGCTTGTCCAAGACCACCACCTTCCAATGGTACGGCTGGCCCGGATTGGAGGTGCCCGAACCCGAAATCCCTCAGATGGTGAAGCGCTTGGAGGAGGAACACTCAGCTCATCCGGTATTCATTGGAGATGAATTGGCGGATCGACATTACAATGGTTTCTCAAGTATGCTTTCCTCCCTTCTCGTACGACTTTGTCCCTGTTGCCCTGAGCAGAACAGAAGCTAAAAAGCAAAAACTCGCGCAGATTCTATCCTTTGGCCGCTCTTCCATTACCATCCCGGAGAAATCACATTCGACGAGTCGGCCTGGGCTGCATACACAGAGGTGAATCGCCTATTTGCAAAGACAGTGGCGAAGGATGTGAAGGATGGCGATCTGATCTGGGTGCATGATTATCACTTGATGCTGCTTCCCCAGATGTTACGGGAAGAAATTGGTACTAGCAAGAAGAATGTCAAGATTGGCTTCTTCCTACATACGCCATTCCCGAGCAGCGAGATTTACAGAATCTTGCCCGTTCGAGAAGCCTTGCTTATTGGTGTCCTGCACTGCGATGTCATTGGATTCCATACGTACGACTATGCGAGACATTTCCTCAGCAGCTGCTCCAGAATATTGTAAGACTGGCATTGACCTTTTGAGGCTGATACATTGCTAACACTGGTGCAGAGGGACATCAACAAATCCTAATGGCGTCGAGTTCAATAAGAGATATGTCACGGTGGCCGCTTTCCCAATTGGCATCGATCCGGATAAGTTCGTCGAAGAGCTGAAGAAACAATCGGTCCAAGACCGAATCGCAGTTTTAGAACGGAAATTCAAGGGCGTCAAACTCATTGTGGGTGTCGATCGACTTGATTACATCAAAGGTGTCCCACAAAAGCTCCACGCTCTCGAGGTCTTCCTGACAGAGCACCCGGAATGGGTTGGGAAAATCGTTCTCGTCCAAGTAGCGGTACCTAGTCGACAAGACGTCGAAGAATATCAAAATCTCCGCGCAGTCGTCAACGAATTGGTTGGTAGAATCAATGGTAAATTCGGCACCGTGGAATTCATGCCCATCCATTTCCTTCACCAATCCGTTCCCTTCGACGAGCTCACTGCCTTATACGCCGTATCCGACGCCTGCATGGTATCTTCCACCCGCGACGGCATGAATCTGGTCTCATACGAATACATCGCCAGCCAACGTGCCCGCCACGGCGTCATGATCCTTTCCGAGTTCACCGGAGCCGCCCAATCGCTCAACGGTGCTCTGATCGTTAATCCTTGGAACACCGAAGAACTCGCGGGCGCTATCCACGAAGCGGTCACCATGGAACCCGAGCGGCGTGAAGCCAACTACAAAAAGTTGGAGAAATACGTTTTCAAGTTCACGAGTGCATGGTGGGGCGAGTCGTTTGTAAGTGAATTGGTGAGGATTAGCGAGCACGCGCAGAAGAAGCGGAAGAAGTCGCTGCCGGAGAGCGTGGGTGGAGTTGTTAAAGGGGTTAATGACCTTGTGGAGGGCGTTAAGGGGATGGTTGTTGAGGGCGGAAAAGCTGAGGGGAATATCAACGCGTGAAAATGGACTGTATGGATGTAATGTGATCTGATAATTGGGGGCAACGGTTATGATATGCCGGGAATAATGTCAACTGAACGGAACCGTCGAGCAGAGCAGATCGAGGGGATGACTTGGCAACGATACCAGTTTTTGTTTTCTATTTTGCTCTAGGAACGATGCATACATGATACGATGGGGGTCATTCTGGGAGTTTTATAAGTGAGCAAGGGGAGCTAGATAGGTACATAGAAAAAGGCAACGAGCATACAAATCAGAAGTGTTCCCTCGGGGGTTTGGTGTTTTGGTATATCTCGGGATAAGTGGGAGAGTCTACGCAGGAGTTGTTGTAGTATAAAGGTATCCAGGTAGATAGACAGGTCGGTGATTTGAGTCTGTACACTCTCTCGCCAACCCCCTTCCCCACCCACCACAAGCGAAACAGGCAAAAAAGAAAGCCGAACTTCCATTACAAAGCAGGCCTTCAAAAAAAGAGGCAAAAATATTACTATATATCCCGGAAGCAAAAGAGTTCGGCCCGGGCGATTGCCTACATCTCTTGTCGATTTTTGTTGTTGTCTGTCGCTTGTTGTTGTTGTTGTTGTTGTTGTTGTTTCCCCTTTTTTCCCCTTGTCGTCCCTGGCGATAACGAAAGTGCAATTTGACCAGAACACACTTAGCCAAGTGCCACGCCCTTGTACTTCGTTAATACCAAAATCGCTTATTTTGATTTATATAGGTCAGCTCGAGGGGGAAAGGGGGAGTCATGTGATTAGCCTTATATGGCCTATACAAGTTACCTAGGTACTTAGTACGAAGTATACTTAGTACGAAGTAATACGAAGTACCCCTCTTCACTTTGACAAATATGAGTCAACGTGATCAACGTGCTGAGTTCCGCTTGTCCATGTGCTGTACTAGACTAATGACTGGAGCTGCCCAATCGAGTATCACGTATTATTCAACTAATGTGCCTCGTAGAGTGTTTACTATCTCTCCTCTGTTCTGTTCTTTTGTAACTATATATTCACCTCATCCTATACACACTTCTCCAGCTAATCTTATATCAATTCTCCCTCTTCATCTCATTCAACATCATTATATCACGATGTCAGAAACAGAATACGCAATCCACCCCCGCAGCACCCTCCACCGGCACAAGGAACGCGCCCACTATGACTACGGCACCATCCACAAGATAATGAACACCGCCCCCATCTGGCACGTCTCATTCCTGCCCTCCGACCCCTCCGACCCATTCCCCTGCATGCTCCCAATGCTCGGCCAAATGGCATCCTTCGCCAACCCAGACGCGGACCCGGAAGCAGATGCTTTGGATTTATATATCCACGGGCATGCGGCGAGTCGGTTGATGCGATTACCTACCGCGAGTTCACAGGGAAATGGAAATGGAGATGAGAACGAAGGTGTCCCGGTCTGCATCTCAGCAGCCCACATCGACAGTTTAATCCTCTCCCTCACGCCCTTCAACCACTCCAGCGCCTACCGCTCGGCCATCATCCACGGGTACGCAACGACCGTGACCTCCGAGGACGAGAAGCTCTTCGCCATGTACCGGATAACCAACGGGCTCATCCCGCAACGCTGGGAGAACTCCCGCTCCCCGCCGACGAAATCAGAGCTCATCTCTACGGGGATTCTGCGAGTGCGAGTCGTAAGCGCTAGTGCGAAGGTTAATGTGGGAGGCCCGAGCGATGATCGTAAGGATTTGAAGAATGAGGAGGTGCTGGATAGCGTGTGGACTGGTGTAGTGCCTGTGTATGAGAGGCTGGGGACGCCAGTTGAGGCTCCTGTGAATCGCGTTAAGGAGGTCCCGGCGTATTTGAAGGGGTGGATTGAGGAGAGGAATAGGGAGGGGGAGGCGTATGCGAAGAAGACGGCGACGATGGAGAAGAAGAAGGGGTAGTAAGTAGTAAATAGGTAGGTAGATAGGTACATTTAGGAAAGAGGATCCTGAGTTGTTGGAGTGTCGGTTTGTAATATGGAAGAGCCAGTCGATGACTAGTAGTGTAAGAACGTTAAAGGTATCTGAGATGACTTTGATATTGGTATACACTCTTGACCGAAGGCTTTATTGCTTTGGCCATCATGATTTTCTAGAATCCCCGTAAATTCACAATGTTCTTGGGATACCAAGAATTGGAGGTAGTAAGATGTACATATCTAAAGTATTTCTATACCGAATGCTGTACTGACTATAAAGGAATACATAATGTAGACCTAGGTAAGGTACATAGCATGTCGGTCTACGGGGCTTACTCCGTAGGTTCGGTGCTCTGTCCCCCTGTACCATCAGCACTTACGGCCTCCACGAGATGTCGCGTTGTCACCGACGCGTGAGATCTGACCGCGACTTATTTCGCGTAAATGACCTCACCGTCTCGAACAACCCCAAACTCACTCCAACCTTTATCTATAGTATCACCTATTAATTGTCAGCGGCACATCATGGCACCAGTAAAGAAAGATAAGGCCGAAATGAGCGCCTTCGAGCGGAAGCGGCTCGAGAACATCGCCGCCAACCAGGCGATGTTGAAAGACCTCAGCACCCACGCGGAGAAGATGATGCCAGCGCCGGCGGCCCGGCCGAAGAAATCAACGGCCACAAAAAAGAGGGCAGCGCCAGTTCAAAGGGAGACAACGCGAGCGACGAGGACCAGCTCACGGCTCGCTGGCCTCGAGGCAGATAGCGAGACGGCTAAACGGAAGGCGGAGGTGGAATATGAGTTCACGCAGGAGCAGGCTAAGGCCAAGAGGCTGCGTGTCTCGGGAGACCTGAATTTCAGCGATATTGTGGTTGAAGGGAAGAAATATAATAAGGATGATAACTTCCTGGTGGGGATTATGAGGGGTGCGAAGCCGAATTTTAGGACGTTCACCGAGGACGATATTAAGGAGACCACCGACGAGGGATTAAAGGGGTTGAGGGAGAGGATGAGTGGGTTGGAGTTATATGAAGGCTTTGACCCAAGTCGTCCGTGTCCTGTTGCTTCTTTCACGCGGGGTTTTGGGCTAATGAGGAGCAGAAATAAAAATTACCCCCGAGAGGATATATGCCCTAGGATTTCATCCGTCGCCTGACAAACCTTTGGTTTTTGCTGGGGATAAACTAGGAAATATGGGAATATTCGACGCGTCCCAAACGCCGGCCGAGGTGAAGGCCGAGGATAATGATGACGATGAGGAAGAGGCTGACACTCCGGAGCCTGCCATCACGGCAATGAAACTACATTCGAGGACGATTACTTCATTTGTCTTCCCGCCAGATGGAAACCACCTATACTCTGCTTCATATGATTCCTCGGTTCGAAAGTTCGATCTGCAGAAAGGGGTTGCAGTAGAGGTTTTTGCCCCCGAATCTACAGATGAGGATATGCCTATTTCCAGCATAGCTATTTCCCCCACGGATCCAAATATCTTGCTGCTTTCGACCCTAGAAGGAACATTTGGCCGCCATGATATGCGAACGCCATCTGACACCGAGATCTGGCAACTCACTGATAAGAAGATCGGAGGCTTTTCAGTCCACCCTTTATACCCCTATCTAGTTGCAACCGCATCCCTGGATCGCATGTTGAAAATCTGGGACTTGCGGAATATCAAAGGCAAGGGAGATGATGCAATGCCCAGTTTACTAGGGGAACATGTATCGCGTCTCTCTGTATCTCATGCCTCCTGGTCAGCTGCTGGGCACGTTGCAACCTCATCGTATGATGACACGATTAAAATATACTCCTTCCCTGATGCTGGGTCCTGGGACGCGGGCCATGAGTTAGATGACAAAGCTATGGAGCCCAGTGCTACCATTAGGCACAACAATCAGACTGGGCGCTGGGTAACGATATTGAAGCCGCAGTGGCAGGAGAGGCCGGACGATGGCATCCAGAAATTTGCGATTGGAAATATGAATCGGTTTGTCGATGTGTTTAGCGCTGATGGGGAACAATTGGCGCAACTTGGTGGCGAAGGCATCACGGCGGTTCCTGCAGTTGCACAATTCCACCCCACGAAGGATTGGGTTGCGGGTGGTACTGCTAGTGGGAAGCTCTGTCTTTGGATGTGATGTGATGATAATGTGGTATAATGTATTGTTGGGATTCGAGTTCGGATTCAGATTCAGACAGCAAGGCGCTAAGATAGGAGTTTCGCAGGGATCAAGTTCCCCGGATTTTGAGAATGGGATGTCATGTCATGTTTCTGACTCCGATTCTGATGAACTGAAACTCAGATACTATTGAGCAAGGCTTCCATTCCCCGAGGTAACCTATGCTTTGTCTTTGTGCCTACTTCACCGTGATATAAATATCACGCACATGCACGTGTGACTCTGAAGTACAGTAATACCTCAACAAGGCGGCTCGCGACCTCGGGATCAGCCGGTGTTCAGCCCTGGCAGCTGGCATGGCGCGAGTTGCGAGTTGCGAGCTGCGCTAGATCTGCCTAGAGGAGCGCCGGTAACCTTTTGGTCTGCTGCTGGTAGAGACGGTTGCACTGTTGCACTGCCAGACTGTTTTCGCCTTGCAAAGCCTCCCAACCAGCCAAGGTTCAAGGCCCAAGTTCCAACCTAGAGCCCTTGGCCAGCCGCTAACATGCCTGATGATAATCGGTAGTCATCAGTCAGCCTAGTAGTACAGTAGGTGCTGTACATGTACCTCCGCAGTCCACCGTACGTACAGAGCAGAGGTACCCGCAGACCTTCGACCTTCGTCATTTCATGTCCTGTACATTACATATCTCTTTGCACTTATTATACTATATACAAACCACAACCCAGCTGTGCTATCATGATATACAGTCCCTACACCTCCAGCTTAAGGCTGCAATAAACAGGTTGTTCTTGTACCCTATCGAATAGTCACCTGTTAGGGCTTTACATGTGCCATTGTCGCCTCACCACAACCAAAGAATACCGCTTATCGACGATAAGGAGACGACGCGAAAAAGACGACTCAGTACCGACCCGACAAACACAGTCCCCCGTCCACACGACGCTGCAGCAACCCGACGTGTTCTGCATCCCATCCAGCACGCCTCATCATGGCGCCGGAGGGGGAAACAAAGAGGCGGGTGGTGCGAAAATTGACGAAGAGGAGGAAGGAGGGCCATCAGGTCACTATGGAGATTCCGGAGCGGTTCAAGGACGGCGAGGACGCCGACCATGACTATACTAGTCTACAAGGCGGGAACGCCTATATGAACCAGTCTGTCTTTGGCATGATTGCTGCAGCTGGTTCCCAGGTCGATTTCAATGCTAGATTCGATGGACAATCCTCGGACGAGGAGGAGGATTCCACGGAACCTGAGCCCGAACCTTCATCGCACCGGCCTTCTGAGCTGCAAGTGGATAAGACGCGGAAGGGGAAGGGGAAGGACACTGCGAAGCCAGAGAAGCACCGGCGGAAGTTCTCAGAGAACAAGCTTCTCCGGTCGCTCCCACGCCTGAGTTCCAGATCGAAATCGAAATCGAATACCTCGCCGGAGGGCCCCGGCTCGCCTCCCCCAGAGTCTGCCTCTGAACCTACACCTCCTACAATCCAGCTGTCTAAGACAGCCTCAAGAAATCCGCCAGTTATGAGTCGGATGTTGGAAGCAAGGGCCGAATTATCCATGAGACCAAGCTTTGACATCTCCAGATCTCTCGACGGCCAGGTTGATGCCGAAGACAACGCGGGCCAGGGATCCAGCAGTCTTGCCAAGAGACTCATGGAGATATTCCAATTTGAGAAGCCGGAGGATGTAATAGAAGGTAAGAAATACGGTAGCTCTCAAAAGTAAAGTGCTAATTTCAGTAGAATATCCTTGCTGGCTTTTGAAGAGCGTATTACTTCAAGGGTATATGTACATTACCACCAAACATATCTGCTTTTATGCGTATTTACCAAAGAAATCTGTAAGTGTCACCCTATACGTCATGTTAGGACCAAACTGACAACGCCCAGAATGAAGTTGTCAAATCAGGATATCTCGCGAAATCGGGCAGGCGAAATCCAAAGTTCAATCGATACTGGTTCCGTCTGAAGGGTGACGTGCTATCATACTACTCAGACCCTTCAGATTTATATTTCCCGGCTGGTAACATTGATTTGCGTTACGGAATATCAGCGCACATTGCCGACAAAGAAAAGGGGAAAGATGCTACGCATTTCACCGTCGTCACCCACCAGCGCAAGTTAAACTTCAAAGCCGACAGCATACCTAGTGCCAAGGAATGGGTTAAGGCTTTGCAAAAGATCATCTTCCGCTCCCATAATGAAGGGGATAGTGTTAAAATATCGCTGCCTATTGAGAACATTATCGACATTGAAGACAGTCAGATCGTGGACTTTGCAGATACCTGCAAGATACGGGTAATTGATAATGACGAGACATATGCGATAGATGAGGTAGGTGGCATTCTAGTATCTCCCATTTTGCTGCTAATGTTATCCCAGTACTTTTTTTCTTTCTTTAGCTTTGGGAAAGAGGCCTTGAATGTTTTAAGGATATTGGTGGAGGACACTACTGCACAGCGATTTCCGGAGGATATGCTTGTTCCGCTACCCACAAAGGATGGCAAGAATAGTTCAAGGCCGAGCCTATCTAGGCGGTCGTCGCAAAGAGAAAACAAACCCACACCTCCGCCGCCTATCCGAACAGATACGCCTCTTCTTGAAGAGAATGTACGGGCCACTTTGTCGCCCATGCGCTCTGCAGGAGTATCCCCGAGCCGTCGCCCAAGTGGTGATGTCAGTCGATCAAGTTCTGATATCCTCCGACGAAGTATGGATCTCTCGAGGTTTGGAAGGCGAAGTGTGGATCTTAGCAGGCTGAATATGGATGGTGGCAGGCGGAGTATGAGCAACAGCAGACGAAGCCTAAGCAGAAACCGCCTTCACGAGACGAGGCCATCAGAACGGCAGGAATCTTCAGACTCGTACGTCCATTCTCTGGAAGAGCCGGGCTCGTCCGGTGCGTTACGATCAGCGAGCGACGAGACCCAAGCTTCGGCTAGCCAGATATTAAGAGGAAGTGACGTCTTTTTATCACCAACTATCCATCGCTCAGCTTCAGCCTCGCGCCGCCGGGACCCCGACTCTGCTCTTGTTAATGAGACAGATTCCGACTCGCTGTCGCGCAACACAAGGGACCGTACCACGCGCCCAAACCTACAACATCCAGCTACTACCGGATCTTTGGCAGGGTCTGCTACTGGCGATGTGGAACCCTCTCAAACAACGCCAACGCTACAAAGCCTCGTCAAAGCTGGATCATACCCTTTGCAACGCGCCGCAGGTTTTGCGGGCTATCTCAACCGTCATTCAAAGCGCATGAGTACCCTTCTAGCTACGGAATCGATGGGCTACGTTGAGAAGGTGTCTGGGATGTGGAAGGGGGGCAAGAAGCATTATGATGAGCCGCAAGGCCTTGCACCCGATGACGATCTCGACGGTGATGGGGAAGATGATCAAGCTGCCATCTCAGGAGACCGATTCCGCGACCATTTTGCTCTTCCTGCGACCGAAAAATTACAGGCTGCTTACTTTGGGTACTTGCATCGTGTCTTGCCCTTGTACGGCAAGATTTATATCAGCGATAGATCGTTTTGTTTCCGCAGCCTTTTGCCGGGTACTCGAACAAAACTTATTCTTCCACTAAAGGATATCGAGAACGTGGATAAGGAAAAGGGGTTCCGCTTTGGATATTCTGGATTAGTCGTCGTCATTAAGGGCCATGAAGAACTCTTCTTTGAATTCAGTCAATCGGATATTCGAGACGACTGCGCCGTTACCCTCCTTCAGAATTTGGAAACCATGAGATACCTTAAGGAATCTGGTCTATTGACTATGGAGGAGCAAGAGAGCGCAGAAAATGCCAGCGCTGAGCATAAAGCCCTTCAACAAGCACGCCAGGAGGATCACAACGAGCATGAGATAAAGCTGCCGAAAACTACGGAAGGGCCGAAAGGCGAGGCGCCTCCGATATTATTTGACGATCCGCGAGCTTCGATCCTAAATTTTAAACCTACGGAGTCCCTTCGGATCACATGTTTGACCATCGGATCCAGAGGGGATGTCCAACCTTATATTGCCCTATGCAAAGGATTGATTGCGGAAGGCCATAGACCAAAGATAGCAACGCATGTCGAATTCAAGGAGTGGGTGGAAAGCCATGGGATTGTGTTTGAGCCAGTAGCTGGTGATCCTGCCGAGCTGATGCGGATATGTGTGGACTACGGGATGTTTACCTATTCATTTTTAAGGGAAGCATCCTCTAAATTTCGAGGCTGGATTGACGGGTTGCTCTCAACGTCATGGCAAGCTTGCCAAGATTCAGATCTCTTGATTGAGAGTCCTAGTGCGATGGGCGGCATTCACATTGCAGAGGCATTGGGCATACCATATTTCCGCGCCTTCTCTATGCCATGGACACGCACACGAGCCTACCCCCATGCCTTTGCCGTCCCCGAACACAAGATGGGTGGCGCTTACAATTATATCACTTACGTTATGTTTGACAACATCTTCTGGAAATCTATCGCAGGACAGGTCAATCGATGGAGAAAGAGGGAACTCGGGTTGCAAGCGACAAGTCTTGAAAAGCTGCAGCCAAACAAGGTGCCGTTCCTGTACAACTTTAGTCCATCGGTCGTCATACCGCCCCTCGATTACAGCGATTGGATCAGGGTAACAGGGTATTGGTTCCTTGATGAGGGTGGCCAGGACTACAAACCAAAAAAGGAGTTGACAGACTTCATCAAGAAAGCTCGCGAAGATGGGAAGAAATTGGTATATATCGGTTTCGGCTCCATTGTCGTAAGTGACTCCGCAGCCCTCACACAAACGGTTGTCAAATCAGTCCTCAAGGCGGATGTCAGATGCATCCTTTCAAAAGGGTGGTCGGACCGTCTCGACACAAAGGTAGCCGGCGATATTGAAGTTCCCTTACCCCCCGAGATATACTCTGTTAAACAGGTGCCCCATGACTGGCTGTTCACGCAAATCGACGCAGCAGCCCATCACGGTGGTGCAGGCACAACCGGAGCTAGTTTAAGAGCTGGTCTTCCTACCATCATCCGCCCATTTTTCGGCGACCAGTTTTTCTTTGGATCCCGAGTTGAGGACCTCGGCGTGGGGATTGTGATCAAGAAGGTTAATGTCAGTGTCTTCTCGCGAGCTCTATGGGAGGCTACCAATAGCCAGAGAATGATCGTCAAAGCCAAGGTACTGGGCGAGGCGATCAGAGGTGTAAGTTTTCCCTCTCCGTACCTAAACCACTCCTTCATCTTTGTACTAACACCTTTTTTTTTTTTTAGGAGGATGGAGTAAACACGGCTATCCAATCAATCTACCGCGATCTCGAATACGCGAAATCGCTGATCAAGAACCGGGATGGCAAGGTTCCGGATGATACACTGGAGGACTCGGAGGAGAGCTGGACGTTTATTGGAGATGACAATGACCCGGAGTTGATTAAGCGTATCCAGGACTGGGAAGCGATGGCACATTCTAAAACCGAGGGCGAGAGCGATGAGGCGTCGGGGAGCAAATCGATGGGTGATAGTACTACTACGACATGAGGCATTTCCCCTCCGTTGTTCTTTTATTCATTCCGTTCTGTTTGTTTGGGGATATACAGTGCAGTAGAGCTAAGGATTTGGGGATTTGGGACCGGGGTTTCTATTAGCGTTTCGAGGCATTTATTTGGATTGGCATTTGGACCCGCAAGATGTGAGAATGATATGAGATACATGATACGCGATAATTTGTGGTAATGGACGGGTTGGGAATCTTAGACTTGCATAGCTGAAGAGTCATTATAATTAATATACACCGCATCGATTCTTAGACCTCGTTTAGATTCGTTCCTCTATATACTGTTGGCAATTTCTAGCGAGTAGCTTTTCGTCACTCAGGTACAGTACATTTGCTTTTTCCCTCGTCTTTCTGTTCTTTTATCACGGTTCCAGCATTTGCCGTCTCTGTTTCAATCTCTCATACGGAATACTGGCTATCATTTCTATTTTCATTTATATGTACATGTACTCTTTGACAGCACGGGGAACAGGCAATAACCATGAAAATAATCCACAACGGGTAGCGCCTCCATGTCTGTTTCCGTGCCAATAATGACGCGTTAATATTGAAATCTGGAACGTTTTTGTACGAGGGCGCCAGCTGGCGCAAAGCCCTTTACTCCGTAGGTCGGTTTTGGAATGTTTGTACTACTGTGTGGTGCTGCTGCGCCCACTTCATTGCATGGGGGAGTGAATGTTTGCAAGTTGATATTGATGTACTGTAATACGGAGCGAAATGGTTCTTACTACCTAGCTTGGCATGATTCCTGAGGTACGAAATGTATCACATCTTCGCCTCCTTTTCCGCTTATTTCCGATTTTCGTCATCTTCCTCTCCTTATCTCCGGATTCCCTCCTCGTCCTCGTCGTCCTCCCAAGAACTCCCCTCCCCATTAGAAGAGCTATATCTCACAACAAGTTTCTTGGTTTGGTCTCTCTCCTGCCTATTCCAATGCGTCCCACCTTGCCACTCTCCCGGTTCCTCACGACCTCCGAAAGTTCTGCCTCAATATTAAATATCGCCTCGGTACCGACGGACAATCCACATTGCTTTGACCCCTCAGCCAGGTTCCGTGCGTTGAGTGGCTGCCGCACCGACTTTGCCAATTCGCGGAGGCTTTGAGCAACTTGAGTTCCAGGCTGCCAGCCAAGCAGCACAAATGCCACATAGTAAACCAGGCTTGTGGCTTATTAACCTCACTATTACTTGACGATTGACCAGGTGCAAAGTACGCGGTACAACTGGGCGTCGATCAGAAACGGACCGTGGGCTGCCCGGAGCGCCAGCGCCGATCAACAATAATGATTGCAGTAAGTACTGGATCAATCGTTCAAAAAGGTCCATCATTGTTTCGACCGGCCAATTATTGAAACTTTGTCCGAGGGTAGCCAGTGATAGTGGACGACGGAGGCGAATCCCAGGAGAATCGATCACCTTTCTAGGCCCAGCGATCCTTACCCCACCGTCCCCAGATTCTGATGCAAAGGCCTGTTTCAAGCGGCATAGGTTTCCTTTTGCACAGGAGAAGTGTCCAAGCTCAGATACTGCGTACAGATAACCTCCTCGATCTCCCAAACATCACATCACATAGCTCACATAGCGAGCCCGGTTTCCTACCGGTTCAAGCTCATGTCATCTGCCGTCATTTCTCCCCCCTGAGAAACCCTTACCAGCAGCCCAGCTATCGGAAAAGATCAGAATCGGGGATCTAGAACCCAGTCGTGATCGGCGCACCAACACAAGTCCTGCCGGAGGTGATCGAGTAGCGCGAGAACTGCCAAGATTTGCTGGTTTGTCCTAAACGTTAAATTGAACAAGAAACATAAGTGCCTCGCCGATTCCGAGGGTTTGTCACACGTTAGCATTTGCACTGGCCGTCAAGAGATCATATAATCACAAATCGAGACGTTGTGCTGCTGCCGCTACGTATAACGTTTATCTGCGGAGTAACCCTCGGATCGTGCCGACTGCCCCGCTTTGCTACCAGTATCAAAATGGTTTATTGCGGGAAGCCCTCCAGAGGGTGCCAGATGTGTAGGACTCGAAGGATTAAGGTTGGTGATATTTTGAAGCCCAAAGAATTCCAGGCCAACGATCTCTTGCTAATCGCCTTAACTCGGATAGTGTGATGAGACCAAGCCAACATGTAACCAATGCGCCAAATCAAGGCGACAGTGTCCAGGATATAAGGACGACTTTGATCTTGTCTTTCGCAATGAGACCCAAGCTACCGAGCGACGGGCGCGGCGGACACTCACGACGGGAAAGCAATCAAATATCCGGGTTACGATCCAGAATCCGCATCCTGCTTTATCGAGTGCGCCGAACGACGGTAGCAACTTGACGATTACGTCCACGTCAGGCGCCGATATGGCTATGGCACTAGCCTCACCAATGTCCCTATCAATACCTATCGAACAGCAAGCACCATGCTATTTCATGTCAAACTTTGTGTTGGCCCCATCGAACGATGCCGGTACCCCACGAGGATATTTTGACTTCCTTGCTCCCCTAATGAAGAACGAACACCCAGACTCCCAACTAGCAAGTGCCTTCTCTGCTGTTGCGATGGCGTCTTTAGCCAATAGACCCAATTCAAAGAGTAGGAAGGAACTAAAGTATATTTCCGTTATGCAATACGCAAAAGCTTTAAAGGCCACCAATTTAGCTCTACAGGATCCCTCTAAACAAAAGACAGACCAGACTCTCGCGGCTATTCTAATGCTAGGATTTTATGAGGTTAGGCCATCTCCCTAGTTCGGTATATATGTACTAATTATGGAAGACCGTTTGCACGGAGAATACCAACCCAAGTGCCTGGTATTCGCATATTGATGGCGCAGTTCAAATCGTGAAACTCAGAGGTAAGAAACAGCTACGTACAAAAGTCGGGAATGCTCTATTCCAAGTAGTGAGAACACAAATGGTAAGTCGTCACAGGATTGGGAATTGTAACGCCGCTAAATACTAGACAGGCGATCACTTGTATGACTGCTTCAAAATCTCCAGAGCTTGGTCCCGACTGGTGGGTCGCAGACAGCGTATCAGACGACTTTGGTGTCCCCGTAACCAAGATTCAGCTTGAACTAGCTGAACTCCGGGCTGAGGTCAATAACGCACTCACTTCCTTCCCTCGGACCCCAGAATATTTCGCAAAGGTGACTGGTTTTATACGGCGTGCTGAGCTATTGGAGCAGGAGTACTATCAATGGGAAGCGTCTTTACCTGCTTCTTGGAAACCCAGGACCGTGGCTTGGGTAGACAATGTCGCAGGTGCCGATATCAGCAAGGCAGAAGTATGCCCGGGTAAAGTTGAGGTATATACTAGTATCTGGGTTGGTACCACGTGGAACCATGCTCGATCCGTGCGTATCAATATCTCTGGTACTATCACCCGATGTGCAGCTTGGATCTGTTCCCCCGTTGACTACCGCACTACCCCAGAATATGCCCACGGTATCAGACTATGTTCCGACCTAGCGACCGATATTCTCTCTTCGATACCGTATCACCTGGGGTGGGACATTAATAAGGGAGGAGCCGTGTCTTCATCTGATTTCTCGAGCTTCACTTCTGGGCTCGATGCATTTAGGAACCCTAAGGGTATAGGTGGGTTCTTCGCCCTATGGCCAATATTTGCAGTCTCCTGTACCGATTACATCACCGATGCGCAACGAGCATGGGCCAAGGCGCGGATGCGGTATATTGGTGATAGCATGGGAATGAACCATGCGAAGGTGCTTGCGGGGGTATATCTCTCCCTCTTTTTTGTCGTTCAACAACTAGGTCACAACTAACAAAATACAGTTCCAACTCCGTCTCCCATCCATGATCATCCGCCGCGACAATATAGGCCACTCACCTCCCAGCACACAAACGGCACCTGCTATGACCCGTGGTGTTTACTCTCCTCCCACGGCGCCACCATCCGGCGCTACTCCACCCTTCCCTCATCCCTCTTTCCCCATAAGCTACGCCTCTTCAGCAACAACAAGGATCTCGGCTACAGTATATGCCCTCGATCCACTACAACAGCGCGAGGCAATGCAAAAGGAGACTTTTGAGAGGGAACGGGCTTTACTTCTTAAGAAAGCTAGTAATAGCCAGGGAGAAGCGGTCGAAAAGTTGTTGGCTGTTTATTTAGCTGTATGACGTATTGTTTGGGTATACCTGTCGTTTTCCTCGAGTTTTTGAAACGAAGCGTACAATGTATCGAGCATTGGAGTTGGTTGGGAGGCCGGAAAGGGGATAACTACGCTTCGGATTGAATGAGGCGTGATGGAAGGGTTTCTGGCAATACTCTTCTCAATGACTAACGATGTGTCATTTATCTGGCTTAAAAGTTTGAGTGTGCCTATTTGGTCTTAGACTAGGGTGAATATCCAAAATATACGGGCTTATATCATCCTTTATGATATGTTACAGTTAATCTGCCTCCTTGCATGCCTGCCTTTATCCCCTTACGGCCAAGCACGTAGCCGTGTGTTTGTTTCCCTTCAAGGCTCATGGTACTTTGACTAGAATTTTCTATATCACTACTACTACAGCTTCAACTAGTAGTTCAATATCACTTCACCTTCACGTTAATGCCCTACCGTTATTCTCTCTGGTGTCGTAAATAATCTATACATCTAGGTGGCCGTAGAGTTATCCCTCTCATCGTTATTTTAGATAAATACTATATAATTTGCAACAGATAGGATTAAAACATTACTGTATGGTTACATTCCTGGTGAGGCTATTGATCCTGAAATATATTTTGACTTCCTTAAGCTTTAAAGAACCTACACCCCCGTGGAATTATACAACTAGGATTATACCCTGAGGGTATCATGTATGATGTAATAGCATACCGCCATGCGAATTATTTATAATCAGTAGATTTAGAGAGTAAGGTTATATAAAGAGTAGCAAAGAAATAAAAGATCAATTAAGTATATCCCTTTCGTTTGTCGGTTTAAAAGTAAGTATAGATGTAATTGAATTTTACGGCTAGGAATAGGGAGGTAAACTCAAGTTAGATAATCTGCGTCATATGTATTTTTACGAACCGCTTGACAAAATATATTTAACCTTGATACTAGCTTATTGAAGAGTATAAATTTTATTACGGCCCCTTCCTGTGAGGATGGTGAAGCGCCGTTGCGTATATAGAGAGAGGAAGACACTTTTTGAGTCTGGCGTTCGAACTTGGGGGGTGAAGTAGAGTTTGCAGTAAGCGGGGTTTAGCTAGGGAGTTGTAGGGCGGTTAGGGGTATGGGAATAGGAGATGGATAACTGTACTGTTGTGGATTTTAGGCCTTTTGTGAAATGTTTTGGTGGTAGATAGAGGCGAGAGTGCGAGATGATGAGTAGGGGTGTGAATTGAAAACTACTCTATTCTTTGAGAATATTGTTGGGCGAAGATATTGAGTGGTCGATCATCTGGTCAGAAAATAGTGTCGAGTTTAGAGTGTACTTATGGTGGCCTCGAATGTACTTGGCAAGGTCCGTCTTTGTCTAGGGCTTCAAAGGACACGGCGCGGACACAGAAAAAAAAATCACAATACGACAGAGACAGGAGCTATAATAAGACCACACAGGTGTGAGATTTCATCTCGTCGTTTCTGCATAAATAAACAAGTCCAGCTCATGATCCCTAAAACAAACTGCTGTTGTTCTTCATCCATCAGAATTGAAACGCTCCTCGCCATCCCCCCCTTTTAATACAGCAGTAGAAACAGATGAGCAATCCGCCAGGGTATAGAAAAACATGACCACCGTACCAAGACACCAATAGCCGTGTGGTGTTATAGTGTGAATTCGTAAAAGGCTACACGCGAAAGGGGTATCGGATAGGGATATGCGGAAGTACTACATGGTGGATTTGGAGGACTTGGAGGAAGAGGACGAGGATCGTGTATAGCTGGAGATGAATTAGTCAGTTATGGTACTGAATAGATGTGTGTGAAGGAGCAAATAGGAAGTGGAGTTGGAAGCTTAGGTTTGCTGGAGACAAGGCTATTTCAACCCCTATGGGTGGTAGGATACGAAGATAATAGGGCAACTCACGGCTTCCTGGCCTGGGCCTTCTCATTATTCTGTTGCTCAGGCTGGTTCCAGAGCCGGCTTTTGTACGCAGGCCAAGTGCTCAAATTCCAGGCCTTAACGAGGAATCCCTGCGTGGCATCGACGTAGTTCTCATTCTTGATCTGCTTAACACCAACTTTCATTCCGTCCTTTGTAAACACGACGTTCTTGGATTGCATTTTTTCGGATGCTGTATTCGAGATCTTCTGCACCGATAGGTAGATGTGATACCCGATAAAGGCGCATATTCCGAGGACGATGATGAGAATGACAAGAGGGAGAAGTTTCCTGCGCAAGCATACTGTTAGTGCGGATTCTAAGGCATGGTGGATGGTTATAGGGAGGTATAATTAAGAGACATACATGAACAGCGAGCGGGGTGGTGGGGGAGGCTTCGGAACTGAGCGTCCCCAAGCCATGATTACGATGAAACGGTTGTGAAAACGGCGCTGTTAACTTGATTGGCGTGTCGTGATACTGAGAGAGCGGAAAATAGGTATATGTCCAGAAAGTATAAAGAGCGACTTAGAAATGTTGGTGTTGATTCAGGGGCATTATTCTCCCGGCTGACTAGATAGGCTCTGGCAGTGGAAGGATGCGCGTCAGACACGAGGCATGGCACGTGACGCGAAGACCACCTTTCTTTAGAGCCGTGCCACACTCAAAGCACAAGCACAACTCGTAATATGCAAGGCCAGGATATCCATTCTATTCTGGGCCCCGACAAGCTGCCCTCCGTTCAACTCAATTCACTGTCATGACTGTCCTCATTGTCCATCTCCCGCAACTTGGTCATAGCTGAGACCCAACTCGCGACAATTACCTCTGCCTGGAGACAATTACCGATCTGCCTGGAGATATCGATATCGCAACGTGTTCCCTGGGCGCGAACCCGACGAAGCACCTTTAATATTACAGTCAACCCACAAGCTTCCCACAACCACTTCACAGCTCCGCGCTTTTTCTAGCAACCGTCCTCCAATACCGTGCACCTCTACGAATAGACGCAACCATGGCGGCGCCACAAGAAGGTTATCCGGGTCAAGGTTATCCTCCCCAAGATCCATATAGCCAAGGCCAACAGAGCCCAGCTCAACCCGGCTTTGGCACTGCATCTCCACCTCCCCCAGCTGGACAACAGGAGCATGAAGGAGGAAAGAAGAAGAAAAGAGGTTATGCGGCGCAAGCCTATGACTTCGGGGCTGGCGCGAACTCTGCGCTAGGTGGACAGTTGCAAGGAGGAGGACAATTCCCAACTCAAGCACCTGCGTATGGAGGATTCCCACAGCAACCAGAGCCTCAGCCAGCATATGGCCAGCCGCAATATGGAGCTCAACCTGGCGCGCCTGTTCCTGGAGCTCCAGTTCCTGGTTATGGCGCACCTGCGCCTGCGCCTGCGCCGTTTGCCGGCCCTGGAGGTTATCAAGCTCCTGATGTTGGATATCCAGGTCCTGGCGCACCTGGCTCTGGTGGTGTTGCTGGAATTACTCAAGGGATGGGCCAAATGGGAATGGGAGCACAACCGCCTGTCCAACCTCAACAAGGTGCTGCTCGGCCCGCTTTGTTGAATCAATTATATCCTACGGATCTTCTGAATCAGCCATTCAATGTCACAGAGCTCGATTTACCCCCGCCGCCAATTATCCTCCCGCCAAATGTAAGGAAACTGAATACACCGAGAGAATTGAGCTTGCTAACATGCATGGACAGTCGAGTGTTACAGCGTCTCCAGACTCAAACTGTCCCCCCAAATATGTCCGCTCGACTCTTAATGCCGTCCCGACCACCAATTCGCTGCTGAAGAAATCAAAGCTTCCGTTTGCGCTCGTCATCCAGCCGTATACGTCTCTACATGATGTGGATGATCCTGTACCCGTTGTCCAGGACCAGATTATTTCTCGTTGTCGCCGGTGTCGGTCGTACATAAATCCCTACGTCACGTTCATGGATCACGGGCACCGCTGGAAGTGCAATATGTGCAATCTTACAAATGATGTACCGCAAGCTTTTGATTGGGATGCAGCTGCACAGCAAAGTGTTGACCGTTCGCTACGGGCAGAGTTGAATCACGCCGTGGTCGAGTTCGTCGCGCCTCAAGAATATATGGTCCGCCCTCCGCAACCCCTCGTGTACCTTTTCCTCTTTGATGTCAGCTATGCTTCTGTATCATGTGGTCTCCTTGCTACCAGCGCGCGAACCATTCTGGACAGTCTGAACCGGATACCAAACGCAGACCGCAGAACGCGTGTAGGATTCATGGCTGTTGATTCCGGCCTACACTATTTTGCCGTTCCAAAAGACTCAGACGAGAATGGCGAGACCCAAATGCTTGTGGTTAGCGACCTCGAGGAGCCATTCCTACCGATCCCGCAGGAACTGCTTGTTCCATTATCGGAGAGCCGCCTGAGCGTCGAAAAATTCTTAACTTCCCTCCCAGAAATGTTCCAGAACAACCAGAACAATGGCTCTTGCATGGGCTCTGCTTTGAGAGCTGGACACAAACTCATCTCTCCACTTGGCGGCAAAATTGTTGTCATCACAGCATCATTGCCCAATGTCGGGCATGGCAAGCTGGAGATGCGTGAGGACAAGAAGCTCCTAGGGACTTCAAAAGAGGGCGCTTTACTCCAGACCGCTAACAGCTTCTACAAGAGCTTTGCGGTGGAATGTTCCAAGAATCAAGTGTCCATCGATATGTTCCTCTTTTCATCGCAGTACCAGGATGTGGCATCGCTCAGTAACCTGCCAAGATACACTGGAGGCCAAACCTACTTTTATCCCGGCTGGAACGCTGGAAGGAGTGAAGATGCGATCAAGTTTGCGACAGAGTTTAGTGATTACCTGTCGGCTGAGATTGGACTTGAAGCCGTCCTGCGTGTCCGTGCTACCACAGGCCTTCGCATGAGTACATTCTATGGTAACTTCTTTAACCGAAGTTCCGATCTTTGCGCCTTCCCTGCCTTCCCGAGAGACCAGAGTTATGTGGTTGAAGTAGCTATTGATGAGAGCTTGACGAAGAACTTTGTTTGCATGCAAACCGCTGTTCTCCACACGACATGCAATGGGGAGAGACGTATCCGGGTTATGACCCTCTCACTTCCTACCACAAGCAACCTTGCGGATGTCTATGCTTCAGCTGATCAATGCGCCGTTACGACATTCTTCAGCCACAAGGCTGTGGAGCGAGCACTAAGTAGCGGTCTCGAACCTGCCAGAGACGCGCTTCAATCGAAACTTATTGAGCTTCTTTCGACGTTCAAGAAAGAACTTGCCGGTGGGAATATGGGAGGCGGCGGCTTGCAATTCCCTGCAAACCTTCGCGGCTTGCCGGTGTTGTTCCTGGGACTAATCAAGAATGTCGGACTTCGAAAATCGGCCCAAATCCCATCGGATCTTCGATCAGCGGCTCTGTGCCTACTCTCGACTCTTCCCATGCCCCTCCTGATGCAATACATCTACCCACGGCTCTACTCGCTCCACGACATGCCAGACAATGCTGGTACTATCGACCCAGAAACGAGCCAGATTGTTCTCCCCACTCCAGTCAATCTCTCCTCAGAGCGCCTGACTCCCTTCGGTCTCTATCTTATCGATGACGGCCAAACGCAATTCCTCTGGGTGGGCCGCGACGCAGTTCCACAACTACTCGCAGACGTCTTTGACATCACGGACCGAACCCAGCTTAAGGTCGGCAAAAGCTCCCTACCGGAACTTGACAACGATTTCAGCGAACGCGTCCGTGCAGTGGTCCATAAGAGTCGCGATTATAGATCCCGTGGGGTTGGTAGCATCGTCGTGCCGCACCTGTATGTCATCCGGGAAGACGGCGATCCTAGCTTGAAGTTGTGGGCGCAGACGCTCTTGGTTGAGGATCGTGCGGACCAGGGCATGAGTTTCCAGCAGTGGATGGGAACACTAAGGGAGAAGGTGAGTTGATTTTCCCGCGCGTGGGATTTGTGCTCGGTGAAGCTTGGGCCGCTTGCTGATGTGTGTGCCTCCTTGTTTTGCGTAGGTCGTGCAATGAATGTCGTCGAGATACTACTCTGTAGCACTATAGAAAGAAATGTATCGTCGTTGAAACAAAATAAAATTCCATGGGGCGATTTGCTAACTATATGCGATGCAACCCTTCCAATATCTTTCCAAGCGGTGACCTTTCCATCCCTCTTGGTATGCTACATATTGCACCTTATTCTATATCCTCCCATCGTAGAATCGTAGCATCGTACAGCCTATAGACAGTTGCAGATGCCGCGGCCCCCAAAACTGTCTAAATGCGAGACAGCCCATAGCAAGTGCAGGGGGTCCGGATGCAGAAGCTCAAACGCACCTCTAAACGACATGAACACCTATGTCTTACTGCTGTACTACTTACTGTATGTAGTACGTAGTACAGTACGAAGAACATAATGCATTTATTCCTCCGCCAAGCCGGTTCCTACAGTCCTTTCAAAGACTCAGCTGGTGTGGGGGTTTTGTGGTGTTGGTTGAGAATGGATATGCTTGAGCATCGATTGATAACTGGAGAGTTGCCCTTGTTACTACGATATCATCCGATAGTTTCAGAGTACCTAGGTAGGTAAATACATGGGGACGGAACCTTCCCCTAGTATGCAAACTAGCTAATGCTAGTGTTTTATTCGCCGATGCCTACCACGTAAAAAGGTGAGCTGTTGAAGCTTTAGGAGTCGCTGCTTGTGCGACATGCCTAAAACGGCATATGGATAAGCAACTCGTACGGAAACAGGTTGTCGTGGCCCCTGATACATTCGTTACTCGTATATGGAGACAGACCACTTGCTATCAAAATAGGCAGCCATTTCTCTGTACCGCTTCTGCGGATTTGATTACATCCGAAACAAAGACAGAGCCTAGCCTCTCAGCGACCTCCTTCGCACACAAGCACTCGGCCAGACCAACAATGGGACCTACACTAGTTGAGACTTTTGCGCTGTACGTCCTCTCCTCGCTCCCCATCGGACGTGACAGCGGGCCAGTCTGACTACAGCTGCAGCAGTAACATTTGGGATCCGGCAAAGCGGTTGGCCTGCATCGCAGGAAGCTGCACGTCGGAATATTAAAGCGACGCTTGGTCACACCTTGGGCCACTCATGAAACGATTCCGAGCAGTGAAACAGGCGCCCCATGGCCCGAAGCAGCTGCGGAAGGACGTCGAAGCGCTTGCAGAGGAGGGAGTTGGGGTGGAGTTGGGAGCTGTTGGAAACTGTTTGAGCCCTTTGAGCGGACGCAGCATCCGGAGGGAGCGGTGATGGAAGGGATTGAAGGGCTCGGGCGCTTAGGGTGCAATATCAGACTGTATTTGCAACGCCTGATTGGCACCAAAGTGGGATTTGGCCCCCGCGGCACTACGACGGTAGCGTGAGGACCGACAAGAGTCTATTATCATTAGCTGTTAGTGACTTGCTGCTCGCTACTATTCGCTATTATTAGCTATTCACGGGGTTCCTCAGGGCAGCTAAAGCGGCTTAGTCGTGTGTCTTGAGGCCCGCGCCGCCCAGCTCCCGAAACCGCGCCAGCCCCAGAGCGGTGTCCTGTCCCACCATCAACCCGCCAGCAGATCCCCTCCTCCCCTTCACAACACCAGCCAATATCCACCACCGCACAGCACAGCAACAGCAACACAGCACAAGCAACAACACCAGAGCAGACCCGACAATTATATCCTCGTCGCGCAATCCAAAGCTGCTTTCTGATTCCCTTTGCTGCACCGCTGGTCTGCCGCGCCCTCGCCCTCGCCCTCGCTCCAAACAAGCCCACGATTCCCCTGATCAGAAGACGCTGCATCCTTGCTGGTAGCGGGGTATTCCGACCCTCAGCTCTGCAACACCACGACGCACACAGCGTGGAATCTCACAGGTACGCCAGCCCTTACTTTTCATGTCACAGCAGCATCTTGCACATCGGATGAACGACCTGTCTTCTTTGAGGCGCAATGTACTCCAGCCATGGTGGAGCCTCTGGGTTTCCCGCCTTCTAGAAGCTTTCAAGGCGAGACGAACGAAGTCGAACGAGACCATCCGGGACGGGAATAGAAATGATCAGACGCTCTCAGGGACTAAAATACTGATTTTTTGCTGTTGATCTAGGGAACCCGACGGGCACTCCGCGAATTAAGGAGGTCAGAGACCTCACTGGTGTATACCCAAGACCCCGCCCTGGTACCCAAAGCTGCGACAACTCAACGTTCCCTCGCAGGGCCGAGCGCACGTTTGACTTCCCCCATCTTAAGGCCGAGAACCGTCGTCGAAAAAGATATCCACGGCGTCGATTGCCCTCCAGATATACCTGCGAAATAATATCCATATCCATATCCTTAACAATACAATATAGCCGGAGTAATACTGGAAGCAATAAACAAAGCAAGAAAGAGACTCGCACGGTGAAATCTAGTTCGCACTCACGCTAGAAGAAGCTTGGGCAAACGGAAGTCAAGTCAACAAAGAAGTACATACGAAGTACCTGCTGTCATCTCGCATCGCTTTCTTCGCCCTTCGCGCACCATTACACATTTTCGTTGCAGAAAAACGGGCTCTTGACGGCGATCGCGATCATACTGCAGCTCCTGCAGCTGACCTCGTCGTTATCCAAGTCCCACTTAGAGACCCTAATATTGTCATAATTCAGCAAGATGACTTCTCGTGCGCCCAATCCTTCAACTGGGTCGCGGAAGATCTCGTTCAATGTGTCCGAGCAGTATGATATTCAAGATGTCGTTGGAGAGGGAGCTTATGGTGTCGTCTGGTGAGTTCCACTCGAGATTAACCTCGCTATCCAAGTCCAGCCTGACACTACGCCAATGGCACACGTGTCAACATATATCTACCACAGGTACTCAGAACTAACCAGACGCCTAGTTCTGCCCTCCATAAGCCTTCCGGACAAAAGGTTGCCATTAAAAAGATCACACCCTTTGATCATTCCATGTTCTGCCTACGAACCCTGCGTGAGATGAAGCTACTGCGGTATTTCAATCATGAAAACATCATCTCGATTCTCGACATCCAAAAACCTCGCAGCTACGAAACTTTCACCGAAGTGTATCTGATCCAAGTACGTAATATACTTTGCCTTCATCGTTTGTCAAAAGCCTAGGTTGCTAATGTGATTCAAGGAGCTGATGGAAACCGATATGCACCGCGTTATCAGAACCCAGGACTTATCTGATGACCACTGCCAATACTTTATCTACCAAACTCTCCGCGCCCTCAAGGCTATGCACTCTGCCAATGTCCTCCATCGTGATTTGAAGCCCTCAAATTTGCTCCTAAATGCCAATTGCGATCTGAAGGTCTGCGATTTCGGTCTTGCGCGATCTGCTGCTTCTCAAGAGGATAACTCCGGTTTCATGACGGAATACGTAGCAACTCGCTGGTATCGTGCGCCTGAGATCATGTTGACGTTCAAGGAGTACACAAAGGCGATTGACGTCTGGTCCGTTGGGTGCATTTTGGCGGAGATGCTGAGCGGCAAACCCTTATTCCCTGGAAAGGACTGTAAGTTTTCTGCATATACTTGATGCATCGTGTCTCACATGCTAATACGGCTCTAGATCATCATCAACTCACTCTTATCCTCGATGTTCTTGGCACACCAACCATGGAAGATTATTATGGTATCAAGTCCCGCCGGGCCCGCGAATACATCCGCTCTCTTCCCTTCAAGAAGAAGGTACCACTACGATCATTGTTCCCCAAGACCTCCGACTTGGCACTTGATCTCCTCGAGAAGCTGTTGGCATTCAACCCGGTCAAGCGCATCACTGTCGAGGAGGCCCTCCAACATCCTTACCTCGAGCCATATCATGACCCAGAGGACGAGCCAACGGCCGCCCCAATCCCAGAAGAGTTTTTTGATTTCGACAAGAACAAGGATAACCTCAGCAAGGAGCAACTTAAGGAGTTGATTTATCAGGAAATCATGCGATAAGCGTCTTGCGATTGAAAGATCATCATCCGTTTGTTCGCCCTCGCAAGTTGGATACGGCGAATTTTGGGGCGCTGAGTCTCTCACCACTGTACGGAGATACTTCGGATACTTGCTACAAAAGGAAGGTCCGAAATCAGGCAGATAGAGGTTGGCCGTCAAAATATTATGAGTAGGATGGAGATGGGAAATTTTTCATACTTGCAATATAAGTGGAGACAGATATTGAGTATCCGTTTTCCCTCCCGAGCACACGTTGGGTAGCGGTGTGCAAATGATGGACGCTAGTTACGAGGCATGAGATCCATGGTTAATTTTAGTACTACTGCGTGCTGCGTTGCGGAAATCTTCAATTGAATGACTCTGTCGATCTGGAACTGGCATCGGAAACCCTTTATTAGATGGCAATGCTTGCAATATTTTTTTTGGCGGTGTCGATGGGTCCCGTTTGTGATTTAAAGTAAATAATGTTCTGTTATTCTCCATGGGTATCGTAAGGACCTTAAACTCCTACACTTCTATACTAAAAAAAGCCTCTAATAGCACCGCCTCAACGCCTTTAAACCCCGCTCTTAGTGCTAATAACATAACCACAACTATCACCCGCTATCCCCTGTCCCCGTGTTCACGGCATCCCTCAACCTACCCTCTCGTCCCTCCCTCCACACTTTATCCAACGCCTCAATCTTCCCTCCAAGCACGACTACAGTAGCTGGCTCTAGCAACACCATGCCCCTTGCAACCTTACATCCCCTCTTCAACACAACCTTACACCCAATAGCCATATATGGCGGCATACCCAGCTTCTCCACCTTCTTTAATTCGAACCCCCACGCTTTCTGTCCTCGGGCGTCTTGCAGGAGAAGCCTAAAGGGGCCGGCGCTTCGGATGTTGGTTGTAGACGCTTGATTTGCAGCGGCGGATGTTTGTGTGGCGGGAGTGGAAAGAGAAGAGGCGTTATCACTCGAGTCCGGTATAACGCGTATGACCTCCCTCCCCTTCGTAGTTTCGCCCTTCCTCTCGGATTCTAGAGCTTCAATTTGCTCCCATTTGCTCTTGCCTAGGTCCTCGATATCTAGCACTTGGACTGGGATGTCTGTGCTTAGCGTCTGCGAGGGAATTTGGACATTCGATGTGTTGGGTGGGAAGTATGGTGTTGTTGGTGAGAGGATGTTGGGTCCTGTTAGGTCGGAGGCTAGGAGGCGCAGGCGGGCGGTTGCGTGGAGGGAGGAGAGCGGTGGGGTGCGTTGAGAGGTGGAGGATATGGAGGAGAGGATGGGCTGTAAAAATGAGGGGTGAGGCGTGGGGAGGCCGGATTGGACGAGGGAGGTTGTTAGTTGTTGGATCGCGGCGGAGGATGCTGTTGGTGTTGGTCTTGGGGTTGGTTGGGCCATATTACTGGGTTTTGGCTTTGGTTGTATTTCTGTAGCAGCTGCTTTGGAGAGGGGAGGTCGTGGCCTTGGAATGGAGGATATGGTGAGGCCATTGAGGCCGTTGATGTTGATATGGATAAGAAGGGAGATGGAGAAGAACTGGATAGAGCCTCGCTTCCAGCCTTGCGCTAGCCAGCAGCCATGCAGCCACAGCCTTCCCTTTCACCCATGCCCGAGACATGCTTCCTCGACCGCTTTCATTATGCAACATCACCACTCACAGTATTTCCTAACCCCAAGAGCCTTGCTGCGCTCTCCCCGTTAATGACATGCCACCCATAAAATAAAACCCCTCCAAAATGTCAACCATAGCCAGTCCCCGCGAGGCCTCCGTCAATGGCCGACGTGTCCCTCTCATCTCAACACCCACCTCCTCCTCGCGGCCGAGTCTAGATGGCATCCGTTCCTCAGACGCATCACCCAACCGTGCTGCCTCCGCACAACCAAAACGCGCGAACCGGACGGCTCTCAGAGAATACTACAACCTGAAAAAAGACTCCGCCTTACCCTCTCCCACCAACGCCAACGAGGTGCTCTCCTCATCGTCCTCAATCCATGACTCTTACCCGAGCGATATTCCCTCCTCCGAGCTCGACAGCCCATCCTTCGATAGCCAATTATACATCAAACATGTCCTAGAAACACAAAGCCTCTCCGAGTTATTAGGCACGTATAATGGTATCCTAACGGATATCCGGGCTCTAGATGCGGAGAAGAAAGCCCTGGTCTATGATAATTATAGTAAGCTTATCAAGGCGACGGAAACTATTCGGAAGATGAGGGACAATATGCAGGAGAAGGGCACTGGGGCCGGGATGCTGGATTTGGCGATTGAAGGTATTTATGAGCGGGCTGAGGGGATTAGGGGGCATTTGAGAGACTCGCTAGAAAAGGGGGCCGGGGAAGAGGAACAGAGGAGGAGGGATGTGGTGAGGCGTGTTTTGGATATACCTGAAAAGGTTAGATTGTTAGTTGATGATGGGAAGACGGAGGAGGCCGTAAGGGTGTGGGAGCCTACGTTAAAGGTGTTAGAGAGGTGGAAGGAAAGGGGTGTAGGTGGGACAGATGTACAAGATTGTATCGATGACGGAGAAGCTGCTTTGCGGGGCGAGCCAGCGAGAGAGAAGAGTTGGATCAACATAAAGAGTCAGCAAGAATTAAAACCATGATACCCCTCCGTTGGGATTTTCCCAAACGGCCAATTGTTATCGTTCAAATTTAACTTTGAATTTCCTTAGCAGTCTTCAGTATTACCACTTCTGCTCCCTCGAAATAATTTGGAAAGGATCCGCATCAATATCACTAGCAAAAATGACCATCTCGCCCTCGCCCTCGCCTTCCACATCCCCTTCCCAGTCTCCGCGTCCCTTCATCTCAAAAATCTCCTGTGTCACCTCGTTCACAAGACTCGGCTGCATCACCTTCCTGAAATACGCCCTCTCCGAATTACTATGGAAAGTAGTAACCACACATACGCCCTTCTCAATCGCCGCTAGGGCTTCATGGTGACTGAGTTCCCCGGTAAATAGAAGGTCAACATCTAGGTTGTTGAGCATCGAGCCGCCGGACCCAGCACAGATGCCGATTGATGAGATGGAGATCTGTGACTTTTCGCCCGCCGGGACGGTTTGTGGTGTCGCGACTGAGACGCCGGTTAGGGCAAGAGAAGAGGTTATGGCGGACACTAGATTTCCGAGTTTTTGAGGCTGGTTGAATCGGACGATGCGGCCGTAGCCAGCTGATTCAAAGCCTGGGGGTGGGTCTTTGATAGGTGTTATTATCGACCGGCTGAATTTGAAGTCAGTTAATTGGGATTTTTATATATTTTCCAAGTAGGATTTTGCTTCTTGGCAGTTGAGGTAGGTAATGGAGGTAATGGAAGTAAGAAGGCTTACGTGCTATTCCCCTCTCCCCCAACGACGATATCTGCTAGCCAATCATTCAAACCTCCCGGTGCAGCATCTACGGCTGTATGGGGACAATACACACTGATGCCCTCCTGAGCAAGCCGTAATAGTGTTTTTTGCTGCGTGTCCCCTTGCGTGAGAGATTTTATCGGTCTGAAGATTATTGGATCTGGGCATCACGTTATCATTTAGTTTACTTAGGTGGATGAGAATATGCATTTGAGCGTGCAAGGAAGGGGGTTTTACGGTAGGCAATAATAATAGAAACTCTCCGGGAAATTGCTTCATCTGCTACGGCAGTTGTGAGATCAATGGTAATGAGGGCGGATTTTTTGAGATGGCCTGGGCGGAACGGGGATTCTAGTAGCACTGTTGTTTGATTGTTAGCCTCCGTTCTTTTTATCCTGAGGGATTGGGAGAGGAAGGTGTGCTCACAGCCGGTATTATCAAATGACTTGTCAGCCAGTTGTTCTGGAAATCTATTTCACGTATACATTAGTATCTATACTCATATAGCGCCAAATTCTCAAGAGAGACTTACAACTTCCGCATTGAAGCTACGACTGCACGCGTAAATGGTGCAACATTGGATTTTGGCTGAGGGTTCGCCATTGTGGTTATTCGTCTTCGAGAGAATAAAGTGGGTTGGAAGGCTCGTCTTATGGGTATGAGGCCTTTGTAAATGTTCATACCTTAGTATGTTGGGTTAACGTATGGGAAGGGATTGTGACAGAGTACAAGTACGGAGTAGCGAACTGATATCATTTATGACAGGCGGGTGGTGGGGTGCACGGGGATGCAGCCTCTAGACCGGTTTAGCTATAGTGCCTGGGAGCTCGTAGTTGAAAATATGATGGAAACTGGGGAAAATCGCATAGAGGAATACGAAGTACGGAGGCTAGAGTTAGCTAAGATTATTACGATCGACAATAAATGCAGGGTTCTGGATAGAAATTATCTGCTGCTCAATTTCTTCTCATATTTTGTAGACAAGATGTCTTTCAGTTAGCGGTGGTGTGAGATTAAAAAGGGGCGGTAGTAGACGTAGTGCTAGGTGTACCTATGCACCTCATTAGGTAATATTACTTCGTACTCTCGCCGTCCGTACTCGGATACTGTACACTGAGACCTCTGATAAGATATCGTCATTTTCCCAATCTGATAAGATTTCCATATCTCTAAACATATCTATAAACCTCCTCGCCCGCCTCTCCCTCACAACCAACTTCTTTATGTCATCATGGCAGGAAACGCGGTAGTCACAGAAGCAGGCCTAAAAACCAAACTCATAGAACAATTACAAGCTATCCATGTCGAAATAGAAGATATGTCGGGTGTGTTTCGTTCCTAACCCACGGCTGCGACATTGGCACCGACTAACTTTTACCACAGGCGGATGCGGACAAGCTTTCTCGGCCATTATTGTGTCGCCTCAATTCGAGAAGAAGACGACGTTAATGAGACATCGATTAGTTAATAAAGTTTTGAAGGATGAAATTGCCGCTATACATGCTTGGACGCCGAAATGTTCTACGCCGGAACAATGGGAGCAGCAGAAGGCTGAGGGGAGGGAACCGGTTGCGCCCGGTAAGGATACGACTGGTGAGGTGGTGACTGGAACCACAGCGTGAAGCGGTTGAGTGTGGGATATCCACGAATTTAAGGAATCGGCCGTCAAAGGTGCGAGGAAAGAGCGGTGCCAAAGTGCACAAATCGCCCACGGCATATGAATGAGGGGAACTTTAAGCAGATACGATCGACAGATATTAGAGACAATATGGAATTCTTAAAGCTAGTAGGACTGGAAGGGGATATGGTAGACTTGATATTATGGATCCACCTTGGGCCTAGGTAATGCTGGAGGCTGTCGTGTTGTTGTGTACACGATTGGCGACTTCCTGATATCTCTACCAATGCCAATGCACTCCTCCAAGTTCTGGTATGGTTTTGTTCAGAACCAAGACAGTTCCCGGCCTTTTCCGAACATATCCCTCCACCTCCCTTGGCCATGCCATTTGGCTAGTTGGTTGATCCTCCTCTGCCCCCTTTGCTAATGTCGTCCTTGCATCGTGAGGCCATAAGATTTCATAGACCCCAATCAAACACTGCCATTGGAGGGGCCAAGTTTTGAAAAAAGCTTATTGCCGGGGTTTGAAGAGCCTCCATCAAGTTGTTTTGTTCATTCTCTGAGCAACGAGACTGAACACGGCAACGGAGGACATGAATAAAACGATATTGTAGAACTGCAACTTTATCAGTACACATCCGTAATAAAATTAACTAGAAACACAAACAGCAGCTCTGGAGTATGAACTCTCCTCTGCGTCTGTTCGGGCTTCAACGAACAGTCGGCGGAGATTAGGAAGGTTTGCCTTTGAGAATTTCGTCAGACTCATTGTTCTTTTGAGATGGATACAAAGGGGAAACGGGTTTACCATGGTGTATTTGTATCTGTACGTGAATATTAGATTGTTTCAAGTCAATGAGTTTCCAGGGTGAGGAAGTCCTCCAGTGAAGCCAGACCCCGGCCATGTTCATGCGTCCCACACTAGCGCCATTTGGGAGCGCACCAGAAGGCTGAGGAGCTATCAACAATTAGGACATCTAACACCTTCAACTGCGAATCCGAATTTCTCAAAATCGACAAGGAAAGAAATAACGCCACCGAGTACCATACATCATCATCTCGATATCACCACGCTATCTTCTACAACTTCCACAAAGGTGCTGCGGAACCACACAAACGAGAAATCCCCTGGGGCGCATGAGGGGCACGACCTCAACTCGCCATCTGTGTGAGCGATGGCGGTAAACAGGATTAAAGGGGCCTTCCAGGTACCCAGAAAAGGCGAAACCTTTGAGCTGAGAGCTGGGTTGGTATCTCAGTATGCCTATGAGCGCAAGGAGGCGATCCAAAAGACCATCATGTCCATGACCTTGGGCAAGGATGTGTCTGCTCTCTTTCCGGACGTGCTGAAGAATATTGCCACGGGAGATTTGGACCAGAAGAAGCTGGTCTATTTGTACCTAATGTACGAGCGCTTTTGGCCGTGAGGATATGGCGAAATAAGCTGACTCTCGACCCCTAGGAATTATGCCAAATCACATCCAGATCTGTGTATTCTAGCGGTCAATACCTTCGTTCAAGACTCCGAAGATCCAAACCCGCTAGTAAGAGCCCTCGCAATACGGACGATGGGCTGTATTAGGGTGGACAAGATGGTGGATTACATGGAGGAGCCGTTACGGAAGACATTACGAGACGAATCGCCGTACGTGCGCAAGACGGCTGCGATATGTGTTGCAAAACTCTTCGACTTGAATCCAGCCATGTGTCTTGAGAATGGGTTTCTGGAAACATTGCAGGAGCTGATTGGGGACCCTAACCCGATGGTGGTGGCAAACTCTGTGACCGCACTGGTAGAGATAAATGAAGCCGCTCCGGAAACGAAAGCGTTGCGTGTGACATCTACGACATTAAAAAAGATGTTGATGGCGCTGAATGAGTGCACGGAATGGGGTCGGGTGACAATTTTGACGACTTTGGCCGATTATAAGGCACAAGATATGAAGGAATCGGAACATATCTGCGAGAGAGTGTCTCCTCAATTCCAACATGTCAATCCTAGTGTGGTTCTGGCAGCTGTTAAGGTCGTATTTCTACATATGAAGTTCGTCAATCAGGAGCTCAGGAAACAGTACTTGAAGAAAATGGCTCCTCCTCTAGGTCAGTACATCGCTCGATCGAGAAGTGCCCCTTTGACTAACCTTCTAAAGTGACGCTTGTTGCATCGGCTCCGGAGGTGCAATATGTTGCGTTACGAAACATCGATTTATTACTTCAGGCCAATCCAGATATTCTAAGCAAAGAGCTCCGAGTATTTTTCTGCAAGTACAACGACCCTCCATACGTCAAACTCCAGAAGCTAGAGATCATGGTCCGGATAGCAAATGACAAAAATGTCGATCAGCTTCTGGCCGAACTAAAGGAGTATGCCTTGGAAGTCGACATGGACTTTGTCCGAAGAGCAGTCAAGGCTATTGGACAAGCAGCAATCAAGATTGAGAGTGCCAGCGAGAAGTGTGTCAATACGCTTCTTGATCTCATTGCTACAAAAGTCAACTACGTTGTGCAAGAGGCTATTGTGGTTATCAAGGACATCTTCCGGAAATACCCCGGTTATGAAGGCATCATACCAACTCTCTGCAAATATATCGACGAATTAGACGAGCCAGAGGCAAGGGGCGCTCTTATCTGGATTGTTGGTGAGTATGCAGAGAAGATCAACAATGCTGATGAGATCCTCGCGGGATTTGTGGAAGGGTTTATGGAAGAATTTACGCAAGTTCAGCTGCAGATTCTAACTGCGGTTGTCAAGCTGTTCCTGAAGAAGCCGGACAACAACCAAGGATTGGTGCAAACAGTTCTACAGTCCGCAACTGCCGAGAACGACAACCCAGATATCAGAGATCGAGCATACGTCTATTGGCGACTACTATCAGGTGACTTGCAAGTGGCCAAGGTAAGTTTATGAAGCCCTTCTATCTATTTCAGAACTAACTCTGTTAGAACATCATTCTCTCCGATAAGCCTCCTATCACTACAACAATGTCCTCTCTCCCACCTGCACTTTTAGAGCAACTACTTACCGAACTCTCAACTCTTGCATCCGTTTACCACAAACCACCCGAGACATTCGTTGGTCATGGCCGCTATGGGGCGGACGCCATCCAACACGCTGCTATTCAAGAACAACGTGAAAACGCTGTGGAGAACCCAATCGCGGCTGCTATCGTTACCGCTCCAAATGGCGCTCAAAACAACGCCGAGAATCTCCTGGATATCGATTTTGATGGCGCCGCACCTGCGTCAGCTGAGGCTCCTCCTACAGGTGGGGCATCAGGCTTAGAAGGACTGGCCGGTACTCCACAGAGAATAGCAAGCCCACAAGCTAGTGGTGCCCCCCAAAGTAGCATGGATGACATGATGGGTCTATTTGACGTGGGTGGTGACGCCCCTCCCGCAGCGGCGGGGGCTGCCCAGAACGACATAATGAATGGATTTGCGGGACTAGATCTTGGTGGTACGACAAGTCCTCCTCCGCCCCAGTCACAGCCGCATGGAGACCAGGGTAAAAAGACGAATGAGGATTTGTTGGGTATGTTCTAGATGTTTTTAATAACTTGCAGTGGAATGGTTAGCGAGCGTCTTAAAAAATCAAAATAAACTACAGTTTTTGGCCGTAGGTTATCAATTTTGGCTCATGATGCATAACACTTCTAGCAGGCACTCGTGATGGCCGTATAGCGTAATCCCGCCTTATGGAAATTATATATGCTTGTCGTCTGCCCTATGAATCAAACGACGACTTAGTATCAATCACTTTCATCCTCATCACCTAAAAACGCCAGATCCTGATTAAACTTCCGTACCCTTGCCCTAGGTGCCTCTTCTTCACTCTCGCTGCCACTTTGGACGGGTCCGCCACTTCCCTTCGTCGCTTCTCCGCCATCCCCACCCTCATCCTCATCTTCGCTACCAACCTTCATGCTCGTTTTGAGTGTTTTACTCCTCGCCCTCCTCCCACTCTCCAAACCCCAGCTTTTCTCTCCTTCCTTTACTGCCTCAAGATCCTCCTGTAACTCCCTCATCTCCTTAATCTCCCTCGCCCTCGCCTCAGAAAACCGTCCCGTCATGCCCAGATCCCTTAACATATCCTGCAAATATCTGATCTTTGCCTTTGATTCGTCGCCGAATTGCTTCAGTTCGAATTGCCAGATTTTCCTGACGCCGCACTTGCGGAGTTGGGCTTGGAGGACTTTGAGCTGTTCTTCGGCGGCGGAGAGAGTCGTGGGGGTTTTGGATGTGGAGGGTTTAGTTGTTTTGAATTTGGGTTCTTTGGTTGAGGAGGTAGACTTTTTTGAACGCTTGCGCTTAGGGGGCTCGTCTAGGACGACGGACATTTCAGACTCGGAGGCATTGGCTTTTGTCTCTGCCTCTGCATTCGCCTCCGGTTCGTCAGGCGCTTTGGCTGTCGCCTTTGTAGGAGAAAGGTCATCCTCCGATTCTACTACTGGGGTGGATTTTGATTTTCCCTTCTTCTGTGGCGTAGGCTTTGTATCCTCTTCGGACTCCGTCGGAGTTGTAAGTTTGGAACTATCCTCTGATCCGGAGGGCTCGACTTCTGGTTTCTTAGGTTTTGCCTTAGTTGCCGTAGTCGCCTTCACGGGTTTCGTAGGGAGTGCTTTCTGCTTCGGCGCGGGCTTGACATCGTTCTCCTCGTCATCAAACGAATCCTCACTAGGGTCCTCGCCCTCATCTTCGTCCTCCGTATCCGCGTGCGTTCTCTTCTTTGTTTGCCGCTTCACAGGCGATTTGGTCTGACGCCCAGATTTCTTCTTAGACTTCGGTGCTTCGCTGGCATCTGAATCGCTCAACTCAGACTCAGGGCTTTCTTCATCGGGTAATTCACTCAGCTCACTGAGCTCGTCCTCCTCCTCAGGCGTTTCTTCCTTCTTTTGGCGCTTCCTTGGTCGCGCTTTTTCTGCTGGAGGCGCTTTCTGTGTCCTTTTCTTCACGGGAGATGCCGCTTTTTTCGGAGCTGGCGCAACTTTCTTCTTCTTCTCGGGTTCTGGGTCTGCTTGTATCGATTCTCCAGCTTCCTCGCGCGCGGCCAAGATTTCCTAAACAATTTGTTAGTATTTGGCAATGCGTTCAGGAATTGGTGCACCTACTACATATTCTTTGATAATCTGCTTAGATTTATCCTTCCACTCAGGCTGCAGGAAGTATCCCTTCTCGAGGCCAAGCTCGCCTTCAGCTTTGTCGCGAACCTTTTTCACACTTAAAGTATCACGCTCGTCGCTGTGGAAAATACTTGTAACGGTTGTCTCGAGTGTGTCTACCAATGTCTTGTCTGAAGGAGCCATCTTGTGTGTGGTTGTTCGCAATTGAACAAGTTGTTCTCTGGTCTGCCGATTAGTCGCGAGGCTGAAGGCGCGTCGCGTGTGATTAAATGCATATCGATACTCAGACACTGTTATCATGCAGTGGGTGTGAGACAAGTGATTCGTCAATGTCCCTTATCAACTCGGCGATGTCGGACCCGATACATTCCTCGTGTCATTGTAGCAACCCGGAAAAGGGAGAAGATACTCTGTAAGATATCAAAATTTCAAGGGGTATACTACGCAATAAATATTGTTTCGTCAATATTTCTGGCGTTTTCGGACGACCTTTCAGTGGGTAGTATTGCGTTGGCGCTTTGCTTTTTGTATTCTCAGCGGCTAGAGTCAGCTCCTCTATCGTCGTTTCTCAACAGCCTCATGCAGCACATCTCTGCATGTTAAATATATCAAGTTATATGTTAAGCTCACATCCCCTCCTTTGGAAGCATCTATTCCTGGTGCCTTGCCATTTTCCCTCCGTGCGTCCACAATAACCCCGCCTCAAGATGAAGCAAAAGAACTTCCACACAAATATCATGCTAGACCTTGAGTGCGCAGACCCGAATGTATATAACCCAGTACTTCTCGAGCTAGGAGCTGTCTACTTTGATATCGATACCGGCAAAGAATTAGGCCATCTTATTACCCCAATCAGCTACCAATCCTGCCTGGACCTTGGGTTCGTTACTAAACCGGAAACGCTCTCCTGGTTGGAGAAGACAATTCCCGAGACACTAGAAACTAGCAAGACCACCTCCGTTACGCTTGCTCACGCACTGTTTAAACTGTCAAAATTCATCCGGAGCTGCTGCAAGGCAACAAAACAACAGCTGAGGGATGTTGGACGGGAGTTCCATCGTCAGGAGTCTGAACCGATGATTTGGGGAAATGGTGTTCTAGCTGATAATCTTTGGATCCAAACGGCATATAGTTCATGCTCTATGGAAAAGCCCTGGGCGTATTACAACAATATGTGCGTCCGGACTGTTGTCAAGCAGTGTGCATTTATGACCGGACGAGATTACTCACGGGAGGTGAAGCAGAAGGGGACGAAGCATTATGCACTTGATGATTGTCGACATCAAATCGTTTATCTAGTGAAGGCGAGGAATTCCTTGATGCCAGCTTCGAAGAAGCGTTCGTCTTCTATTCTCAGCCCCCAGACTTCCTTCTCCATTTCCGAGGGTGGAGATGAAGAGTCTCAATTAACTCAACGCCTCCCATCACCAAAAAGGAATACTGCAATGCCTATAAGCCCGGAGACATCTTTCTCGATTTGTGAGAGTGGTCAAGAAGAATTTCAAAGATCTCACGACTTGTCAACCCTAGATTCTGATTTTTCAGAACAAAAGAAGCTTCCGACATTGCCTATTAGTCCGGAGACATCCTTTTCAATTTCCAATGATGGGGAAACAGGGTTTCACGGTGTGAACGATATCCTAGATCCAGATCTTCCAGTGATAGCTGTGGGATCTGAGCGCCATCCCATAAAATCGCGTGCGGCAATGCTTATAACTCCAGAGACGTCCTTCTCCATTTCGGATGATGGCCGCGATCAGTCTTAAGACATCCAAGACTTGCCGGGACACAATCTTGCTTACGCTGGTGGCTCTAGAAAGGTCCGATAGAGAATGATTATTATATGTTCGAGTCATCCGTCGTCAGTCCAGAATCTGACAAAGAATGCCATCTGGAAATTCGAGACTTGGTAGGATCGGTCAATCCTTGCTGGAAATATAAAATTTGAGATGGGGGTATTGGGGTATTGGGCTGACAAGGGAGTGGATACCTCCTCTGTTCAATGACCAGAATTCTGGCGTCTCGGGATTTGAAGACCAACCTTAATGTCAAGGTCATGATTAACAATCATTTTCGACAAGGACTAGGAGATGAACTTGAATATCGGGTTTCCAAAATGGAACCACCGGAGCGGCCGGCATCTGTGATTGTAATGGGGAACGAGATTGGAATCGGGAACAATTATTTTGAGTGCCTGGAAGATGACTTAAGTCTTCGAATAGCGTCTATATCGAACTATCGAATACCCATGGCGCCTATTGGAAGCGCGGTAGCGATATCTAAGTTATAGGATTTTATGATATTTATGAGTTATGTATGGGAGATGTATTAATTTTAAGAAGGGGTTGAATAGGGAGTAGTCCGGGGCAAATACAATGCAATTTTGAAAACTAGGTGGTCTCTTGAGACGAAAGACTTCTGTCGCAATTTTCCAATGTTTTAGTAAACGGAATTGGCGACAATCTCGCTGTCGATTCAAGTCCAAATGGGTGGCAACTGTAATATTGAGAAAACACCGCTATTTCTAAGTGGCAAATAGCGTGGCTTGGTAAGGGAGCTGTTGCTCTCAGCTACTAATTTGGCAAACGAGTTTGATCAAGAGCTCAGCTATACAAGACCATTCAAGTGTGAATATAGCGATGCAAAATATATATATAGTTGTACAGTCTTATGGTATTTCCAAAATACAAGAATCTAAAGCTCATCTTTCTTGCTAGTTGTCTTGGGCGGCTCTTCCAGAGTTCTACTTTTCTCATTCTTATGCTCCCCATTCCCATTCTTCACGCCCCGCTTCTTCCTATCCACAGCCGCAATTTCCTCATCATATACCGTCCATTCGGGGACCTGTCTCCTCGCACGATCAAGCTTTGGCTCCTTGGTTAACGGATTATTGCATAAATCAATAGTTTTTGCATCCTTCAAACTCTCATCACTACACCAAGTTTCACACCACAGCCACTCCTGCGGCAGACTATGAATGGGCAGTATACTCTGCATGTGATTTGGGAGGTCCTGATCTAAGTTTGCCAAACTGCCGGGATCGGCGGACAACTGGTGGTATTGCTGGCGGAGTCGATCACCAGCAGCAATCTGTCGGAATCGATGGAGATCGACCACGTAGAGTGCGCTGATGTGGTACGACAAGCCACGGAGGAATCTCTCCCAGTAGCCTTGTTTCCAGAATCGGAACCCCTCCATTTCAGTGCGGCTATCGCACATAGGCGTGAAACCATATGGGGCACCTTTGAGATCCACGTTGACTAGCTCAATCATATCGGTACGGACGATTTGATCCGCATCGACGAAGATGACTTTGTCCAGAGACAGGGGGAAGAGGACGTCGAGGAAGAGGATCTTATATCCCCAGATCTGCCGTTGTTTTTCGGTTTGAGCCCGGAGCCAGTGGGGCCATTTGTAGGTGACCATTTCATACTTGAAACCGTATTCGGCGGCCAGGTAGGGGATGAAATCTTTAAATGATGGTGACAAGAATTGCTCGATAAACCAGAATTTCACCGTGTGATTGGTGTGTTTCATCACCGACACCATCATGATGTTCAGCATGCGCTCATACAGGTGGCCGCTGGCGACAGAGAATATATTGATCTCGGCCTGCTCCTGTTTGGGCTCGACAGATTTGCCTTTTCCTAGAATACCTTGGGCGAAGCTTAGACCCCGAGAAACGATGTCCAATTTGGTATCTGTCTTGGCCTCGAGAACGTCTTCGTCTTCCATTCCCGGTTTGCGGGATAAACGCGGATACAATGTAGCACCTTGGAAGCTCATTAACACGACTTCCGTGCTCTCGTCGCCAGGGACTGGACTCCAGCCGTGCGATCCAATACTATCGATTTTGAAGATTTCTGAACTCCGTCCTTGCTGGAGGTCAATTTTATAGAAGCCTGGGGTCGCCTTGAACTGGAAATAACCTAAGTTTGCCATGATGATCGTGTCGGCGAAATGGGGATCCCTTTCGGTTCCAAGGACAAGCTGGGCACCGCGCGGCGCAGAACCGGATGGCATCTCGCGCGAGTGGCCCTCGATAAGAATGTGCTCCAACTCATATAGCGCTTCGACATTGGTCTTTATGGAGCTCAATTTGATGTTATCGAGATCATGAATTGAAGCCTTTGGTGCAACAAGCCACGCCGGGGGGACATCCATTCCAACTGTTAGCAGTGCTTCTTGCGGAACGCCACTAAAAGTAGCACTGAGGGATTGAAGTGACCCATCGCTGTTGAATGTCGGCTTCGAGTCGAGGACGTATCTGTAAAAACGTTTTATGGGAAGCTCCTTGAGCCGCTCCTTGGGATTGAGGAATATCTTCACATATACGCCGTCAAGTTCAGATATTGTTTTGATTATTGGTATCCATCTTTGGCCTTGTTCGCTGGCCGGATCCAAAAGCATAGTCATTTGAACAGTAGCTGTAGAGACATCACCAACTTCAATGGAAGTGTATGAGGAATTCCACAGGTCAAATTTACCGACCCTTAGAGTTGAAGCTTGTTCAAAGATACCCTCGGGATTATCAGAGACCATAGCAGTTGCTACAATTGATGATATTTTAGCACCGGAGAGCGGGTCCATGATTTTGTCGGACAATCCTAGGGACTCCATTGCGGTATAAGCTGGCAATATGCGTTTAGCACGCTCGTAGGCTAGCAATTGATCCAGATCATCATTAGTAAGATCTGAAGGATCCGGAATAGGCCCGACAAGTCGTCCATTAAGGAGGATAGCACTTTGCCCGGAGCGGAGTGTTAGCGCTTTTATGAGAGATTCTGCACCTTTCCAGTATTGCTTTGCCTCCTTCTCCGTGAGGTCGTTCTTCACAGATGGATTGGAGAGCAAAGCTGTAAATCCGTTGACACTCTCGACTCCCTCGCGATTTTCTTGCATTTGGGCAACGAAATCATAACTGAGGCCGGAACCAACCGTATCCGAGGTCGGGTTATGCACAATGATGACTTCGATGGAAGGGTTCACGTCGCGGAAAGCGGTAACTGTAGCTAGAAGCTTTGCACCACTTTCCGACTCTAAATCTGATATCAGAATCATGTGAGCCCAGTCAGTTTTAACAGATAAGGGATCAGCCTTGATGCTAGGAAGCGAGTTTAGAATATCCGGGCTCTCTACAAGCAGCTTGTTGAGGTCGAATATTCTCAGAGCTTTTTCGTTCTCTGGAACAATTAGAGAGTTCCGTCTCTTAATTGCTTTAGACAAGAAGTACGAAGGGAGCCATGCATCATGCGCGAATTTCTCGTTGAATATCTCCATTTGGATAGCTTGCAAGTCTCCTGTCACTCTCTGGCTCATCGATTGAAGCCAGTTTTCATCACGCGGTACAGCTACCCCATTCACGAATACCGGTCGGGTTGTGGTGTCGGCAGACAACCGGCGCATCCATTTCTTGGACGCTTGAATCTGATTTTGGTAGTCATCGGACTTGAGCATTTCATCGATAGGGCGCGCAGCCTTCTCTGGTCGAACAGCTTTCTCTTTCACAACGGCCTCCAGGGTCGACCTGTCAGGAGCTGAGAGTTTCTGGGAAGTATACGATCCCTCTAGGTAAGATATCATAGTTGAAAGCCCGTAGGTATCGAGTAGATAATACAAGATCCTCGCTTGCTCCAGGGAGTTGGCGGTACTGGTAATGGGGGCAAGACCAATTCGGAGATTGAGCTTTCTCTGGACAAAGCCTCGGAGTGTTTCCACAACTAGGAGCACATCCTGAGCATCGGTAAAATCGATCGGTAAAACTAGGTAAAACAAATCTCTTCGGACTGTTGGCAATTGCCCGGGATACCCGTGTTGTAACAACTACATATTTATGTTAGCTGTGAAAGGTTTTCCTGTTCGGGGATTGCTGACCGCTGCAAGGGATGATGGCCAATCCTCATAACGTTTGTCTTTTTCAATATCATTCATCCAAATGATAACGTTGCCTCCTTCAATATCATCCCTCCAATCAAATCTAGTTGGCTCGTTCTCGGCCTTCGTCGTCCCAATTTCGTCATGAGATAAGAGCTGAATGGCTTGTAGCCCAGTCAAGCCAAGATCGCGAACACTTTTGATGAGTTTCCGTTCACCTCTTAACATATCAAGTAAACTCAAAGCCTCAACCTGCCGTTCAATCATTTGAACGCCATTCAACCACCAGACATTGTAGCCACTAGGGAGGGACTGAGCAGTATTATGTTCAAACTCGGCAACAAACTCCTTGGTAGCATTATGTGAAGCTATAGCACTCGAATATTTTGGAAAATCTTGTGACAGCTTCACCAGCGTCTCAAATGGATTTTCGCTTTGCATAATAAAACTTGACGCCTTGATACCAAGTGAAACAAGCTCTGAGGAAGACAGTGGCTTCAGATCCGCTAACTCCTCGTCTTCAAATACAACCTCTTTCTCGGAGCCCTCCTGGGCAGGCTTAGTCTCGTCACCTTCACGGTCATCAATCACAATATAATCGGTACGCTTTAACGCAAGCTCGACGCCATACCCAGGAACAATGAGTGGTTGGGGCTCGGCCCCAAGACTTTTTCTATGACGGACGCGGTACGATGTTTTACCTTCTCGAGCTGTCTCGACTAAAGCCCTATGGAACTGGGCAAAGGCTGGGGATGTAATATCCGCATATAGAATCGAAGTAGGTGCTGAAAGATTTCCTAGAATCCGATCAAATGGCAATTCTTGCATTTGCATGCCGCCGCTGACATCCCCATGAGGCGTCTCTAATGACGGGGAGCAATATTGTTTACCACCGAAATGTACCCAGACGGGGCATGAAGACTCTTGTTCGGCCTTTAAGGACGGTTCAGCTGCGGTATGGTAATACTGGTAATGCGCTTCGATTCGGGGGGCGGAGGACCGCATGGACAAGGCAAACTTGTACGAAGACAGAGTTTCCGGGTCTGATATATGGCCATCATCCTTGAGAACCTGTAGAAACTGCTCATAGAGTGCTTTGTCGGTTTGAGACTTGGAGAAATAGCCGTCCGCAATTCGATCAAGCAGTGGAAAGTAGGAGGTAGAGTTCTCATCTGCAGCAGTTTCCCTATATCATATTAGCATGCCGGTATTTGGCAAGTGGGAAGTGGCAATGGCATACAGCAATTCGAGGAGATACGGGGCCGACGAGAAGGATGCTTTTAAGCCAACATTTATTGAGGGACTGGCCGAGACGCATAACGAGTGAAGATATGTACTTGCCAATAGGGCTCCCGTGAGGCCCCATGGCAAATTGAGCACTCCCATCGCGTGCTTGTAGCTAGATGATCTTGAATGTCTGATATTTCCTATCTCCTACTCGAAACGCCGGGGCGTGAATGAATGCGGGTTCAGCTGTCCGCCAGCGGATGGGAATGGGAGGCAATTATGTTGCGTTTCAATCAGCGGCCAAGGAATCAGGACATGGCATTATATTTTATGAGTTACAGGACGGTATCTGGGGAAGACCGACGACGAGGCTGAGAACACCCCTCGGTGTCTTGGGCCTTGGGGCCACCTTGCCAAAATAAATCCGGCTGGAGCTTCCCCTGGAAGCTTGTACTGTCGTGCCTGATATACGAGGCGTCAATCAGGGGCGGCGGCCACAAATCGCAACGTCGCAGTTTCCCCCCAGCACACAAACCCACGGCCAGAATCTCGAATTCGCCAACTGCTGTCTCCGTGAAATCTCCAATTCTCAGATCAACTATTGCAAGCGGAGCAGCTCATACTCGAAGGGGAAGGGAGATCTGCAGCTGCTACCCGTCCATTAATGAGCGAGGCATAGGCGTCCTCGATTCTCGCAGCGTCGGTCAACATGGCGTCCTCCCCTAATATGCTGACGAAGGTGAGTTCGCCCACAGCGGGAGGATATTAATATTATAATATGTCTAATATGTGTTCTAGTTCGAATCCAAGTCCTCGAGGGCTAAGGGGATTGCCTTCCATCCCAAAAGGTGCGTTGCCTAACCCCGATGGCGCATACTCAGCTAATCGTTCGAAGGCCATGGATTCTCGTTTCCCTCCACTCCTCTACGATTCAACTTTGGGATTACCGCATGGGGACTTTAATCGACCGATTTGAAGAGCACGATGGCCCAGTCCGCGGAATCGATTTCCATAAAACACAACCTCTCTTCGTGTCTGGCGGAGATGATTATAAGATCAAGGTCTGGTCCTACCAGACTCGCAGATGTCTCTTTACATTGAATGGCCATTTGGACTATGTGCGCACAGTTTTTTTCCACCATGAGCTTCCTTGGATTATTTCAAGCTCGGATGATCAAACGATCCGTATCTGGAATTGGCAGAACAGGTCCTTGAGTGAGTCTCCATAATTCCGTTCTATCTGCGAGCACCCCTAATAAGCCTCTCTAGTCTGCACTATGACCGGTCATAACCATTACACTATGTGTGCGCAGTTCCACCCAAAAGAAGATCTGGTAGTATCAGCCTCCCTGGATCAATCCGTCCGAGTTTGGGATATTTCTGGCCTTCGAAAGAAGCACTCCGCGCCCACCTCGATGACCTTTGAGGATCAGATGTCTCGGTCAAATCAGAATCAAGCCGATATGTTTGGAAATACAGATGCTGTGGTCAAATTCGTCCTGGAGGGGCATGACAGAGGTGTGAACTGGGTTGCCTTCCATCCTACATTACCCCTTATCGTGTCTGCGGGAGATGATCGGCTTGTGAAGCTGTGGAGAATGAGTGAAACAAAAGCTTGGGAAGTCGACACATGTCGAGGACATTTCCAGAATGCTTCGGGATGCCTGTTTCATCCCCACCAAGATCTCATACTGTCAGTGGGTGAAGATAAGACCATCCGAGTTTGGGATCTCAATAAGCGTACCTCTGTGCAATCATTCAAGCGCGAAAACGATCGGTTTTGGGTCATTGCTGCCCATCCGGAAATTAATCTCTTTGCTGCTGGCCACGATAATGGTGTTATGGTTTTCAAGCTTGAGCGGGAAAGACCTGCGTCCGCCTTCTATCAGAACAACCTTTTCTTTATTACCAAGGAGAAGCACGTCCGATCATACGACTTCCAGAAGAATATCGAGAGTCCGACTTTGTTAACTCTCAAAAAGCTGGGCAGCCCATGGGTCCCTCCACGGTCATTATCGTACAACCCTGCTGAGAGAGCTATCTTAGTCACTTCACCTGCCGACGGCGGATCTTACGAACTCATAAATCTTCCTAGGGACGGCTCTGGTTCAATAGATGCTCCTGATACAAAACGCGGCCAGGGCAATTCAGCCGTTTTTGTAGCACGCAATAGATTTGCTGTCTTTCACGCTGCCAACCAACAAATTGATATCAAGGACCTCGCTAATTCAACCACAAAAACCATCAAGCCACCAAGTGGAACAACCGATATCTACTTTGGCGGCACTGGTAATCTTCTACTCATCACACCCGCCCTCGTCCAACTTTATGATATCCAGCAGAAGAAGGCAGTTGCGGAACTCGCTGTTGCCGGCGTGAAGTATGTGGTTTGGTCAAATGACGGCCTTTATGCTGCTCTTCTGAGCAAACACAACGTCACCATTGTAACGAAGACTTTGGAACAAGTCAGTACATTACATGAAACGATTCGGATAAAAAGCGCAACGTGGGATGATGCCGGCGTCCTTCTCTACTCAACCCTCAACCATATCAAGTATACTCTGCTGAATGGTGATAACGGAATTGTTCGGACCCTTGACCAAACTGTATACCTCGTGCGGGTTAAAGCACGCAGTGTGTACTGTTTGGATCGAAATGCTAAGCCGAAGATCTTGAATATTGACCCTACTGAGTATCGCTTCAAACTGGCACTTGTCAAGCGGAACTACGAAGAAATGCTACAAATCATCAAGAACTCGAGTTTGGTTGGTCAAAGCATCATTTCATACTTACAGAAGAAAGGCTACCCCGAAATTGCGCTGCAATTCGTTCAAGATCCACAAACACGATTCGAACTTGCAATCGAGTGCGGTAACTTGGATGTTGCTGTTGAAATGGCGAAGCAACTGGACCGGCCCAAGCTTTGGTCGCGTTTGACAACAGAAGCCATTGCCCACGGCAATCACCAGATTGTCGAGATGACATACCAGAAATTGAGGCAGTTCGACAAGTTGTCATTCCTTTATCTCACTACTGGCGACGAGGCAAAACTCACACGAATGGCAAAGATTGCTGAACATCGTGGTGATTTCACTGCTCGTTTCCAGAATGCGCTGTATCTTGGAGACGTGAATGATCGGATAAATATGTTCAAGGAAATTGATCTCTGTGCGTATATCCATGTTCTTCTTTTTGGACTCGACTAATCAAGATAGATCCCCTTGCATACATGACTGCGAAATCCAATGGCCTGACAGAAGAGTGCGAGTCAATATTAGAAGCAACTGGACTCACCGAAGACCAAATCACACTCCCATCGATAGGCTCTCCCCTGACTCCACCGAAACCTGTCGTGCCCACTTTCAAGTCTAACTGGCCAACGAAGGCTACATCACAGTCATTTTTCGAGAAAGCACTACTTGGCCAGGTAGAGGGCCTATCACTAGAAGACGAGCCGGCGACCACCTCCAATGGATTCGGCTTTGACGATGCTGGAGAAGGCGATGGTGACAACCGAACAACTAATCTCGCAGATGCAGAGGATGACGAGGATGCTGCTGGCTGGGACATGGGAGATGATATCGTCCCAGAAGTCGAGAGCGACTTTGTCAATGTCGATAGTGCTGAAGCTGGCGCAGGAAGCAGTGAAGCCGATTTATGGGCCCGCAACTCGCCACTTGCGGCAGATCACGTGGCTGGAGGTTCTTTCGAGACAGCAATGCAATTATTAAACAGACAGCTCGGTGCTGTTAATTTCGAACCGCTAAAGCCGCGCTTCCTGGAAATCTATGAGGCATCCAAGACATATCTTCCGGCATCAGCTGGACTCCCACCGATCATCAACTATGTTCGCCGAACTGTCGATGAGACAGATACTCGAAAGGTCCTCCCAATCATCCCTCGTGATATCGAGTTCCTAGCAACAAATGACCTCCAAAGAGGATATGATGCTATGCGAACCAACAAATTGGACGACGGCGCGAAAATTTTCAGAGGCATCCTCCATGCACTTCTTGTGAATGCGGTCTCTACAGTTTCCGAGGTGGAAGAGGCTAAGAAGCTCATCACATCTGCATGCGAATACAGCATTGCGATGGCGATTGAATTGTCCCGCCGAAAGCTTGGCAGTAATGAAGAGGTAGCCAAATCGCCCGAGAAGCTCAAGCGCAGTCTTGAACTCTCGGCATATTTCACCATTCCAAAGCTCGAGGTTCCCCACAGACAAATAGCTCTTTTGAGTGCGATGAAGTTGGCCTATACCAACAAGAACCTCAATTCGGCGCTGAGCTTTGCAAACAGGATGTTAGCAAATGGGGGCGCTGCCAAGATGCTCGATAATGTAAGCGACTTCTGAGACGTCTTAAGCTAGCTTTACTGATTATGTCCTGTAGGCACGGAAAATGAAGGCTCAATGCGAACGCAACCCGAATGATGCTCATGATATCGAATTTGACCAATTTGCCGAATTCGACATTTGTGCTGCATCCCATACACCCATCTACTCAGGCTCGGCATTTGAAGTTTGTGCTTTTGATGGCAGCAAGTACCATTCCAAGTACAAGGGTACCGTCTGTGCTGTGTGCGGAGTATGCGAAGTGGGAAAGAATGGAAGTGGGCTAAAGCTCGTTGCGTGAGCGCAATTTCGGAACGAATATGGAGTTCGGGAAAAGTAGATGGTGGCTATAGTTGGCTGCTACACCTAGATGCATGTAAGGAGTATCAATAAATGTTAGCCCCTGGATCACGTAGGTATCTAGATAAAAGCCAATCATATCATAAGCTGCAATCTATTCTTGACCGTTTCTTCAAGTACACCTAAGCGCCAATTCTAGAATACATAGTTGACAAGCCACTATCTTAAACAATCTCTTGTTTGGCCTAGAACAGAGCATCGTAGTTGTGGAATGCCCTCAGACGATGGTCTCCAGCTCCCTTGCATAGCCTAGCGTGTTCTCGATCGCTAGCCGGCTCAGCTCCTTCTGGTTACCTTCCTGATCTGAACCAGCCTTCAGGCTCTGGTTCGGGAAGTATATCCGTCCATCCCTAACTAACCAACCTCTGCTCTGGGCAAAAGAAACCACAGCCCCTTCGCTATCAAGGAACAGTAGGTTCTTCGTTGATGAGATGGGGAGTGATGGGTATGCAGTTTCGCTACATGAAGCGATCTCGTTCCGGATTTGGGAGGTGAGAATCTAGGTTACTGTTAGCCACTACACATTCCCTAAACTATCTGAATGTAGAGGAGGGAAACGAAACAAACATACTTCTGAAAAGATTCCATACTCCTCACTAGGCACCTCCCGACTAGCCATAGCCTTCCAAACCAAATCATAACTCCCCTCCATCAACCACCGTTCGAGCTTGATCGGATACCCTAGAAACTTATCATCCTCCACCCTACCCCCATTCCCTTCCCTCAACTCCAAGCCCTCCAACTCCGTATGGAAACCAGCATAATCGCCCTGCGTCAACAGCAGCAATAAATACAACCCGATGACCTTATTCCGCTCGCTCCTTGTGGCGGGAAGTCTGTCGGCGGGTAAATCGTAGAAGGGCGTTAGTTGATGCACATAGCGTGTGAAAGCAGCGGGGTCTTTGGCGCGGATGCTGAGGAGGGCGCCGAGGTCGAAGACTTCTCGCGCGGCCAGGAGGATAGATTGAGGGGTGGAGGGTTGAGGCGTGAGGGCGTGGAGCTTTAGGAGGGTGATTTTGGCTTTGCTGAGGAGGGCGGAGGCGTCTGCGTAAGAAGGGGAGGATCTTAATTTCCGGAGAATATCTTGGAGATCGCGTTCGGACATTTTGAGAGGGAAAGATATGGGCTGTGCGAATAATGGGTAGGGTGGATGGGAAGGGTGGTTGTTTGGGTTGATGTGATATGGAGGTGAGGTAGGCAAAGATCTAGGTAGCTTTGGGAGACGCGGTCGGTGGCATTGAAGCTGTTTCGGCCTCAGGCACCAACGAGAACCGCCACTGCTCTCTCTTACTAGATACCAGGATATCCTTTGACTACAACTCTTTCCTGCTATTAAGCCATTGTGTTTTTTTGGTGTTTACGTTGCCACGAGCATCTGCGCATATTAAAGTTAAAGCGCGGTAATAGAAACCAACCCACTCTCTCGGTTTTTCTAGTCTAAATAGTTAGGTGTTTAAATTCTTTATTAAATTTGCCCAAGTCTCCTAAACATTTATCACGCTCCAGCAATGGAGATCTTCTAACTTAATCCAAGGAAATTACTTGATCTAAATTATATTTTGATTTCTCGTGCGCCTATAGCTTGACACGAACCTTATCTGTATTCTTGAGCAATTGTTAGACTGGCTACTGGCTACGGCCGAGATGTAGCCTATTGAATTGGTCATTCAAGCGGTAACAGGTTCGGCGGAGGGAATAGTTGTCTCATTCAACCAAAAGCAAGACGGTAAGCGAGATAGTTACTACCTAGTTATCGCAGTTTATTATCACCCTTGGGTCAATAAGTTAAGGAAGGATAAAGTAGTTGTAACATTTTCCTAGATCATTAGTCTGCGAGGGCCATTAGAGCTATTTATATTGAAAATAATATTATGTACTAAGGGGGGGGATACACCGGCACGCGGTATCATTCACCAACCCCCAGTCCCTCACCTATATAATGTTAAATAGGACTTTCTATTTTAAATTTACCTCTAATGCTAGGTTGGTCTAGTGGTACGACGTCTGTCTCACATCGGCCAATACTCTGCCAACAAAAAACACATCTCCAGTTTATCCAAAGGACACTGTTGTAGAGAGTGGGTTTGAGCTGGACCGAGACGCACAGAAGATCATCAGTTCGATCCTGATACCTAGCATAAACTTTTTGGCCCTTGTCCTAATTCCTAATGCTACTTTAAATGTTTTCCGGCCTGATATTTTTGCCTCTGGTTCCTCCATCTTCCTGAACTCCTCGTAGCTCTTCTGTGCCTGCACGGAACTGTCAACCCAAGCAATTCTGCTAATCATCTCAATATACGCGGGGCAAAGATCCTGACCCTATTTTAGAACTTCAGTACGTTTTTTGGGCCAAGGCTAATGAAATCTGATTCAACTACTTAAGATACTCCCCCCTTTCAAGATCAATATACGCTTCGTTCATAAGGGCATTATTACGAATCACAAACGCCCCATACCCCCAACCAAGCAGGTAACCTTCCCTCCACCCGCATCCTTCCTAATACCCATACAATATAAACACATACAGCAGGATATATTCTTTGCTTAGGCACTTGCCTGAATTACCTTAAAACCACCTGCCACCATCTTCGTGATATCCTCATTCTTATGTTGGAGAAGACTAAGCGCATACGCCACATCATTCCATTGCCTCTCAGTTTCACACCTGGTAAGTCTTGCCGCCAACTTATCAGCTAGTTGCTTAGCATGCTTATCCTAAATCACGCATTAGAATTCATTGCAAATAATAACTTGCAGGAGAGTACGATGAAATACCTTCTCAATAAACCCAGCCAAAAACTTAATGATCCTCCTCAGAGAATCCTCTTCCAGCTCCTTCTCAGCAGACAATAAACTGAACATATCTACAAAGTGGTTATAGACAGCATTATCCTTGGTGCTCAGTTCAGTAAAGAACATTCGACTCATATCCGCAATGCGTTTATCCTCATCTTCCAGGCACTTGGCCATCTCTCCTAACTGGCCTTTCACCTTGACTTGACCAGCAAGGATAAGGAATGTGAGCGTCATTAAGCAGGTGCGCTTAACACTCGCATCCTTGTCGTTGAGACGACGGTACAAGAAGTCCGTGTTTTCGTCGATGAGATGGTTGAAACAGACCGCCATGTCACCAAGAGCAATGACAACGTTTGACCGTGTAATAGGGTCTTTAGACCTTTCGAGTATGGTAATGAGCAGCGGAAGGTTGGTTTCGCAGTACTCAGAGCTAACGCACATGAGCTTCGCCAAGCAGAGCGTGGCGGCTGCTTGGAGATTCCGGTCCTTGTATGTGGTGTTATTTGAACATATCTCCGAGACCAGGGGACCGAAATTGGCTAGAAGTGACTTTTCACCATATAGGAGCTCCCTCTCCCGAATGTGTGTCATTGCTTCGGTGAAGTCGTCCTCAGTGGTTCCGCCAATCATATCTAGATCATCTGCTGCTTCTTTTGCCGCCTTGTCAGCTGCTGTCTCCGCTGGCTTGTTCTTTTCGGTATCTGCTTTCCGCCGCTTGAACTCTAGCTCGCAAAGCTCTAGGTGAACAATCTGCTTAATGGCGACGTGGCCTACAATAAAGAGAAGCTGTGACAAGGCAACCGCCCCCTTCAGCTTCTTGTCTGGCTCAGGTACCTCGACTGGTGGCTCCGGTGGAGGAGAAAGTACTTGGGTCACCTCTTGGGCTTCCTCTTGGGCTTCTCCTTGGGCTTCTCCTTGGGCTTCTCCTTGGGCTACTTCTGGCTCAGGTGTTTTTGCGACTCGTTGCTGGAATACATGCTTCGTCTTCCTTCGCAAAATTTCGGAGCAGAGAGTGTCTGGGTGCTTTGAAAGCGCATATATGGCACTGATTGCTTGCTCAGCAACCCCGTACCATTCCTTGTTATCTGATTCAAGCTCGATAATAGCTGCCAGCTTGGAAAGAATGGCATGGTCGTTTGGAAGTTTTGAAGGCTGGATGTTGGGCTCATTTACCTGTCGTCCGGTAGAATTTATTCTTCGAAGGGCGATACAAGTGTACTTGGCCAGCTGTAGATCGGAACGTCCAAGTCTGCCGAGACCAATTCGGAGCATTGTCTCCATCTCACCAACTACAATCTCTGGCTTTGCTGTTGCGAGCATGCCAAGCACAATAATTGACCCACGTCGCTGACTTTTGGAGATTTCCCTTTTCTGTACGCCATAGACTTGCCATAATTTCTGAACAACAAGTTCTGAGACATGATTCACCTTCATCATGGTGCTGAGAAGCTGCTCCAACGATGTCAACTCCGCTGGTGTGGCACCGAAGGTTAAGCTGATCATGTTTCGAGCAATGTAGTTTGCCGCATCGTTGCCGTTGTAAGAATCTGGGGCTTCAAAAAAGAGGCGCTTATAGCACTCGATTAGATGATTTTGAATGCCCTTCCCTTCATCGCTGTTCCCCTTGGTCCAAATCAACCGCAACATCCTCCGGATGCCTAACTTATTTTGCTCGATGTTGTACGCATCACCAATTTCGAAGTAATCCATGGCTTCGATAACTTCGCTCTTATTCTTAGAGCCAAGCAACTGACAAACAGTAGTAGTGGCACCATGCAGAACGTCAACGAATTTGAGCGCTTCGACATAGTACCGTCTTGTCAAGGTTAACTTGTTGATGGCCTCTGAAGTTGCGGCGTCCTCTTGGGCCTTCCTGACGATAGCAGCTTTGTGTTCTTCTGTCATCTGTTTTTGTGGGGATTCTGGCTCGACTTGTGTGGCATCATCGAGCAGTGCTGTATCCACGGTCACATCTGGTTTGTTGGTCAAACCTGGTGTGTCGACGGGGGGGTTCAGAGCATTCAGTTCTGCATCCACAGCCTCCAGTCTTGCAGTCCATTCCTTATGCGAGAGCTGAGAACCATGCATGATGCTGAATGGATGTGTCTTGATTAGTGATCCTAAGAGCTTAATAGCGTTTCTTCGAACATTGCTACTTTTGTCCTCCAAACTTCTGGCTGCTAGTTCTGCAGCCTTTTGTCGCCGTTTCGGAAATTTTTGTTCCAGATCGCATAGCTTGATATAGACTTGGATTGTCCTACATCGGCAATAAGGATTGATATCCAAGAAACGCTCCTCTAGAACATCGAAAAAGGCATTTAACTGTGACTTGTGGTTGTCACCCCGTTCTTCGAGCTTGCTCAGATATGCTAGTAAATTTCCACAGACTTCGATGAGAGCACATCGTAGCGCATAGGACTCGCTGTCTAGTTGTTTCGCTAACATCGTCATCTGCTTAATGACGAGTCTAGGTGCAAGTTCGGAAAGCTTGACAATGAATGAAGAGACTGACTTCGGTCCTTTGGTATCATTACTGTTGAACTCTTTGTTGCTGAGCTCTCGAAGAATCTCGTCAGTAAGTTGGGGATAATCATATTGCTCTGCAAGGATATGAAGGAATTCCGCCATTGGCTCTGCAAGATGCTCAAAGTAGGTCAAGTTCTGGACAATCGATATTTGCGCGGCTGGCATGGAACATTAGCATATCTGTCAAGGAACTGCGGCGGGCCCGATCTTACCATAGCCGTGACCGTGATGTTTAACAGCTATGCACAATACTTTAAATGCATGCATCCGAATCGCAGTGTTCTTAACCCTCTGCTCGCTTTCCAAAACCATGGTCACTGGTCGAGTGAACAGGCTAATAAATGTATCCCTTTCCGAAGTAGTCAGGAAGATTTTGGAGAGCTTCAACTTGAACACTTTACACATGGTATCAAGGGCAGTTTGTAATTGGGAAGACGAATCCCAATTTCCATCCTTATCCTTTCCTGCGGCTTTCGATTTCGCGCCTTTTCCTCGTCCTCGAGCGGCGGGCGCTGTGGTAGACTTCTCCGCCGCCTTCGTTTCGACTGCAGCAATAGTCCATTGTAGCAGAAAGCCGAAGATCTCTAGTAGGTTTTTGTGGTGTGAAATGATATCTTGCTCATCCGACTCGAGATCGTGGTGGATGACATCCGCCTCAGCAGATAGCCCAAAGACAACGAGATCAAGGATTTTGCTTAAGGCATGTGTGGGTAGGATGGAGGAGGATCTAGATAGTTTGAAGAGTTCAGAGTCCGGCTCTGTAGGGTAATTTTGAATAGACTTAAAGGAAACTGGGGCACACTTTAGTAAAAATTGCAGCGAGTCAAATGAGGAGCTTCTTGTTATAGCATCTGGATTCTCCGCTACTGAATCGACGATCGGATTCAACACAGTATTTATTAGGGAGTTGGTGAGGGATTCGGGGTCGTTTTCGCAATCGACGAGATTCGAGTCGGCTTCCGGCGTAGATATTGTGGCAGGATCGCTCATATAATGTTTGAGAGCATCGTTGATATCGAAGTTGATGGTGTCCATAATGAAAATAAGGACGCAGTATTCAACTGCACTTGTATAGACATCAACGAGTTGCCTTTTCGCTTGAAGTCGGGTTTGTCGCAAAAGTCGCAAAGCCGGTGGTGTTTTGGTTTGTGGACAGGGTTACGCGTTGTTGACTTACTTCCCAATCCGATTTAGCGCCTTATGTTGTATCAACACCCCGCGTCTACCGTTATATGCACTTCATATACTTAATTCTAAACAACCAATCGAGAAGCCTTACAAGATTCAACTATTGCTCGCAGGGCAATTGTTGGATTTCGGCCATTCCTGAAGCTCGGTGCTCCAAGATGGCTGCAGTTCGTCCCAGGAACGCGAGAATACCGTTCGAGATACATCACGACGAGCTGGACGCGGATGAGGTTATTAATGAAGAGGATCATGGGTCGGACGAGTCACGAGGCGAAACACAGGACGGGGATGGAGACGGAGATTCCGAGTGCTCCGACGAGAGCGATGCACATGTCGACCCTTCGGTGCAAGAAGATATGGACAAGTTCCAAAATACATTTAAGGGTATAAAAGAACGATTTCGTCTGATCAATCGGATTGGAGAAGGTACGTTAATTCCAAACCATACTTGACCGTATGTTGACACGATATAGGGACCTTCTCTACTGTATATAAAGCGGAGGACTTGTTATACGACCATTTTGAAAACGATTGGGACCCCGATAAGGAAAACCCCAACCTCAATTGGTGTTCACCACCAGTCAAGAGACGGAAGACAAATCACCCATACGAGGACGAGGATGACCACCGACAACGGAGACAGGAGGGGCCGCCGAAGAAATATGTGGCCATCAAAAAGATATATGCTACGAGTAGTCCAATGCGGATTCTAAATGAGCTGGAGCTGCTCCACGATCTGCAAAACTGCAATTCCGTGTGCCCCCTCATTACAGCATTCCGGAATACAGACCAAGTTATTGCAATTCTTCCATACTTCAGACATACGGATTTCCGCGACTATTTCAGAGAGTTCACCACATCACAGGTGAGGGTATATTTCCGGTCTTTATTCACGGCTCTTGAAGCAGTACACGAAAGGCGGATCATCCATCGAGATATCAAGCCCACGAACTTCTTATACGATTCGGCTAAAGAACGCGGGGTCCTGGTTGATTTCGGACTGGCTGAGAAAGAGGGAACAGAATGCAAACCATGTCTTTGTCAGAAGGACTCGGAGAGACGACGTGCCCGGATCTCCAACAGCGTGGCTGCTACTATGGGCCCTTCAAACGGCTATCCAAAGAACGACTCCCGCCCTTCTCGACGCGCGAATCGAGCTGGCACTCGTGGATTCCGGGCGCCTGAGGTGCTATTCAAATGCACGAACCAGACAACCAAGCTCGATATTTGGTCAGCGGGGGTAATCCTATTGACCTTCCTATCAAGGCGTTTCCCTTTCTTCAACTCGGCCGATGATGTCGAGGCAATGATTGAGATTGCCACTATTTTTGGCGTCCAAAGGATGAAGTCTTGTGCATACCTTCATGGTACTGTCTTTGAGACAAACATTCCCACTATTGGAAAGACAGGCTTTACACTGGAAAAGATTATTATGTGGTCGAAAGCTGTGAATAGCTTGTCTGGTGAAGAAAAGCTGGCTGTGGCATTCCTAGAACGTTGCTTCGAACTTGATCCAAATAAGCGTATTAGTGCTAAAGAGGCACTCGAGCACGATTTCCTGAGAGTGGATGATGAGGAGGAGGATGAGATGGAGATTATTAACACTCCAGAATGAATTTCTGGGTAATATGGGGTTCAGGTGGAAATGTACATGCTGTAAGATAATCATATGGGAGGCGTTGCTGTTGATGGCGTATGATGGGAGAGGCATAAGAGGCGTTGCTGGTGATTACGACGTGGAAGAGGCATATAATTCTTTTAAACTCCACGTACATATTTCGCATTCGTGGTGCGTCTTATGGGCTCATTATGATCTAAATAGGACATCACCACATAAACCCAAGGATAATCATCACATTCTCCAGTTGGCAAACGCATATGCGAATTTGAGTCTTGGTTTTGTGCTTTTCATTCATAGGAACTCCGATAGCCATAGAAGTAAGCCGGTTCATGCTAAATAGTATGCATGAATCAAGCCACGCCTTTCTTCAAGTCCACAATTGATGCACGCAAGCCCCGTTACCATTCCATTCCGTCCTGAGTAACACCACGCTCATGCAACCAATTCGACAACACCACCAGCCTCGGTGATCTTCCGCTCTGCCTCCTTGCTGAACCATCTCGCGCGCACGACTAATGGGACTTCTGGCATTTTGCCTTTGCCGAGAACTTTTGAGTATCCGAGGGGAAGGAGGTCGAGGACAGGGAGGGTGTCTTTCTTGCTGCCGGAGAGGTATTCGTCACGCTTCTCGGCGGGGACGAGGGACCAGAGCTAAAATTCCGCCGTATTAGCATCTTAACTTGGTCTGAAAATAGCTCCTAGAGTCCTTCATCCTGCCCATATCCCCTTGCACAACTTTTCTGTGGGCCCCATATCTTCGGTCGCTCTCTAATTCCCCCAGCCTCCAATGCCAAAAACCCAACGGATCGGTGTCTCAAAACGTACCTTGTCCAAGTTGATAATGGGCCTCCAGAAGTGGTTGCCTTGCTTGTGGAAGTACCGCATACCGACCTTTCCGAAGTAACCAGGATGGTACTTGTCCATGTTCGTTCGGTGATGATGTTGTCCACCAGCAAGACCTCTTCCACCGGGATGCTTGCGATGCTTGCCTACTCTTCCCCTACCAGCGGAGACATGACCGCGGCTATAATTTTGTCAAATGTTAGCAAATATTCTCCCTTGATCTACCACTCTTTCCATCCGGTATCTCCATCTGGCATCTCCAATCGAATAGACTGATATCGCTGTGCCCAGATCAACAATGCTGGGCGGGGGAGACACCCAGCGCGTGCAGAGACAATCGTTCCCAAGAGGGTTCGGCATAACTGGGAAGATGAGGAGAACGTACTGCTTGCGGGTATTGCTTAGACGAGTAGGCATCGTGACGGTATTGTTCGATGCTGTTGTCGTTGTCGTGGGGTCGTCTGGATCTTCAATGCTAGAAATTGAAGATGCGCCTCAAAAATTGAAAAGCGCGCTAGTGAAAGTTTTAGCGAGACGGCTCACATGATCGAGGTCAAAACCCTAAGAGGAGCTGCGACTCGACGCAGACCCATAGGAGGAAGGGAACAATCACAGACAACCGTCGAGACGTGTCTTGCAGGACTTTAGGAGGAAGGAGATTTAGACAGAGGAGGAATGGGAATATTATTTTTACATTTATTTTATCTTCATCGTTACCCTGAAGCTGCTGCCAAAAGCTGCGATCTTTGCGGTTATCGCCTCAGGCATAAATATGCAACTATCACGTGATAATAACTTAGTCATATTACGGCCCTGGAAATCTTGCTACAGTATACTTCGTGTTCTTAAGCTTATCTATTAGATATGAGCTCCTGACCCTGAAAAGTTAGTATTTATACTCCAGAAGTTATCCTGATGGTAGTTCATATTCCTATTACAAGCCTTGTAGATGGGTTATGCCAAGTAGTCGTCCCAATTTTCACTTAGTTCGTTTTTGATATATTCAGTCTGCGATGCCCAGAAAATGTCATATCTATTAATCTCAAATTTATCGCACTATAATCATTTTCAGGCTCTGCCAAGTGCCAGGAATTACCAGTATCCATAGATTCTATAACTAACTAAGTGGGCCAGACTAGTTTCGCCTCATGTTGAACTGGCGCGGTCTATCGAGCATGCTGAAGTGTGTCGACACAGAACCGACGGCCGAGTACCAAGTGCATAAGAAGCAACAGACATGTGGAGCAAGGTACTTCTTACCTGTAGATATGCACTAGAAAATAAATTATTCTTAGTTTATAATCTATATCCCATCCTCTGGAGTTTTGTTCTTTGTCCCTTCAAGTCTCATGGATATTTGACTCTACTTCCGCCATAGTGACATCTCTAAACAAAACCCAGTAAATGGTATCCCAAAATGCCTTTATGTTTCGCGATGGCATCGCGTCCTCGGGAAATAAAACGACAGGCTCGTTAAACAATACGGCAATTTACCTGGTTTATGCTGTATATTGTCTAAACTAGTGATTTTGGTTGATATTAATCTAGAAAGGATATAAAGAGAGGATTGCAGGGCGGATGGCTCAAGTCTTCTTTACGGCTACTTGGACCGTCTATACCACGTAGCGGCCAAGCTTAAGCAAGTAATCTTTACGCAACAAGTCAACATTGTCCGCAACAGAATAGGCCGCCAGCACAACAAATAGCTACTTGAATGAGACCCGAAGCTATCGTAGCTTTGAGATTAGAAAGTACAACTCAGTAGCTTCCAAGTTAAATTCTATTCAATTTGAGAAGTAGCTGTGAAAACAAGAGACGTAGGGTTCTTTTGTGTTCAGCACTATGACAGCGAATGAAAAACCAGGTGCTGATGAGAGCCTAAACTCCATTGGAGTTGTTGACGAGGAAAGAATACACTAAGTTCTGCGCAATGAACGACTTCGGTCCCCCAATCTCCATATCTGATTTGTTGGGTGCTTGTACTTGAGGTTCCCTCGACTTCCTAGAAATCCCAATAACGGTAGTGATTAGTACCACACGGCAATGTACTACATATCCACACACCATCCCGTCACCACACCATCATTTCATTTCCATTTCATAAAGAGGTCCAATATTTCCGAGTCGGGCGCGCCGAATCTGACGTGGCGCTCACCACGCAGTGATCAAAACAACACCAAACCCTGAAACAAGCTTACTTGTCATGAAAGGCGGCTGATACATGTGATAACCCAAAACGTGGGTTCTTGCAAAAGTAGGCCGGATGACCAAGCTGTCGGTTCGTATTGGGCTTGTGTGGCTTTGGTAAATAGGGCTAACACTTTATGGCTGAGCGATGTGTGTCACCTCAACTATTGTGGTGCGTGGTTGTGGCTGTGGCAATTGTTTGTTAATTGACTAATAGCTTGGAGGCTTTTGAAGAGTGTGGAGAGGGTGGTCTAGAGCTTGATGTGATACGCGTCTAACCTACCCTTTTCACATGCTGTGTCTCAAAAAGAAACTTGGAAGTTGGAACAGTCCGTTGATCAGATGACTAGAAGGCGTCTTGATCCTTGGTCTCAAGGATGGCAGTATAGATCGAAGATTACTAAATGCCGTATCCTCGACATCGATGGGTGCATTTTGTAGCAACCGCGCCAGACGAGGCGGGGCATAGGAGGCGTAGGCGGTTGAAACGTTTGCGGTTTGCACCAATGATTCCCGCTCGCTCTCCGCTCCGCCTGTTCGCCTGCTCTTCTGACCCTTTCCTTGATGTCGACTCCCGGTTGCTGGAGTAAAAAAGAGGGGAAGGAGATATGGTCACGGCCATACTCGTCAGATAGCGTAGTGGATGCCATGTCGTTGTCTTCGGCTATCTAGGCCTAGTATGAGAGCGGAGAACCATAGCTTGTCCACGCAGAAGAACATCTAAAGATAGACGAGGCGTTTGGAACGCTGGGATCTCTGGGACCGAGTCGTTGCGTGATCATCGAGCTGTCATCTTCACTCGTTGCCTTACAGGGGGAAATGCTAGAAGGGGATCTGGATATGGTATGATGGTTTTGCGTCGACGCTGCGCATATGATATGATAAAAGCGGTGTCCTCCAGACCAAATAGTCCATGTCGCGGCCAAGATCTGCAGGCCCACGATGCGGAAAGTTGCAGATGCATTCCGACATGACTTTAGCAATCACGAGACCTCCAGAGCATCCTAGAGCCTACCTACCTAGGCCTAGGCAGAACGTAGAACAGCTAGGTCCCCTTGAGCTCCCTTCAGCTCCCATTAACTCCTATCTCCCGTTTGGCCATTGGTGGTCTGAAGTCTGCACTCCCAGGGACTCGAGAGTTGAGCCTGATCCCCTCTGATATCGTCCACGGTTGCTTCTTCAAACCCCCTCGTACATATCAAAAACACTTCTGGCCTGGCCTATCAAAGCGTACATATCTGGAGTTTTTGATTCCTGCGCTGCTCGTTGCCCCCGATAAGAGGAAAGCAGCATAATCATACCCGACGCTTCCTACTATTCGCAAGGGTCCTGTTAATAAATGTCCACAGCCGCCAAAACAATCCGATTGTTAGGAGACGCCCGCGTTCGTCCCGGGCCCTTAGCTTGCGGGCGCCGAAGAGTTACTCGAGTACCCCTCAAGGCTCGCAATTCTAAGGCACAGAAATTGTAGGCTTTTAGCGATTTAGGTAGAGCTCCCATCGGAGTTTGGTAAATTCATTGCTCCTAGCTGTAAACTAGGTCAAGGCTGGCTTCGTGTTTTGCAAGGCGGAGTATAGACGGCAGGGGCGGCAGACAGAGCAAGAGCCTGGGTGGTTGAAATTTAGCTTTTCAAGGTGCTACCAAAGACAACGCGAGGGAGCTCCGCTTCGACCGCTTGTAAACCACTTCCATCTCACCTCTCCCACAACACGACACCAACCTCCCAACCACCAAAGGACCAGATACAAGCATCGGCGACGAACCAGTCCACTCGCCCCATCTCGACACCGAGATTGCTTTTCTTCGTATCTACTGGCGCTCACCTCCACCCACCAAGACAGAGCCCTCCTTCAGCGACTCTACGGAACCAGATCGACATCCCTAATCCCCCACTTCGCGGGGTCGCGAGACTTGAACAGAAGCCCTCGACATCCTCTGGCATCGGAGAGCGCATATCGGTATTTCCACATTGCTAGCAAGTAATAGTAAGCCAGGGTGCTTCTGAGATGGCTCCAGAATATAGGCATATGAGCACCGGCTCGCTGAATATCCCACCGCCAACTGCGCTTAACAGCAACGGCAACGGCGGAGAAGCTCCACCTGCACCTGCACCAGCTGGCGCAATGGGACGGTTTGATGGTCCACGAAGTCCACCTGGGCGACAAAGTCAGTATCCCCAGCTTCTACTTCTCGTCCGCTCACTGACATTTGTGATTCCCAGACACTTCACATGTACCGTGCAAATTTTATCGACAAGGCGCGTGTCAAGCTGGATCTGCATGCCCCTTCAGCCACGATCTCGCGAGCACGACAGATAATATATGCAAATACTTTGCAAAGGTGAGTAGACGGAAGGACATCATCTACAGATCTCGACTAATTCTAATTTATCAAGGGCAACTGCAAATTTGGTCCCAAATGCGCGAACATACACGTCCTTCCCGATGGACGCCGAGTCAACTATAAACAAGGGGGTCCAATGGGACCAGCACATCTGAATATTGGTGGCCGATTAAACACAGACCTGTATCACCCACAGAATTCCGGCTCGGCCCTGACCAACTCATTTATGCGTGCGAACGGCGTGCCACCATCTCCATATAACCAGCAATACCCGCCTTTTACGGGCCAAGATGATAGCTTTGCTCCTCAGACAGGACGTCATCAGAGCATTGATATTAGTGTGCCGACGATTGATACAAGTTATGCTTCTCATCCAGGATCGACCTACGGCTCCCCAAGAGACGAAGATATAAATCGGTTTGGGCTCGGCCTATCACCAGTCGGGGGTAAGGGTCTCAGTGTCCTAGATGCCCCTCTCCCAGCGTCGTTCGATAGCAACGGGGTGTCCTGGATTGCTCGGCACGGCCCAATGGCGTCGTCGGTTCCCTCAAAATTTGGACTTGAATCCCCCCCGGGTTCTGTAGGAGCTGCGAAGGAGGGCAGGACGTCGGAAGCGTTGAAGAATTTGCATAGCTCTGCATTTGGCGATGATACAAGGGATCGTTTCAATGGCATTGCAGCTTCGCCACCAACCAACCCTGCAGATGAGTACTTCGGAAAGAGAGTGATGCACTCGCAGCGTTTCGCAAAACCCAAAGCTATGTCAGCTAGTCTTCCAAAGGCTGTGGATCAAGATTGGGAGGCAGCGTTCACATTTGAGGAGGATTATCTACCCGAAACTCTCAAAGACCTTATGACACCGCAAGAGAAAGCTCGCCGAGGATCTCGCACAGCTGACGAAGAAGGCAGACCGATTCATAGCGGGGCAGGTACTCCAAACAATGACATTTCATCGAAATTCGGCTCTCCTTCCAACGCCAGCCCCTCAAGATGGGGCCCCCTCTTCCAACGCCACCAACAGCAAAAGGAAGAGGAGGATCGAGCAGCGGCTTCCCGTGCCTCGGCATTTGGGCATGTTGGATCTCCCCTTCGAAATTCTTCTCTCCACGCAGGTGCAAGCCCTAGCTCCCGACCAATCGCACGTCCAAGTAATTCGGGTGACGCATCCCCTTACCTTGCTTCCCCGCCCCGTCAAAGCTCCATGTCTATCATTTCACAACAGCTTCAACGGACCCGACTTTCAAGGGCCGAATCTGGTGGCAGTGAATCTAGCCTGCACCCAGCACGTCCCACAAGCAACCCTCTAGGCTCTAGCCAAAGAGTTAGTGAGAGACAGGTCAGCTCGAGCAGTATAGGCAATGGTGGGAGTGGCAGATTTACCACGCCCATTGACGAAGAACAGGGTGACTTTGTATTCAGTATGGAAGGCATGGAGGATGTGGATGAGAGGAAAGGGGAGAAGAGAAATAGTGGCGGTTGGACTTATGCGAATAGTACGCGAAGTCCCCATCTTGGTGCTGTTGGCGGGCCACCGAGGAATACCAATGGCACTCCAACCACGAGCGGTGGCGGTATCGATGGCATGTTTGGCGCGAGATGAGCTGCTCCGAGGATGCTACCAAATCTTGACTCGCTACTTCCAAGACGGCACCACTGTGCTTAAGAGCAACCATCAACCCTAGACGGGCATCAAGCTTCCCCCAACGACCAGTCATATACACAACCACATCAGTCACCACTCCTACCATCCCCTCCGCGACGCAAAACTGTTGCCCCGCACAAGGGAACTCATTTTGCAGCTACTCATAGACCCCGCTCACGAATTTTATGTAATATACAAAAGCAGAACATAAGCAGACAGACAATCAACATACCCAGGACCGGAGGGCGAAATTCATAATCTAGTTCTGGCGCTACAGGAAAATTTGGGAAAGAATACGAAGGAATGGAAATTTAGCCTAATCGCATAGTGTAGCTAAGGAAAGCTAGGCACATAGATTGATCTTTAAGCTTTGAGGGTATCTGCTTGCCTTTTACGATTTAGAGAAAGAGAAGTGAAGCCGAGAGAATATGTGAGATGATTAGATACACCTATATGGGAAATGAAAATGTAAACGAAATTGAGAGGGCGTCTACTATACTTCTAGAACACAATATTAAGGTGGAGATTACGTGGTGCCCGTTTCAATCTCATTGAAATACTAAGCCTGAAGGATGATTCATTATTTTCATTTGAAGGGCAGGGCAGGGTGAAGTGTTTAGGACATTGACTAGGGACACACTTGGTGCATATTTAATTCTTAGCCTACGCAAATCAAATCAAATAATAGGGGTTCAATAATTCCTTAGCTCTTTCATGCTTGCGGGATGGCGTGGGTAGTTAGTAGCAAATAGCAGAGGTTCATCTAGCACAGCTCTCTCATCCGCATCCCTTCTTTCTCTAGATCTCTCACCAAACCGTTCTCATAGCCATCAACCTCCGTCGCCCTCAACGTCTTCGATCCCAACCCGCTCCCAAATCTCATCTCTACTCATCCCCTCCATAAGCATCCCCTCCAGCTCGCGAAAACACCGTTTCCTAACCCCCATCTTACTTTTCCAATACGCATATTCTTTCTGCACCCTTTCGGCTTCTTCTTTCGTTACCGCTCCTTTTCCACCATTTTTACCATTCCCATCCTGTCCTGCTTTAAGTTCCGAGATCCTGCTCCTCTTCTCCGCATTGGAGGTCTGGAGATTGGCGATTAGAATGGTAAGCTCGGAGGTTGTAGGCGCCGAGAGGATGGTAGAGAGATTGGTTGTTAGGGCTTTGAAGCGGGATTTCAAGGCTGGTACAGTGGTTGTGCGGAGGGTGGAGATGGTTTCGTCCATGGAGAGGAGTTCGGTGGGAGAAGCTTGGTCGGCTTTGTCCTTTGGAGCGAGTACGTTAGCATGAAGGCTGCATTTTTGGCCGAAATACAAAATAGGTAGAGACACGATGTAGTGGAATACGAAGATGGGAATGGAGATTCAAAATTAGAAACGAAGAAAGAGGCAAGAATGGGTCGAAGGGGAAAATTGGGAGCGTAAGGGCAAAGCTAGATTTACCTGTAAATACCAAAACACCCATTGACTGCCTTTTTTATCGCCATTAGTCGCTTTTCCCATGATTTTCCCAGCTTGTTCGAGCTCTTTTAGAAGTCTATCTGCGAGCGTTTTGGTCACCTATGACACGAGCATTAATCACGTCTAATTATATCATACACGAAACATAGGAATAGAAAGCCACGCTTCCCTATCGAAGCCTAGACTAACAAGGCCCAAAGTAGGGAGGGCACGACGTATTGATGAGAAACAAGGGGATGGAAACATACCTTTCCATGTAGATTAGCACTAACCTCCGTCGCGCTATAAGGTCTATTCTGCTCCTTTAGATACTGGAGAATCAACTTCTCCGCCTCATCGCCGCTAACAGGCTTCGTTTTCCCATCCTTCCCTGCGCTTGGTTTCTCTTTGGCATCTTTTCCTCCAGCAGCAGTAGCAGCGGCGGAAATGGCCTTCTCCACCTTCTTGCTCGTCTTGGCTTTCTCAGCAGCACCTCCTTTCGATTTTTCAACTTTGGCTTTTTCGGTCTTGGGTTTTAGAGCAGGGGAGTCGGAGGCGGATGCCGTGCTTATGGAATCTTCTGCCACTGTACTCGGCTTGCATTTTGCTGGGGCGCGAGGTGCCATCTCTTGCTTGACCTCGAGAATCACGGGCTGATAGATAGACGGACGGGATGAATGGATAGCAGGGCGGAATAAATAAGATTGGTTATGAGATATGAGATGGCGTTGCATCACGTCTGTGTCTAGTGTTGTAGGATATTATGGAGCCACAGATACGCCGATGGTTGGATGAATAATATTTGGGCTCCAGAATCAGAGAGAATAGCGTTATCAACGCGACAATGATGAGGATCGTAGAGATGGAGATGATTGTTTCTACACTTAGTATCAGGCTCTTCACCAGAACGGCGCGACGAAAAAAGGAGTTAGAGAAGGTGGGTTGGCAGGTAAGGTGTCGTCGACGCGACGCATCTCCTATATTATAGAAATAACCGAGACACACTGCTCTCCCTCTCCAGCGCACAGTAACTTTAAATGTACACAAGCAAAAACCAATTATATCGGGTATCATTTCTACTCAGAAAAATACGCTTACCCACTTCTAACCCTCTATCTACCGCTCCTCCAGTGATAAGCATAAAAAGCCCAATTTCCTTTAAGGTCGAAGCACTGGAAAAAAAGCAAAAGCAAAATCAGACGCCCTTACAATGCTCGCTCAATTTTAAATGCTTCCTTCAATCCCTAACGCACATGCCCATGCATACCAGCAAAGTCGTCTTGCTAGCCATGATAGCTCTTTACATAACGGTCTAGACATCAAAGTTAGAAGAGGGCTTTAAGAGGACATCAAGGAGAAGGACTTACACATTCGTCTTCTTTCTTCCCAGCAGGAATACCCATTTCCTCAAATGTTGCAGGACCGGCCCTAGCAGGCTTCTTTGGTGGTCCCGGGGGCGCCGAACTCACCGATGCAGCTGCCGAAGAAGCTCTAGAATCATGGGCTGGGTGCGGCGCCGATTGTGATGACATTGTATGCGCAGGAATCGGTCGCTGGGGGGCACGGCTTGGGTTTGGCGCCATTGAATCATGTCGTGGTGGATGCTGAGGGCTTACCATTGGGGAGGAGACCATTGGGGAGGGGCCCATCATGGAACTTCCCCTAGGAGGGCGCTGGACGCTATTGGCTGATGGATCTCGTCTCTGGACAGCGGGGTCGGCAGGCCGATTATTATATCCTTGCTGAGGCATCGAATGTCTGGACGAGTCTGGACCATACCCTTGAGGTTGTAGAGGTTGAGGTTTGTTTGGGTTCATTGGAGGCAGCTTCTGAAGCTTGGTTGGGCCGCAACCTGGGTGATCGAGATTGAGAGGTTGACCTACATCAAGTGGCGGGAGAAATCCTGGTTGACTAGGCGTGGTGGGCTGTCGGTATTTTGAAGGCACTTCTGGTTCCCAGCCTCCTCCCGAAGCTCGTGACGAGTCGTGAGGCCTGGCGCCCATGTCAAGCGTATTGGCATGGACTGGTACCTTTATACCAAACGCAGACATAGGTCTATCGGAATGTGGGCCAGATTGAGGCCGTAGGCCTTGACCCTGGAAGGAGCCAGGAGGATGGCCGAACGCAACGTCATCTTCTGGATATGGCGCGGCAGATTTTGGTCGTACTATGGGAGGAAGGTCGCTTTCCGGGTACGGTGCGGCGGACACTGGTCGTGGAGGAAGACCTTTTCTTTCGGGTCGTAATTGCCCAACTCCATCATAAGACTTACCTGGGTCTGGCATGTCTGTTCTATCCGCGGAGTCATCCTCAAACTCGTCTGCGTACTCGTCCACAATTTGAGGCATGGGCTCTTGGAGCTTTTTGAACCGATCGGGTCTGTTTCCACGCTGGGAGCCATGCTGCGATTTGATCCGTGATATGGCAACTTGCTCATGGTCTTTCTTTGATAAAGTCCGGTTCCTTCTGATACTGCCAATTCTTCCAAGAGCATCCTTGTTCCCGTGCTCTGCTGCCTTTTCGTACCAAGCAGCCGATTCACGCAGATCTACGGGCACATACATGCCGATCTCGTAGAAATAGCCCATGGCAAATTCAGCCGTTGCCATCTTGGTTTGGGCAGCTCGCTGAGCATATGTGAAGGCTAACTCCTCATTCTTGTCGAAAATTCCCTCGTAGCCACACAGAAACCACTTGCTAATGGCCATATCGGCCTCGGCTTCTCCTTGGCGGGCTGCCAGAGCATTATAATGCAACGAAAGAGTGGGCTCAAATTCGCAGCCTAATTGGCACAGCTCATACGCCTGTCCCATTTTAAGTTGCGCTTTTGCGAACCCAAGATATGCGGCTTTTTCGATAAAAAGTTTGGCGTCATTCAAATCAAAGGGTAGGAACTGCTCCGGAACCGTTATATTTGGCAATTCTCCCGCAAGAAGCATCCCATAAACGTAGGCTCCTTGGGGGGCATTCTCATCTGCTGTATCCGCAGAAAACCGTATAAGATCTATCCCCTGCTGGTAGTTTTGTGGCATGCCATGTTGTCCCAATAATGTCATCATGCCTAATCTGTAATGTGCCGCCGAGTCTCCCATGGATACACCCTTCTTGTAGTGCTCGATAGCTTTTGCCGAGTTGTTCGAGCTCTCGAATTGCATACCCATCCGGTATTCTGCCCGGGCATATCCCCTCTCCGCGGCTCTCTTGTACCCCAGGAAAGCCTCCTTCTTGTCCACGCGATAGCCGAACTTCCCGAACTCCAACCACATGCTCTTCATAAACTCCGCCTTTGGATGGCGCTGCTCTGCAAGAAAGTTGACGATACTAAGAGCGTCCACTCTCAGGTCATGCTCGGTTTTCGGGGTGATGGGTCTTGGAGGTTCCCCTTCCGTTTGTAACCGGGCGGCATGCTGGCTTGCTACTTCCACCCACGATAGAACGTCCTGTGCCCATGCTAATTGTATTTCTGGGTCTGAGGATTGGAGAACGAGTGCTCTTGCTCTGTCGAGCACTTCCTCCTTCTCTTCGTCTGAGAGGGGTACATTTGGCCCTGCCTTTCGTGGTTTGGGAAATGGAGAAAACTTGGGGGAGTCTGGTCCAGGACGCACTCCCGGAAGTTGCTTATAGTCGCTGTTTATGTTTTGATATGCGGAGGCGTTTGTATGATCATAGCTCGCGGTAAAAGCAGGGCCCTTTGGAGGCGGCGGGGGAGGCTCATTATATGATTCGCGGGGTCTCTGCGGGAGCTCGGAGTATGTAGAGGATACAGAATTCATTCGATCTACTGTGGGGTTTCGCGCCTCGAGCTCCAAGTGAGAAAGTTGTTCCTGCATATTAGAGGGAACTTCGGGCATTACTCTGTAAACTTGGCGTCAGCACGGAGCTCCTATCCATCCAACCAGGTATATCTCACCGTTGCGGCGCTGGCGAAACTATCTCCGGGGCAAAGAAATCATCGTCTTGTCCTGGAATGAAGGTCGCGCTCAGACGGGGAGGGCGGTTATTGTAGGCGTCGTCGGACATGTTGAATCTCTCGTCAATATACGCGGACACGGCAGATTGGGGCTCGGCGTGCGTGTACGGCGGATGATCTGCGACAGATGGTTGCGGCATTAGTATAAGTAATGGTGATGACGAGAGATCAGATCGTAGAGCAAAATGGGCGGAGTCTTATAGATCCTGTAGTAACAAACGAACAAACGAAACCTGCGAGCAGATGCTAGCACTTGCTCCAAGGATCAAATAATGTATGACTTGCTCGCGGCTGCTTGCACGCAACTGTGTGTAGAGGGCGGGCCGGAGGAGGCCTTGCTTAACGCTGAGCTGAGCCAAGGGAAGGGGATAAATCCATATACTTGGAGTGGAAGTGCCTTGGTACATACATTCCCGTGCCCCATGCCTGGCGCCTGTTTCCTGTCGGCCCTGGGCATAGGAGCTCTGAGCCCCAGAATATCCGCTGTCACCGTAATAGGACATGGCCGTGAATATGGCACGGTGGTTCGTTACAGAGTGCGAGGGGCGCAGGACGAGGACATGGGTGAGATGAACGTCTTATGGAGCAGAGTAAGCTCAAAGCATCAACCTGGTGAACAAACTTGGAGGTTTTAGATAAAGAAGTTCGTGAAGGTTCAGCATTGGAAAGGGATATAGAACTTGAGGTTGTCAAAGAAGAGGACGAAAGAAGCTGTGGGAAGGCGGAGAGGCTGAGGTTATGAACCACCACCATGCGTGGCTTTGCTTTCTTCTTGCTGCGGCTGCGGCTGCCATGGCAATAGGGTTGGCATTGACATGACATCCCCTATTCGGCCAAACACGCTAGTTTCCCAAAACAAGTGAATACTTTCCCTTATTTGCTAGCCTTAAGAAAGAGGGAATGGAAAATAGTTTTGACGACGTGCGCAAGCTGCCTAGAAAAGGGATCATTAATAGATACCTAAACACAGGAGAATAGCGAATTTCCTCGCCATTGTGTGTACAACAATTATTAGGCCAGTGAAAAGCCAAGATAGTGATCATCGCGACAAAGCTCAGATATTATGACACCGGCCTCGGGAAACCTTAAGGCCGGGCCACGTCAATAATCGGCACCACCTCCCTACGCGGTAGATACAGTACCACGGTCATGACTAGCCAGTGGCAGGGGATCAAGTGTGTATAATCCAAGTGCCTGCTTTTATCTATTATTCAGGGTGTTCTAGCTACTTTGCAACTAATAGCACAGGCGGAAGCAACAGGCGAAAATATACATGTACTGTACCTGGCTGTACAAATTGATTTACAGCAAGCACGAGTAGGATAAAACCCATTCATTACACTAGGAAACACGCCGGTAATACTATGCCCTAACCCCTAGCATAAATACCAAGGCACCGGCGCAAGTTGGCTACCCCATTGTTTCGACAGTAATCCGCCTGTTCCGGGCTACGACCTCGGCCAGGTCCCTCTCAGTCTCGGCATAAACCCTTGATATACATAGGTCAAAAGTCGCTATTGTAATTGGCAGGCGTGTCATTTGCCTAGACCTGGCCCTTGAGCCCCTGTATTCTGCTTCTGTGTTTGATCAAAATCAGTATCCTGCGTCAATGTCAATCCGTACTTGGAAGTCGTTGTCCTTGTCGCGGGACAATATGTATGCGGTGCTGACGAAAGTCGAGAATCTTTGACCATTTGACGTTGTTGAGCTGAACTTGCCAAGAGAATTTCTTACGATTTTAGTTAAGTTTGTGGCGCCTGGGAGATTTGATTATTATTTAGATATAGGTTGTGCATACTATAGATATATGATGCTTACTGGAAGATTGGCCAAATTTGTTACAGAATATTTGGTAGTAATAACCAAGCAATTTAATTTGGTTCAAAGAAATAAGTAGAGCAGGAGAGCAGGAGTCGTTATGAAGATACCATTTCATTATGTCCGCAATGGAAGCTGATAGAATGAAATTCTCTTTGGTCTGCAAGCGGGAATATAGAAAAAATTAAAGATGTCTGTCATGATTGCTTAACAGGTACGAAGCAGTCTCAAGACCGAAGCTCATCATGGACTATGATCAGCATCAGAACAATATCCCAGCTGGTGTCCGCAGATTAGCAACAGGGTTGAAGCTCAGGTACATGTATGCGCCTCTTCTCAACAAGTCCCTTGCGTGGCTAGTCCACCATTGTATTCTATAATAAACGAGGCGAAGCAACTGGTCTACGAGTCTGGTGGAGTTGGAGGTGACCTAGCGCTTATGGTGACGATTGTTGGACGGGGCAGACTCCAACGACGCTTCGGGGATTTGATTATTAGTGCACGGGCCAGATTCGGCCACTTGTTTCTCCGGCCATGAGGAGGACGATCTAACCTACTCGAGCAATGTACGGAGTATGGAGTAGTCATGCTCTCATGGCCTTAGGCACCTATTATTATTTTTTCGCATGTGGGTTTTCCCAGGAAGTTGACAAAAGCACGAACCGGTAGAACTTATAATAATAAGTGTAAGATTCCCTTGTTAGGAAAAGCCATACTAGGCATCTGCTAATGGTTGATAAGGCATAATACAAATGGCTACTCTCGCCCCGCCCCGCCCAAGCGACAACGAATCGAGGCTATCAAACACACCGGCGTCCAGGTCCAACTAGATGATACGCCAGAGAATGCGAACGCATCGTTCAGGGCGCGCCTTGTCGACGATGAGGGAAATCAAATAACGAGTAGTGAGATCCAGCTCTTGTCAGCAGACGCATCTGAGAAGAAGTCGACAAGCTGTTGCGGAGACAGTTATAATCCGTCGGTAATGCAGACCAAGCAACGAAGGTCTTCAGTTCCCCGTTCATCTAGGCAAGTTAGCCCGCTATATTTGCCAATACTGGAAATTCTCAAACCTGAATGTAATCATCGATTATACTAGCAATTTCTTTCCAGGTAAGGCCTTCGGTAGTCTCATCTCTATTATCGGCACCGTTAAATTTCATAACCATTCTCTCCCACATAGTGCGCTGAAGCGGTCCGAGCTTATTTCCCCTTTCGAGGGGCTCTCGTTTGGAAATTCTATGGTTGATAGGGGTAGTAGGAACAACCCAGTCGCCATGGGCATTTGCTATCGCAACCTGGATTAGCAGAAGAGGAAACCCTGGGCCAACCATGCATTCAAAGTCTACCACGATCGTACTGGATGGATACTTGAGCCACGCTTCCATCGTCTGCTTCATGCCGAGCAAAACAGGAAAACATGGTGGTTGATGAAAGAATGGTCTTGGTAACCAGCGTATCGGACATAGATCGAAGAGATTTAGTGCTCTGCCGTTGGTATTTCTTTGGTGTACAGAGTTCCTGGCGGCTACTAAGATCACCCAGGGCTACATGTGTCCGACAAGCCCGGCAATAAGCCACCGTACAGCTTTGAAAGTGTAGATTGTAATGTTTTGCTGTTGTACTGGTGTTGCATTTGGGGCAGTGCCTATATTGGCAGGTTTGAAAGTGAATATTGGCTTCAGACCCATCAATATGCCGTTTGGCACATTAGACACTTGTGTGTAGAACACGATGCCATACTATCCGCAATGATGTAGGAATCGCAAATATTGCTTTTATCAACTTTATCTTGCCCCCGCGAACTTGAGATTTAATCATAGATAGAACAGATTTAGACTAGAGCCCGGCCTCAAGCTACCGAAGTTACTACAGTAGATGTGTAGAAGCGTGTAAGATGGTGTTATTTTTAGAGTTTTGGCATATACGACCTGTTGATAAGTTGCTACGTCAAAGAGAACGTTGATCGAAGGCATAGATGCTCATCCAAGTTGGAGTTAACCAAATTCTCACTAGCTACATGGCCATGTGTTGCGGGAATAGTTCCAAGTTGATTTATTCTTTACCAGCTCCGGAAGTGGATATTGGAACAGTGTAAACGAAAGTGAGTTCTGCCAATCACCTCACAAGCTTTCTTCCCAAAATCACGGCATTCCCTACTCGAGGAAGGAGGCGCTCAGATGACTTCAAAGGGATGGGATTTTGGTGGAATGAACCTGTTCCTCGTCCTGCGGCCTCCTACCGGAGAAGGAGAGCGTCACGAAAGCCATTGCGATTTCCCTCATCATTCCTGATACAACGCGGGGTAATCTGGACGAATGGCACCAGAACACCTTGAGGGTTGCGCGGAGTTTAAGGGCTGTTATTTTTTGTAAAGATCCTGGCCCTATATTACATGAAGTTGGTCTGTGGGGTAGGAGGACGACTTTGACGGTTGTGCCTAGACACAAGGCTTAGAGGGTCTGCTGGTAAAACCGTAAAATGATGATACTCAACATTACGCTGGGATCTGGATGTTAAAATCCTGGTAGAATAAAACGAACTTCAAGGCGAAAAGCATGCAATGTAACTAGACAGTGGATACAGTATACTACCGCAGCTAACAAACAACCTCACTCGCATTTTTTAAAGTTGTGGTATTCAAGGTAGAGCGGGTTGCTTGGTATAGGTAGGCAATGGGTGATGGATTATATGAGGTAAGTTACATGCCTGTCACCCTCCCTCCGTTTTGACCTATATATATATACAAATAGGTAGTTTTTGTTTCAAGGAAGACAAAAGGCGGCCACTTGGCTAAATGGTTCAGGTCAAATTGTCTTCTGGAGGGGATTGATTGGGCAAAAGCGACAAAACACGACAACGACAAAAATCGACAAGAGATGTAGGCAATCGACCGGGCCGAACTCTTTTGCCTCCCAAGTATAAAATAACAACACTATAACATTTTAGTATTTTTTTCTCCCTTTGTTGTCTTTGCGATAGATACTGAGATCTTTTTTTTTTGCTTCGCGTAATATATACTTTCGGCTTTTGGGAGTTAGCGAGCGAGTGCGGTGAGAGGCTGCGCACTCGAATTGCCTACCTACCTACCTGCGCCATAGATTAACCTCCGCTGTTGTGTTTTGTACCTTTCAAAGGCTCTACACTTAGGTGTAACACCACTAGCTGAGGAAGCTTGAACGTTGCCTAGGTGACCGATAGGGGTACAATCATGAGAAATAACCGAGCCCCTGAACACGACGGATTTGAACCAAAGAGTGCATTAACAGGCTCTGTATATACTGATAGGTGCTGCTGCTATTATTGGTTTGTGTTGTCATTTGTCTTCTCGAGGAAAATGGGATAAAAACTTAATGCTTTTAATTTTAGAGCTTAGTTAATTCTATTAAGTGCTAATCAAGGAGGCCTTGTCTTGTCCAGTATAATCGAAGACGCTGCAAACGTGCGAGTCGATATGATGCTTCATTGAAAAAGTGTATTTAGGTATACATGTCGTAGCCCGCAACCATCGCACCTATGGTAACAGTTATTCCCCAAGGTCATTAGTAAGTCAAATACTAAGCAATGTTGAATATTGTTACTTTCGAATTTCGTGTTTTGAGGGGCCATGCCACGTGACCGTCTCGGAATAGGGGTTCAGGAGAGGGGTAACAACATAAGCAACTACCTCATTAGACCACGCTATGATGCAGCGTCAAGTTCCTTGCCTTTATGCAAGGCCCCGCATCAATAAACTCTGACCTGGTTTCGTAGCTTAGAAACCCACATAGCGGCGTTTTGTTACACGACAACTTCGGCAGTCGTGAGGCGCTGCTCGACCCCACATCTACATGGCTAACATGAGTAGATAGGCCATTCTTATAGCTAATAGATTGATAGTCTAGTCGATCACATTCAAATTAATATCGGGGAAATCTTCGAGAAGCTTAGTTGCATTAAGCATATTGAGAATTGTTTGAGTGTAAACTACTAAACACTATACAGACTACTCCATCCCTTCAAAATGGCGGACTCCACCAAAATATCTAAAGTATATATCCCGTTTCTACACCATGAATCTTCGTATTATAGACCACAACTGACTCAATGAATAGGTTATAATCGTTGGAGCTGGGCCTTCTGGCCTCCTCCTCGGTGTCCTGCTTGCCAAACAAGGAATCCAGGTCCAACTTTTAGAGCAAGCCACAATCCTCGACAGCAATCCCCGCGCCGCCCACCATGCCCCCAACGCTGTACAAGAATTCCGGCGCGCAGGAGTTCTCAATCAGATAGCGGCCGAAGGAATCCACCCATCCGGTGTTTGCTGGCGCGAAATCGATGGCAAGATTCTTGCTGGAATAAAGCCGGATCCAGAGACCGAGGGCGAGGATAAGATGGTTTGCTTGCCCTTGGATAAGCTGGGGAAGATCTTACTGAAGGAGTTTTGCGCGCAAGAGTCGGCAGAGATGAACTGGGAGCATAAGGTTGTCGGTGTTGAGCAGGATGAGAAGGAGGCTAGAGTTACGGTTGAGACGCCTGAGGGAACGAAGACGTTGAGTGCGGATTATATAGTTGGGTGTGATGGAGCAAACAGTGGGGTTAGGAGAGCATTGTTTGGGGATAGTTTCCCCGGGGAGACGCTGCAGCAGCAGATTATTGCTACCAATGTATGTCTTATCTCCGGCCCCCTCTTTCCTTGCATCAAAGTGCTGAGCTGTGATGATGGCCGCACGATGCTGATGCTATGAGACAAGGTCTATTACGATTTCTCGAAGTTCGATTACTGGGACTCACAGTTCATAGTACATCCGGAGAACTGGTACATGGCCGCGAGAATCACAGCCGATGGGATGTGGCGGGTCACCTACGGCGATAAATGGGGTCTCTCGACCGAAGAATACTTGAAACGGCAACCCCAGCGGTACGAGGAAATCCTACCTGGCAGTCCAAAGCCTGGGGATTACAAACTCGTGGGAGCGAGCCCGTATAAATTACACCAGAGATGCGCGGAGAGTATGCGAGTAGGAAGATTCCTCCTGGCAGCTGATGCAGGGCATTTATGTAATCCTTTGTATGATTGTCCCCTCTTCCTCTCCTTTAGATATTGATGATATTCTAACATGTATTAAAAATAGCGGCGGCATGGGCCTCACGGGTGGATTCGCAGATATAACAAGCTTATACGACTGTCTCATTGCCATGCACAATGGACTTACGGATGACAGCATCTTAGATAAGTATAGTGAGGTACGAATAAACAAGTGGAAAAAGATCATCGATCCAAGCTCAAGGGCGAATTTCTTGAGATTGTGGAATGAAGATGCGGTCCCGGAACGGGAGGCATTTTTCGCGATGTGTGACAAAATGGCAACTGATAAAGCGATGCAGGATCAGGGCAAAAAAGTATGTCATGTGGATTCTTTTTCTCTCCCTCCTGAGTACCGACGGAGGCTTTTGGAAAATTGCTAATGATTTTATTAGTTTTACTTCCTTCTAAACGAGGATTTCACCCCTTATTTTAAGAAGCCTTTGGCGGCTTAGGGATATGGAGAGCTTTGCAATACTTTAAGCTGAAGATGAAGCGCTAATTAGAGTAAAGATGCATTAATGAAGATATAGTACAGAGTTCAAGAAAATTTCCCCTCTAAAACTAGATATGAATGCTCTCTATACTTGGAACGGCCTATCATCATGCAACACATACAATAAAATTTCCACCACGCTATTTAGAACACTGCTAAGCTAGATTATGTACACTAATACTTCGTATTAACAGCGATTTCCCCCTCTCTTTCAACCAGCGCGGCATGCTGTGGACTGCGGACTTTAATAGAAACAGGAAACGGTGCGTGGCGATGCTCCAGCCATGAAACACGAAGACTATCGATTGGTTGCCCCTAACATCCTAGTTAATCATTTATAATTTTAAGATTGGGAAGCTACTTACCTCAATAGGTTCAAAATCGAAGCAATACAGAAGCCTCGCTATTGCGATCCAGACATTGGAGTCCCCGACGTGGTATCCGGAACAAGCTCGCCTTCCTAATAACCCGGGTCCTTTAGCATACTCCTTCATCAAAATGGAATCAGAGATTAGTCTTCTAGAACAAGGGGACTTACCAGGACCAAAACTCCAGTGTCCCTTCATAACACTCCCAACATCCTCATTCATGAATCTCTCTGGCCAGAACCTCATCGGTTCCTCATACTCCCGCTCATCCAACGCAATAGCAGTCGCATTCCACGTAAATATAGTCCCAGCGGGGAACTTATACCCCTCATACTCATCATCCTGAGTCAACATAGTCGGAAATCCAATCTGGGCCATCGGCCTCCATCGGAACGCCTCTTTCGTTACCGCAGACAGATATGGGAGGTTCTCTCTATCAGCGAAATCCGGAAGACGCTCAGCATTGGACCCGCACACAGCATCCAAGGCTTTCCTAGCGGTAACGACCCAGCGCTTGTCTAGGGCAGCCGCAGCAATTACTTGGCTGATGGTCATGCGAGATGTGTCGGAGCCAGCTTCCATTAGCGAGCCCAGGGCGAATAGAAACTGCGTTTCACCAAATTTATGAGCATCGGGGGATTTCATGAATTGAAGAGCAAAGCATTCGCGTGCAGTCCCGGCCTCGACACGGGCTTCGAGGTCGGCTACTTCACGTTTGTAAACACTTGGAACGGGGATCTATCAGTATGATGTAACATCTCGTCTACGTGTAGTAAGTTGGGTGATATGGAAACATACCTCTTGCACCTCTCCTGAGCTCGCTGTCCTCTAGGTCTCCACCACTGCAAACAAGTAGGCAACTTCTCAAAAACAGGCAAAGCATCAACCAAACTGGCACCTGGCTGCAACGCAGTTAAAATCTCCGTCGAGGTCTCCAACAATTCCCTCGTATGGGGATGACCCAATTCGAAACGCTTGCCAAAGACGACCCCCATAATAACCGAATTTGCGAAGCGCTGATTGGCGTTATACCACTGTTCCGGGTTATGCAGATAATCATAAAGCAGATGTTTTGACTCGAGATCTTGAAAAGGAGCGAATGTGGCCGTGTTTTGCTTGTTTAAAATCGTATGCATTACTTTCCTAATGGCCCGCCATCGGTCGCTGTATGGCATTAAAAGGATGCGGCAGCCGCCTGACATGATTCCAGATGCCATTGGCATATTTTGGCGGGATGAATAGATTGCTGAGCGTTTTTCCATCAGGTCGTTTACCACGCGAGAGGAATTGAGAAAGACCCATGTATTGACACCGAATTTGCATGTATACCTGCTCAAAATTAATCTTCTTTGAAGGCTATGGAGAATTTGATAGTGGCATTACATTTCTCCATATTTCTTAGCTTGCTCTATCCCCCATAGACCTTGATCCATGGGAGGTAGTTGGAAAGTATTACCAAAAATTGGAAGTCCAGGGATTCGTGGAGGGAGCTTGTACTTCTTGCTCTGGAGGTAATTGGCAGTGGTTTTCTGAATCAATAATAGTGTTAAAAAAGCAGTCACGATAGTTGGCCAGTTCAAGGAGCCCTCGAAGGGCCCAATTTTGAAAGCCATCTTGAACACCTAGGGTTTCCAAGCCCAGCACAGAAAGAATGTCTGTCAATGAACCCAATGGGCGTGTTTATCGTAGTACATATGACAAAATTATATCGGCATCGAAGGCTGTGTGGGGCAGGAATGGGAATAGGAGATAAGATCTAATAAAAGTGCCGGACTGCATCTATCGAATGGCAAACAATGAGTTGGTATTATTATTGGGGATTGGTGCAACTTCTAGTTACTAAACTCTAGTTGCAGTGAGTTGAGATCAGACATTCCTTGGTGTGGGGCCTGCATCGACGCCAACACATTGCTACGTACTATAGATTAAACACTACAGCAATATGCGGGGTAGCCCTCGTTCATTAACCTAGTACCATGTTCATACCAAGAGGCGATTCTCCACGCCCCCTATACGGAGTCTATATTATACTGGGAATATATAATAACTGTCAAAGTGACTTCACAATATACCTAGCAATGTCATGAAAATGTGAACACAAATGATCAAAACTCGCATCGAAACACCTGCCCAAATCTGAATATCAAGCCCCCAATAACTCGGCGAACAATGATGCTTGTTCTGCCGCAAAGTTTCGGCCAGTTGGCGTTATGGGCCGCAACTGTCATCACAGCACCAATTATCTTCCTTCTTGGGTTCTACTTCTGGACCACGCCAAATGTGCTTAAGGACCGCCGAAGACGGCATTTGCCTCCTGGTCCATCGGGACTCCCTTTCATAGGCAACTTCTTTGACCTAGCAGATGGAGATGCCTTGCGCGAGAAGGCGTTGGACTGGACAAGACAATATGGAGAAATATTCCATACCAAGGTTGGCGGCGCAGATTATATCTGGCTGTCCTCTCCAAAGGTTGTAAAAGACCTTATGGACAAGAGGTCAAGCATTTATTCCTCACGGCCACCTGCTCCACTAGCTAGTGATGTTGCATCTGCAGGGAGACGCCAATTGTTTATGCCCTATGGCCCTCGGTATCGAACGGTGCGGAAAATATCACACGCCCTTCTCAGCATTACACAGTCAACCGCATACCAGCCCGTTCAAAATCTTGAGTCCAAGCAGCTTTTGTACGACCTTCTCCATGACCCGGTCCACTTTTACGACCATAATAGACGGTATTCGGCTAGTACCATCATCACCATCACCTACGGACACCGCATCGGCACCTGGGATCACCCACTTGCAAGGAACATTTACAAAGTGGTAAATAATATGCAGAACTATGCAAGCCCTGGAGCGTGGTTGGTGGATACATTTCCCTCTTTGCAGAATTTCCCCGAGGTGTTCTTTGGAAACTGGAGAACTTTTGGAAAGAAATGCCATGAACATGACGCACCGATATACCTGGGGTTGTGGGAAGGGCTAAAGAAGGAGATCAGGGAGAGAACAGCAAACCAATGCTTTTGCAAGGACTTCTATGAGAGCGATCCCGAGAAGTTGGGCATCGATACTTTGCATGCCGCGTATCAGTGCGGTGGGTTGGTGGAAGCCGGGTCGGAAACGACCTCGGCGTACTTGAATTCGTTTTTGGTCTTTGCAGCTGCTCAGCCTGAGGTTGTGAGCAGAGCTCAGGAGGAATTGGATCGAGTTGTTGGCCCTGACCGTTATCCAACTTGGGAGGATGAGCCGCAGTTGCCGTATATCAGAGCGATTATTAAGGAATTGCTCAGGATAAGGCCGCCAAACAAGATCGGAATGCACCATAGCACCAGTGAGGATGACTGGTACGAAGGGATGTTCATCCCAAAGGGGTCGATTGTCATGCTCAACTGGTGGTAGGTATCCTTGCTCCCAAATTATTGCGTGTTTAAAACAACTGACCTAATCTAGGGCAATCAACTATGATTCGAAGAGATGGGAGTCTCCATACGATTCAAGCCAGAACGATATCTCGGCTATGATCTACCAGCAGCCTCGTATATAAACGCGGCAGACCCTAATAAACGGGATCATGTTTCTTATGGAGCAGGGCGGAGAGTATGTCCCGGTGTACATGTTGCAGAAAAATCAATGTACTTGAATATTAGTCGGATCCTGTGGGCATTCAACATAACCAAGAAAACGAAAGACGGAAATGTTGTAGAGCCGCGAAACAAATTGGTTCCTGGGTGGATGTGTATTCCAGACACGTTTGAATGCGCTATCAATGTACGATCTAGCAAGCATGCGAAGATTATCGAAGACCTGTGGGCTGAAGCCAAAGCCGGACTCGATGAAGACTGAAAGGTTGATGGATATGAGCTTCGTGCAATCATTCTGGTAGCTTAACCATATAATCGGCTTCATGTGACTACTTGATTACCCGCTCATTTTGATATTTTGCAAGACCAAACAGTGTCCCATGGATAGATTGGCGTTTAACGATTTAACATCTAAAGATCGAAGATGGATCATATTCACGAAACCAGAGGCGGTGAGAAATTGCCTAGGCACAAACCCCGACGCCTCCTACCTAGGTATATAAGGCAAAATAAACAAATGTCCATTACCGAAGTACAAGGGCATGACACTTGGTCAAGTGGCTCGGGTCAAATTGTACTTACGGGGTCGCCAGGGACGATAGAAACTGGGGAAACAAAAACGACAAAACAAAACAACAACAAAAATCGACAAGAGATGTAGGCAATCGACCGGGCCGAACTCTTTTGCCATTTTGATACTTAATCTCTAGGAATTAAATGCTAAATTTTTAAAGATCATTTTTGTCATTTTTATCTTTTGTTTTGACGCTTTTGTAAAGCGAAAGGCCACGGTTAAGCGAGCGAGAGCCGCCCCCTGAATGTCCACTTGGGGCCCATCCCGCTGGCTATGGCAGAGAAGAACATCGACGGGAGGGTGATAGTGACTATACATTGGCCGTTTGCGCTACAGATTCTGAGCTACCGTCTGAGACGCGCAAAAAGAAGAGTGAAGGGAGCGGATATCGATCTTTTGCACTCCATGAAACTTCAGGAGCAAGCGCGATGAACGGACATCGCTCGCAAGCAAGACCGATATCTTCAAAATCAGTTGGCACCAGGCGCGAGTCGCAAAATACTGTGGAGGACGGAGGCTTTATAGACTGGGTTGGTTCCGCGTTTGTTCATGGCTCTAGTAGAGTAGTGATGACGGGTACTTGCATTTAATCTCATCACAAGCCACCCGGCCAAAACTTGAGAGCAAACAAACGCCTAGCGAACGACCTCGACCATCTCATCGATGAATCGGTCTCGCTGCACTTATACGGCAAGGAGGGCAGCGAGATAGCGGCAGCCTAACTTCTCAATCGTTTGGTTTAATTATTAGCTGAGTCGGCATCGTTACGCCGCTTGCTTTGGGTGCTTGGACTTACGATCGGCCATTTTTAGGTTCTGAGGGTCCATTTTGAGACGTGATCTAAACAACAACACGGGATGAGAATTCCCTTCTGGCATTCAGGAAGTCAGACATCATGCGATTATTGAAATGTATGAATTCATACACCCAAAGCCAATATCTGCACTCTGCGATCTTGCCATTGTGTGGAAGGGGCAGCAAAACATTGGCCGAAGCCCAGCACTATCTCAAAGAGCAGTGGGCGGGATTTCCAATGATGAAGGCATTTCTTGAACGATTACAATAAAGCGCGAGTCGGACATCTGAAAAGAGGACTCGAACGGACGAGTACTAGTACCTAGGTACTATAGCTGCCTTCGCCGCATCGTGCTCAACGCGTGTCCGTTCAAATGAAGTTAAGTTTATTTGTTTATTTAGCCTGGCGGATTCCGACCCGAGCCGAACTCTTTTCAGGCTGATATCAACTCCAGCTCTTGAAAAGCTCCACCACCATAAACCATGCACCACCCGCGAGCCATGCTGGACCATAGCGTGGCAAGGATTGAATTGGAGCCCGGCCATTCGTGGAGCAAGACATAGCTTTTGAAGCTTGTTTGTGCAGTACCTGGATGAGGCGGGGTACGAGTTATGTATTTCGAATGCATAATGGGCTATTCGTGGCATAGTTCTAATAAACCGTACAATACGACCATACGACCGGTCCCTCGGATCGTCGTAATGAGTATATTGATCCGGAAAGTGGCCCAGCCACGTTTTTTGTCCCGTCGTCAGACCTAGCTGCTAGTACAGCAAGTTCTATATTAAAGGGCGGTTGCCCGTCAAAGTCTTTCCTTCTAGTGCCCTCGTTGTTGTGAACTTACTGTATAATTGATACTGTTGTGTGGCTGCTGTTCCTGCAATTGGCGTAGAGACTTCAAGATTAACTGAGAAAGATGCTTCGTTTTACAGTGTTGTTGCTCCAGGCAACGTCCGCTGTTCTTGCTACTGCTACGCCCCGTGGTGGCCATCATGGCGGCAACTCCCCATGGGTTCCGCGTTTCAAGAACTTGGTAGCTTTTGGAGACAGGTGAGTAGGCACTCTGTGTACAGAATTGAAAGATACCCACCAACCAACATCAATTAGTTACACAGATGAGAGCCGACTGGGATATTTTTTTGAGCACAATGGAACAGCCCCACCGCCAGGGCTTCTTCTTCCTTTTGCCCCAGTGACCCCAGGTGGTGGCATCACCTGGGCTCGACGGGTCGCTGAATATACAAGTGCAACGCTCTATGATTATGCGGTTTCTGGGGCAGTCTGTGACAACAAAATCATCTCGCGATGGCTGGCAGGCACATCTCAGATGTTTCCCGACGTGGTGTACGAAGTCGATGCGTTCATAGCCGACACCAAATACATCAATGCGTCGACGAAGACGAACACCCTGTACACTGATCGGAAACCGGATAACACCGTGTATTCGATGTGGATTGGGACTAATGATCTTGGAAACGGCGCTTTCCTCACGGATAGCAGTTTGAAGGAGACATCCATTCCAGATTACGTCGATTGCATCTTTGACCGATTCGACTCGATATATAAGGCTGGTGGCAGATATTTTGTATTGATGAACAATGCACCATTACAACTTGCACCGTTATATGGAATGCCTCCCACAGGCTTGACTGAAAGTCATTACTGGACAGACAAAGTGAGCAGCATCGCTCCTCAACGTTTTCAATAGAGCTAACCAGAACGCAGCCAGCAAATATCACCGAAGTCAGTGGCAAGATGAAACAATACACCAAGCTCGCCAACTCCATCTTCGACTACCGGACTCCCTACGAATTACTCGTCGCCAAACGCTACCCAGGCGCGTCGTTCGCGATCTTCGATGTCAACTCCTTGATGACGGATATTTACAACAAGCCGTCCGAGTATCTTCAGGCGCCAGCGAATGTCACCCACGCATATTCCTTCTGTGACATAACAGGGGCGAACTGCGTAACGGAGCCAGGAACAGAGCTGAACCAGTTCATGTGGTTTGATGAGCTGCATCCTTCGGCGAAGGTAGATGAGGTTATTGGGCAAGAGTTTGTGAAGATAGTTAAGGGGACATCTGATTATACCACGTATTGGCCATAGGCCATCGTCTGGCCAATTGAAGATGGGATAGAGAGGGGAATTTTATAGAGTGAGCCGCAAAATTGGGCTGTCTTTGGACCTTCAGCACACTCACGCTAAATCTACAAATACATAATGATATTACCTGCGCTATACTGCGAAGTAGATTTGTGATCTGTTTTTCGTACATTTGGACCCTGTGTTGAGTTTAAGAGCCACGATGTGTCTCTAAATAGCTCTAGTGCCTCGGCTCCTGTAATTATAGCCGTAAACCAAAACTAGACTTACAGCTCCAAAGAAGTACATTTTAGAAACAAAATAATCTCCAGAATTCATATTGATTTATAAACCGAGATATTTTGTCTACACAGTAGTGCCTGATACTAGCTAATAAGCATTTCATTTCCACTGTTCCTCTCTATTATTACTCGCTACGCTGTGGAGCCGTCGCACTGTACCTAGTAGTACACTTTATTAGCCCACTGCTTTTGTACGCTGGCAACTAACTTTGCACACCGATGCAAGCCCTGGGGCTAATAAGCTATTCCGTCCAATAATTCATGCCCATAATAATACCCACGAACTACCTAAGGTACCTAAGGTACCTTAGGGAGTTATTCAAGGTCCAAGCAGCGTGATTCGGCCAATGCTGTGCATATAAAACCCGCCATTTCGCCTCCTCCCCACTTGTTTTTGGTCGCTTCGCGCTGCATGAAATTTCTCTCTTGTCCCTCTAACCTGACCCAGGCAATGATCCTGATCGCCAACCCCAACTACTCGCCCGCAAATCCAGTCGCCCGTCCAGTAGCAGCAGCGTTGAAGCAAGCAAGAAACCTGCAGCAGTTGTCAGTGCGACGCTGAAAGCCATTCTCCGAAACCGCCCCCACTGCTGCTGCTGCTGTCTGCTGTCTGCTGCTGCAACTCGCTGCGAACCCTTGGCTCCAGGCCCCCGGTCGTGCTGGCTTTGACTTGCACACTCACCACTCACCACCAACCTGCCAGATCCCGAGACCGATCTGAGTCTCCTCTAATTAGACGTCTTGCGCGCTGTCTTGCGGCGTCCGCCATGCCCGGCACCCTATCGCGTCTGTCCTAAGCATCAGCCATGTATGCCCCGACGTTTGGCTATGCGCCGGGCAACAACAGCTCACCGCAACCGCCGCCCTTCACCCCAAATGGCGGCCCTCCACAGCAGCAGCGGTACAACCAGCAGCAGAACCAGCAGCCTCAGCAGCAACCGGGCCAGCAGCCTCAGCACATGATGTATAACCCAGCGCAGACCGTTCAGTATGGCATCGGCCCTCCATCGTCGCCCTACGGCGCGACCAGGCCCGGCATGCCCCAGGGCATGGGGGGAAATGCAAGCGGGATGGGCGCGATGCAGCACAACGGTATGGCGCAGATGGGTGGTGGAGGAGGAGGAGGAGCTGGTGGTAGCAGCAGCAGTGGTAGCAGTGGTAGTGCCAACGGTATGTTGCACACAGGATCTCTCCTCCCCTAGAGCCTAGAGGCCGTCCGTTGCGGATCAAACTGTACGGCTTCCGCTTGACTTCGGATCCATAGCCAGCCGTCATTCGAGGGAAAAGCAGGGCTGTCGTCGGCGCTGCATCAGAGTGGCAGCCAGCCGGCCGACGATCTGCCAGCACGTTGACCGACACGATGTCGAGCTTTCCACCATGTCCATCTACCCTGGGTCATCGATACGCCCGATTCTGCGGACTGTAGCTGACATGTCTTCTATGAGCAGTACCGACATATCAAACCCCATACTCCAGCTCGCCGTACGGAGCAAGTATCCCCCCTTCGTCGCCCTCCAATCTCCCCCCGAACTTCATGCCCACGACATCTAACGCACCCTCCTTCCCCATGAACGCGCCAAATATGAATCAACAACATCAGGCACAGCGTATGCAGCCTCCTCCGACTACCTCCACACCCACCCAGAACACCGGGGCAAGAGGCTCCCCGTTCGGTGGTGCGCCACACAATAGCCCTCCGAATGTTGGCGCGGGTCAATCGCACCTTGCTACACCTCAGAGCGCGGGTCAAGCACATCTGCAAACACCGACCAATAACCAACAATCGCAGGGAGGGTCCATATTGACTCCACAGACACCAAATTTTCCTCCAGGTGCGCAAGGCGGCTCAAATACAGGGTCCAACATCGCATCTCCATTAAGCCCCGGGTCCGAAATGCGGGAGAAGGAGAGGGTCACATTATTACTAGATATCAACCGGGAGCTGCTGATGGAGGTTATGAGACTACAGACTTTCCAGGCAGAGCTGAAAAAGGAAGAGTCGAAGGATCATAGCACAACAGCTGATAGCGCTGGGGCTAGGGAGAAGGACAAGGAGAAGTTCGATAAAGAAAATCTGGAGAAATTAAAAGCTGTGAGCGGCAAGGAAATGCTTGAGTATGTGCCCTATCTTAAAAAGTTCATATATTGATCAGGCCCGCTAACGATTTTGATAGGTGTATGCGCCGGCTTCAGGGGAACCTGGGGTATCTTGCTGCTATTGCCGACCGCTCACACAAACCCTCTTCCCAAATCCCTCCCCACCCGGCATATCTGACAACACCAACTCTTGCACCTAAACCCTCGTTTTCAAAGTCAGCATCATCTTCATCGCCTAAAGCCGAAATCAAAAAGGACGAGTCGGAAGAGCAGAAGCTGGAAGATTCCGAGGAGGACCATATCGAGCTGATAAAGGACATGTACAAGAGATTACAGGCATTATTTCCTGGGGTAGACCCTAATAGGGAGCCCTCAACCCAGTCAAATAATCCAGCGGCAAGAACGCACGCACAACAACAACACCTACAACAACAAGCTGCGCAACAAATGGCACACAAACAGCAACAGGGCCCTGGCCAGGGCACTGATCAGAATCAGCAGCAGCAGCAACAGAAAATGCTGAACGATATGGCGAAGCAGAAAATGATGCAGGCTCAGCAGCTGGCCCAGCAACAAGCGCACAATTTACAGCAGTCGATGCAAGGGGTGAACCCACAGCAAGCTCATAATCGGTAGTTTATTTTCACTGTTGATCTGGGCTATCTTGGAGAGGCGGTATTTTTATGTCAAGTGAATATGTCAGGAGTACAGGGTCTGGAGGCACGAAAAACTAGAGGCGGCAAAATGATGGTTGTATTATGTTGCTGGGCGTTATCCAGGTAGCCTCTTGTTTTGGATATATATGCATGTGTGGAATGTGAAATGATAGAAAGAATGACCAGTTTGTCAGTTTTTAAAGAATTTTGCAAAATTCAGCTAAAAGGAAGATTCTTTTGTCTCCATCTCAAGGGCGATTCTACAAAACATACAATCTCTGCTGATCCTACAGCTGCGCTATTACTGATTATTGAAGGGGCTCTCGTAGTTATGAGTGTATACTGTTACGGGGTTTCTACGGAACTTCGATGTGACAGAACATCTGATCTTATACCATCCAAGTTACCTACCCCTTCCATTTGAACACGAGGAATTCATGTGCTCTAATTACTCTCAATTACTTTATCCCCAGTTTAGCAGCCGCAATACTTTTACTCCAGCTAAACCTCTTGTTGCCAGTATTAGAGCGCAGCTAAACAGTCTCTTCCACGCATCCTTCTGATTTCTTATTCCCAAGCACTAACTGGGATATTTCTCCTTTAGATATAATTCCTTGGTATAGGTTCTTTAGCAGCATAAAGATGAGCAAAGGTGTTCGATAAAAAAGCAGTTCGTCACCATGCCAAGCGGGATCGCCAGCAGGGATCTTGGCGATAACGGCTTTTGCTGTAAAAGGGGTAGACTGAGGTCGACTGCTGCTGTTCTCTAGCAACATCAATATCAGACTCCCACATCTCTATTTAAAAGCTTAAATACTTCTCCACGTTGGGTAATTAGGCTACAACTAAATATACATAACACCTATCGTCTAAGTATAAAGCAGGCGGGGGATAGAGACTTATGTTATATCACGTGACCTCGAGCTACTACCCCTATCGAATCCTCTTTTCTTAATAATCTTCTCCTAGTTAGACTTGATGCTATTATATACTTAATCCTATAGTCCTAAGCCCATGAGTTAGCACCTAGCGACCTCTTTATTTATTTATTTAGATTAAGTAATTGATGACTTATATAACTATTATAAGAGAAGAGGCCCCAATAACCTGCCCCGAAACCAGACTCACCGGCTTCGAGACAAACGATATAAGCTCTCATTTCTTCCTACTTAGCCGCGGCCCTCACTAAATCCCCAAACCTAGTCCCCACCTCCCTAGCTAACACCGCTGGATTGCCGACCTCCACAACCTCCCCTGTGTCCATGACAACGACCCTATCAAAGTCCATAATCATGTCCAGCCGATGGCTAACCGCTATAACAGTGTAATCCCTAAATTCAGCTCTGATAATCTCCTGGATAACATGTTCCGTCTCATGGTCCACACTCGAGCTCACCTCATCCAATAACAATATACCGCGATCTGAGCCACCGCCCCCTATCCCCAGATTCCGCCCCCTGATACGACGTCTTAGTAGAGCGCGCCCAAGTGACATGAGTTGCTGCTGTCCGGCGCTGAGTGTCCCCGCGCTCATGCCTGAGTCTAGGCCGCCCCGCTCTTGAACGAACTGCCACAGGCCTACGGCTATAAGGACAGCTTGACATTCATCGGATGTTGAAATGTCGGTCGGGTCCAGGTTAGCCTGGAAGGTGGTTCCGTCGGGCAAGAACACGGCTTCCTGGGGCACTGCTATTATACGCCGACGTAGCGCGGTCCGATTTATGCGGTGGAGCGGCGTGTTATCGATTACTGCGTTCCCTGCGGTCTCTGAGAGGGGATCGAGGAGCTTGAGGAGTAGGGCGATAAGGCTGGACTTGCCGCTGCCGGTACGGCCACAGATGGCGACTTTCTCGCCTGAGTTAATCGTTAGGTGGATATCGCGGAGGGCTAAGTTAGGTGAGCCGTCGGTTTGGTCTTCCGAGCTTCTCGGGGCGTTAGCATTGTGGTTGTATTCGTGAAGATATATTTCTCTTACTCATAATTCGCGGATATGCCCTTCAACTCCACCACACCACTCTGAGGCCACTGTTCAGGAGGAATGATGTCCTCTTCATCTCTGTCCTCTGGCTTGACGTTTTCATTGAACGTCTTGAGCCTGGCTACCGCTCCAATAGAAGTTTCTAGCCTGGTGTAGAACATGACAATGCCTGAAAGGTTCTCTCCGAAACTAATGAGTGTGTACAAAGAAGCACCGGCGAAACCAGAGTTGGAGTGAAGCCGGACGGCAAGAGTCGTCAGAGCCACTGCCATCACCATAACGACGAGGTCGAGAACGAGGTTCAGCCACTCTTGAATCATCATGAGGAAATACGCGGGTCGTTGACTGGAATTAATTAGGCGAGCGTTCTTTTGGACATCATCGGGAAGAAAACCTGCATATTTCTAGTGTTAGCAGCCATGCTATGTCTAAATCCAGGATGCCGCAAAGCGTCTTATTAGAAGTGCATTTAGCGTCGGCCGTGATTTCATATATTACTCACCAAAGGCCCTCAGAGTTGTAATACCCCTAAGAGTGTCAAGAAAATGCGTGCTAAACGAATGCAGATTAGTATAGAGTATAATAGCCGCCTAGTATATGACAGTAGGTGGCGGTAGACTTACTATAAGGGACTTTTAGTCTCAAGGTCTAGCAATCTTAGCTGCCTAGAAGTCCGTAGGTAGAACCTTTGTACAATATAGAGTAGGGCGCCGAGGAGCGGGTAGCTTATAGCTAAGTACAGAGACGAAGTGAGCATAACAGCGGCTTGTCCGACTGCTTGAAAGACCTGCGAGTTCCGTCAGACTATTTCTCCCGAGATCTCTCCAAAGACGAGTGGCAATGTTATTGCAGACTTCCGCCTAGTGTCCAATTACAATAGACTTACACAGAACAGGGTATTCAACGTTGCATCTGGCAGCTCTGTATCTATAAGGTTCAGATCTTGTGAAAATAAGTTTGTGACGACACCAGTATCCGTCTTGGTGAAGAATCGTAGGGGTGCTCGAATAAGTGTTCGCAAGGCATCCTGATGGAGTTTGGCACCTGCTCTTTTGACAGCGACGACGAAGAGCGCGATACCGAGGAGCAGCAGCGATATCAAGCCGGAGATTTGAAGCAAAGCATAGATACCGGCGTAGTAAGCGAAAGGGTGCACTGGATCTTCCGAGTAGACGTCATCAATCCAGTATTTGAGCCCTGCAATAAGTGACATTAGTTCATAATGCTCTAGATTTTAGGACTTGTTACATCTGAAATGCCAAGCCCGTCGGGGTTCTCCTGTCAGAAGAGAAAGCTGGCTCACAAATGGTTGGAAAGTTCGTGAAGAAACCCCAAAGAGCAGCGAAGAACAAACTACATGCCGCCAGGAACAACCCCATGCTCTTAAAGTAATGCTTGTATACTGTTTTATCACCAATTTTCCGTGATTCTTCCGTATCTAGTGGAAGGGATGATGTGGTGGTCGTCGTTATATGGAGCAGTTGTGGCTTCGATTCCCGCACACTCTTCTTCAACGTCATTTCCGCCGATGAAGCATCGCTGTCTGAAGAGTCCCTTAATCCTAGACGCTGAACATACCCCTGACTGGTCATTAGTTTGTTAAAGCTACCTTGCTCGACAATACTGCCTTCTCCGAGTGTTATTATATAATCCGCCGCAGGTAGATGTCTGACACTATGAGTGCACAACACGACCGTAGATCGTCGTCGTCTGAGCAGTCCATCTGGCCCGAAGACTTGCCGGAAGACCTGCTCCTCGGTATCCGCATCTAAACCACTAAAGATATCGTCTAGTACTAGCATATCAGACTGCAAATACAGAGCTCGCGCGAGAGAAACGCGTTGTTTCTGGCCCCCGGATAAGGCGATCCCATCAGATCCGACATTTGTTCGGTCACCTTGTGGGAGTGTGACAAAGTCGAAGCCCAGAGCTGTAGCTTTGATGACTTCGGCATATCTCTCATTGTTGAACGGAGAGAATCCGACAATGTTGTCTCTGACCGACCCGTTCGAGAGGAATGCCGTTTGGTCACAGAATCCAATGTGGGGGAACCTAGAGCTTAAAACCACGCTGCCTTCGCTGAAAGGAATCTCTCCAAGTAGTGCCTTGCACAGCGTAGATTTCCCCGAGCCAACAGGTCCGACGACAATAGTGAGCGAGGACTTGGATACTCGAGTATTTACGTTCTGCAAAACGAACTTGTCTGCTTCCCAACCAAACTTACCGTTCTTGATGACAACATAATTCGCCAGGTCTAGTTCTGGATCAGAGGAAGCTGCGGTGTCCCCTCCGGCCTTCTCTGTATTTTGCTTTATATCAGCAAGAACTTGGCGAAAATCATGGCGAGTTTCGCACTCCAAGAAGGCTTGGATTCGACCTAAACAGGCCAGCGCAGAGACGAGCTCAGGGGCAGATTGAAAGATCTGCAACAGCGGGGTAGCTAACAGCGTAAGGAAAGAAAGACTCGTGAAAACCTTCGACGCATCCAGTGTCCGTTGAGTGAATGCGAAGGTAAGTGGCGGGGCGATCAGCAGCGGAATAAAACCAAGGAGCGCCGCAATGATGAATATCTTGCGGCATCGGGCTCCCGCAGCTAGCTCATCGACGCGGAGCTTCTGTACGAAGTCGCTGACGGCAGCAGAGAGGCCAGATATTTTCAGGTTCTTCATGCTGGCGATGACTGTGGCCGTCAGACCGACACGCTTCTGGACTCCTGCCATCCAGGCCCTCTGCGAGTCCCCAGTGAACTTTATAAGGATCCCCAAGCCGACAAAGCAGACTATAACAAGTCCCATTGGCACGACAAAGACTACGCCAAGTCGGAGATACAACATCCACCCAGCCAGGGCAGCCTGGATCATGCCCGCCCAAATATCATGCAGAGACCTGAAGCCCATCTTAATTCGCTCCATATCTGTGCTCATTAAAGTCAGCGCAGCGCTGTCATCGCTAGTTCCGATACGAGCTTTTGTGGCTTTGATGAAGGTCTCGGTGACTAGTATGGACCTTGCCATAGTACGCATTCGGTGGTGGAGGTACCTGTACATATGTATAAGCAGCGGAACTTGCTAGTAATTCTTTTGCGGATTTTACTATACCAGTAGAAGGCCCGGGAGATAGCAATTCCCCAGTAAATCAGTATACTAGCGCCGATAAAGCCATATCCGACATTCGCCTCAAGTTCAGACTGGGATAGGTAATCCAATAACTTTTCAATAAAAAAAGGTTGGCAAAGCGTGAAGCCAAGAAGAGCCAGACGTATAGGTATGGGAAGTAGGAGAGGGACTTTTAGCGTGCGCATTAGCACCTTCAAAAGACCAAACTTGTCGCCCCTTAGTTTGGAGTAATCCATGTTCCTAGAGAAATCGTCGTGAAGCAATTTGGCGTTAAAGGAGCTATCAAGGGGGTAAAGGTCCTCAATCGTCAAGACTTTTCTATATCCCATCAGGAACATCTTGTTAAGCCAAAAGAAGACGCCGAGGGAGAAGATGCTGCTAGTTTCCTCTGGGCTGTGCTCCTTCTTGTCCCAGCTTACCCATCTGGTCTTTTGTTGTGCTTCTAATAACAATATTACGGCCTTCAGAGCTATAGCAGCACAGAAGATGCGGCTGTAGGTGACCTCGGGCTTGTCATCCGATGATAGAAACAGCGTTCTTGCCTGGGCCGCGTCCGGGAGAAGAATCAGAAACAAGTAGCCGTTCAGAAGCACCGACGGCCTTGGGCTTCTGCTGTGATCAACAACACTTAGCGTTATCATGAATAGGGCTGACACAAGCTTGAGGGCCGAAGCAGCGATAAACATGCTGGATACGTGGAAGGACCTAACCGCAACCAAGATGAGGAGTGAAAGTTCAAGCGCGACATAGGTTGTGATAGCACCCTGGAATAGTTTAATGAGCACGTTGAGATTATACATTCGTATACTTAGAGGCAGAGCATACCAATTTGATGAGTTGCAAAACCGGAGCATTGACCACGGTGGGCTTCCGTGCCTGGGAAAGCGTCCGCCATAATGATATTACGATGAACAAAGTGGACGGTATGATGGAGAAGAATAGCTGCTCGAACTGTAGGTTGAAGTCAAATTCCTCTTGGTTCAGCAGCAGCAAGTTATCCTCTCCAGTAGCGAAGGGCATCTTGGACGCCTAAACTCGCCGGCCGCTTTCAATTCGAGTTGATTTCGTTGTTTAGTAAGTAAATAGCGCCCCCGTCCTGCGGCTCCTTCCTTTGCATTTCGAGATCCCGATGGTGTTTCCAAGGCTAAAAGGTCGTTAGAGCTGGCTGATCAAGTGAGTCGGCCGCCTAGAACATCAGTTGAGGTAAATAAGACGCCATTGAGGAGAAGATTGGGCATACAGCGAAGATTCGTCAGCTCATTTAGATTTTGAGTGGTGATGCAGCTGTTGCCTGATGTTGATGACAAGAAGGTGCAGTTGTTGGGATTATGAGTAACGAATAAGGCAAAGTGGTAATTGTAAGTGGATATAGCCAAAGTAAGGGTAACCCAAAGTACCTATGGATAAGGATGATTAAAAGTTGACCTAATCCCAAAAGTATAAGCCTTGTGGGTGGTAATAAGATGTGCTGACGCCAAGCCTGACTTAGCAACACTGAACCGCATTATGACAGCAATCGGCCAATTCTCAGCGGCAGCTCTCGTCCCTATCCGTACGATGTAAGTTCGCTTCAATAGGATGATAGTATTAGTCTGAAGAGGAGAAGCCCTTCAGGGCCAGTTACGAATTTACACTGCATGGGTCGGGTCGGGTCAGTGCGAAGTAATCAGCCAAGGGTCACCTGACCCAACATCTTCCGCTGAAAGGCTTCTCCTTCCTTCTTGAGTTAGACTTGAAAATATCACAAACTTGATCCTACAACTTACCATTTGTAACTAGCCGTTTCTAGAACATCTACGTCGATCTTGTCGTACCTCGAAAGCGCTCCCACCTGCCCTGAATGTGACCTGGTTCTGCGAGTCGTGGAGGAGTGAAAGGATGGTTGGATAGGTGAAACCGTGAAAACAAGGATGGCCGAGGCTTGATCTCTATCAGCTATGAGTATAAAAGGCCTTTTATTTATGATTAGCTATGATCGGATTATTATTGGATCAGCCACGTAAGGGGGAAAGGGCTGCCCTGTGGATCTAAAAGTCATTGATTCATTCCGGTTCTTGCGACGATGCAACCGTGCGTATTAGTTGCAAACCAGCAACATCTATAGCTTAGAGCTTTAAGTTGAGCTTGCTTTTAATATACTGATAGCTAACAGAGGAACCGATGTACGAAGAGCCAACTTGTGAAACTTCTCCACCCGAAGAAAATTCTCGGCCAGACTCTGGACATTGTTGAGAACTCATCCTCCCAATCTGCATTCGATCCAGCCGCGAAATGATTATCCCATTGCTTCGAGCACGACAAGGCTTACAAACCACTGCATATATACCTCATACTGCGGCGTCTCCTCAACGTGGGTTCGTTAGATGACTCCGCGAGCCATTTCTCTTTGAGGCCACTAAACCTGCCCTTTACGGTTGTATTAGCTATTGCTGTGGATTAAACTCAAGGAACGTTTTAACCACGATGACGGAACACGTACAATCGCCCTCTCTCGAAATTCTACTATCTTCAATGCCTCTAAGGAACCAAGATGCGGTTGCTGTTGTCCGAGGCCTCAAAATCTTTGTTCTTTAGGTGGGTTCACTATGCATTGTTCAAAACAATTCATTCGCCTAGCCCTAGGACGCATCTCAGATGGACCTCATCCACCTTAGCTCTAATGTCATAATCACGGTATTTGAGCCTGCAACCTAGAAGTCTAGGTTCTCAGGGAAACGGCGTTTCGCAGATCCTGGCTGGCCGCGCAGTTTCGTGCCCCATATCCCAATTGCAGCTGGAGAGTCCCCGCTTGAGATATTCATACGGCCGGAGGCTAGTTGTGGGGTTGAGGATGAGGGAATATGCTCCCTGGATAGTTGAGCCTGGTGCCTTCAGGAGGGCTTGTTGCTCAATCACAGGTTATGTTTCAACGGGAATGAAACGGTCTGAGAGTGTCCACGCCGGAAGATATGCGAGTGTGGTCATAGGTTATGGGTACCGCAGACTACGGAATATGGAAAGCTTGGTGCATCCCTAAAACAGAGAATGGTGAAGGCGATGCCAACTTTATCAAGGCTACAACCTCCGGTTAACCCTCGAGAAGACACGAGTCGACATACCCTCGCTTCCCTGGTCATCCTAGTAAAGGTTATAAAACATAGAAGGCCCTTGTCTCTGAATATTTAACTCGGCCCCTTTCTCGAAAACCAGCTAAATTGAGGGCAGTGTCCGGTTTGGCTAATACTGTTCGTGATTGCAGGGCGAAGATAATGTTCCCAATGAATATCTAGCCCGTCTCTAGAAAAGAGAATTCCATTTTGACCTCACCTAGCGGGGTAGCAGAATTGGCTAGAATATAAGAATACCGACAGAGTTGGCAATAGAGAGTCACAGGTCAACTTCCCGGCTTGGCCATAGGCATCCGTTCAGGGATCGGTCGCCCCCGATTTTCCCTCCCGGTATCGAGCTAGAAGTACACTGCAAAACCAATGCATCAGCACAAGCTCGACATTGTCGGGTGCCTCAAGCAGCCTCCTGATGACCGAACTGCCAGGTCCACAGGCGGTCGTGTTATGTTAACAGGGGCTCGGACGTCCGTGGAACTAGTCGCGTTGGGCACCCCGAGGGACAGTCCTATCAGAGTCAGGACTGTCAAGAGCAAAGTGAGATCATTTGTACGATTTAAATATTTACAAAGTGCAGTGGTATTTCTGGATAAACGAGGAGCGTAAACATTAGGAAAAAGGATACCCAGGTGCTCTGCTGGTTAAAGGACAATTTCCAAAATCGGTGCTGCGTATTGGGCTGTGATTACCAACACCCAAAGAACGATGACGAGGGATCGAAGAGAGAAGGGCTCTACTGCTTTAGACTAATTTCCTAGGGAGGCTTCTACTGGTAGGTATTTAGGATCAGGGGTAGACAACATGTGGCGCGAGACATCATGATGATATCTGGTCCTCAGGGTATCTCCAATCGTTAAAGGGGCTTTAGAGAGAATCGATATCTGTGTGTGGGAAACCTATTCAAACCCACCCGACTGCCCATTGTTCGATAATGTTGAGACTGCCAAGATCGAGATTGTATAACTTGTATAGTACGATTTTGTGGGAGTTCCGCGATCTAATAACATGTCAGTTAGCTTAGCCTTTGTTAAATGCAATAATTATCCAAGCTTACCTCCCGTCGCATCCCTGCTTAGACGTAAGTTCCTCGCTCTTTGTCAGAAGACACATACATGTTGTGATACTACTAGTAACTCCAGCTGTTTCAATCATAGCACTTGGTTGTTTCAATCAGAGCATCTGGTTAACCCCTGAGATAAAACTTCACTTTAGCAAATTTGGCTAACCATCCAACTCAAAACTTTGACTTGCTTACTTCTAAATATCTATAAAATAGAGTGTCCAATTCTGTTAAAGAGAGTGCCAGGCACGAAATAATTATAACAGGGTGGGATGATATTAAGCTTGCTAAATGGCTGAGATGGCCCTGGATAACTTGAAGGCGACACTAGTTAAAGGGCCGTGAACCCAGAGGACGGAGAGCAAAAAAAGGGCAGGCGACGCGTCGCCTTTTGCTATAGAGGGTTGTCCCGTAGATAGAGAGGGAGGCCATTGTCACCTTCACGTTAATAGTAAAGCCAATACTTTTCAGTGATGTGAAGTTCCGGTAAGGTACAGGGCTTGGGCAGTGATTGGGGTGAGAATGATGTTATGTGCTTATGTCCTGGGTATACTTCCTGTTATGAAAGGAGAGCTATGAAGATATGGATGGGAAATAGGCAATGGGATCACGATACGTTACGATGGAGCAGTGAGGTTGTGGAAAACACCGATGTAATTTGTTCGTTGGTTATCAAGAGCCCATGATACCGCCAACGTTTTTCATATCCGAATTTCAGCAACTAAAGAGCATTCCCAATATCAAGGAGAGAATGAGAACGCCATGTGCCAATGTATAATCCCTTCCTGTACTCCGGTCGAAGAAGTTCAAAACCCACCCACCAGAGTAAGGTGAGAATAGAAAATTGCCCTTGGTCTTAGACGAAGTGCCTATATCGCGTCACAAATTAGCATTTGTCTCGCCGACGCGCCGGGGGAGGGAAGGTACATACCACTCAATGTTGGTAACACCCCAGGGAGAGGAGTCAGTAAGGTCGTCCCAACTGCCGACACTGAGATCGACATGGTTGGCATCGCAGGAAGGACAAACATCTTGCACGGTAGTGGTGATAACCTTGCCTTTGCCGCCTACACCATTGTGGCCACCAGTGTTGGTCATCTGGATCTGACGGCCGCAATAAGCCTTTCCATTAGCGACTGCAGCAATGCGAGCGCTATCGGGGTTGACAATGCCGCAAGCACCAGTTCCGCCTTGCTGAGTGTAGACGGTTGCAATGCCAGAGTGACTATAGGTTGTGAATGACGGTTAGTAAGAGTTGTGTTGTGGATTGAGAAGGGAAGAGACTTACGCATCGCGTTGGACCAAGGTGCCATTGCCATCAGGGGTAGGAGTAGCACCGGCGAGGGAAGCCACTAGAGCCAGAACAAAGGAAGTGTACTGGAGTTGCATCTTGAAAGATGTTGTTGAGCTTGTGTTGGATGGAAGGGTTGGAGGTTGATTGATTTGTTTTGGAAGTGGAAGTTGTTTTGTTTTGGAAGCTGAGTGTGGAGGATGTTGTTGTTGTTGTTGTTTGGAAAGAGGAAGAGAAGGACGAATCCCCTCCAGCTTAAATAGGAGTCCAGCCACGCCCACCGCCCTCTACCTGAATTTGTTAGCTTGGTTCCTGTTTGACTTGTGTTTGACAGAAGGCATTCACCGTCATGGTATTGCCCGTCAGGCTACCTACCGCGATGTATACCGCTGGGTGAGTGCTGATGAATCTCAAGAGCGCCAGGCGAGGCTCGGGGGCGGAGAAATAGCATGACCGACAGACTTCTTAGAGACATAGATGTGCCGTGCTTAACATGAAGGGTATATGGCGAAGACAAGTTCTATCATGATGTTGACATTTTAGTCCACTTGACAAGTTAACAACACCCCACAGGAGACACCACTTGACAACTTGACAGCAAATAGCTATGGCACTTGAAAGATAGATAAAAGGGAGAGGCTTCACTTCGCAAAACTGTAGATTTTAAGTTATCAATATATATAAGAGTTAAGTGGTGCTATACAGAAGTCAATGGGACGGGGCTATGTAAGTACACAAGTCCTATAACTGTGTGTATAACCTACCAAAAGAGAACCACCCGCTTACTATAATGTACCTCTACATTGCGGAGCTATGAGTATAATATATAACTATAGTACCATAGCACCAATTGACAAGTGGACTTCCATCAAGATCGCCATATGGATGCTTGGCTATTTGATAAACTTTTATGTATAAACACAATCTCAGTAATCGACTATAGAGGCTATCCCATGACACGGCGTTGCATCCTGCAAGCCTTGCCTTTGATCCATATCATGCGAATTGAATTCTGTGGACGGATCTCCCTAACTCAGCTACAGACAGGCAACTTGCGTGGTCAAATGAGAGCTAGCCGGCATTGTATGACACAACTAGCGAAAGCTTATACAATGCAAGAGGATGGAGACGAGTTTTCATAACACAAAAGCAATGCAAACAGTAGCAACTCTTCAATCCTCAACAGAGAATCGCTATCATTCAACCATAATTGCTATTCAGCAGCCAGTGGGCAACCATGAAGTTGATGCTGGAATCGGAACGAGCCACCCCCAGTAAAAGCTCAATTTGGCATCAGCTGACTCAGCTGGCATACGGTAACTACCCACCAGATATATTGGAAGTAGTCTATGGATAGCTGATAAATAAATACAAGGCAATTACTGGTTTGGACTATCCAAGTAATTCAAAATAAGCAATAGCGGACTGAGGGTTGGGGAAAAGCTTTTATATCAAGGGGATGATGGGTGTAATAAATCGAAATGCAGCAACGCAACATGATAGTACGCTGATAATTCGTAAATGGAGGTTAAGGGAGACAGGGTCAATTACTGATTCAAGTCTTGAAGCAAGACACTATGAATTCTGGTGGAGGTGCATGGGTGAAGGTGGTTCGACTCCCAAGGATCGGCACGGTAGATCACAACACCCGCCAGTACCGCACCGACTATTTCAATCCGTACCGCAATGAAACCTCAAAGTAACGATTGGGGCCAGTTTATGAGTATATATATACTTACTCTGGCTACGTGGAAAACAAGCAGGCAGGTTATGTAGCTGCAATCATCACGCCAGATAAGTGAGCAATTGTTGAACTGCCCGCCATCACCAAACTCCACAAAGGTGGTGCTTGCCCATTTTATGACGTGCGTAAACACAAGATATGCTACTAATGTATTGATTGTATATTCTTGCTTTGGCAATCAAATGGAACGCCGAAGCCATGGCAGATCCCTATTCGATGAGAATTATGGCTTGACTGGCTGGGTATCACCGAGCTCCACATATCAATGTACTGTACTGTCAGTTTGGCAACAGTTCCTTAATCATCATTTGGGGCGAACGCAAGAGAGCAAGCGGCGCTCACTCTAGCAACCAGAAAAGTACACCCCCAACTGGTGTGACAACTAGTGCCTTGGTGAGCTAGCGATTACAGCTCCTTAATAAAAACAATAGGTTATCAGTTCTAAGGTGTTGATGACGATGCCCCCGAATACAAAGAGCCGAACGATTAGGGAAAACAAATTACATGTAGACTCTAACTTCTGATTGCTACAGTCAGGATATCACTTCCTAGTCCAATCAACGGGGAGCTGTGAGAAAATGGAAATAATAACCACCAAGAAGCAATATGAGAATCGTACTGAACTACAGCGTAAATGACGATGAAGTCAAGGATTCTTGATTTGGTGATATTGTGTGCAAGGAAAGCATAGGGACTTCAAAAGGCCGGAGTTGCTTTGCTAGCTTAGAACTACACTGTACTACAGTAGTGTGCACCTCAGACGTCATGCAAGTATACCATCTCACAGTCCACCGCATCACCATTACCTTCAAAGCACCAGGGTCACGTCTATGCAGGTAAGAAACAGTTTCGCTCAATTTAATATCCATATCTAACTACTCCCCATAGACATCCCTCTGCGTAAAACGAGAAGAAACGAAGAAACGACGCAAGCCATGCAACAAAGAACACAACGCACGCATAACCCAGTCATAAAAACCCCATCAAACGAAAGAGGAAACGCAAATTGGGAAAACTTCGAGTATCACCATACATACATCATACAATTATCATGAAGTCATGCATGTTTGCTAAGCGCATATTCGTTCCATTTGCTTCGCGGAGAAGCGTGCCTTGTTCAACAGTCGTCGTTCGTATCGTATCAATGGCCTCCGTATACCCACCCTTTCATTACTGGTAACGAACTCTAGCTCCAATACCATAGGCACCCACCACCCATTGTAAGTGTTTTACACTCTCGCATCTCTCAAGGAGAGTTTGGAATTGCGAAGCACTTGAATAGCTTACGAGATAATCAAAGGCTCCTCTTCCTTTAAGGCGCTTGCAATCTCTCCAACAGGTGCGGCGGTCTTGAACTCCTCCACAGGCGCGGCAGGGAAGTCCTCGCTCTTGTATGCTGAAGTGGTTTCCTCCTTTCGAACAGTAGTCGGCTCCGCCGTGATGGGGTCGATCTTAACGGGCTTGGCCGATGCAATGGGTGAGGCGGATCTTCCACGAGCAGTTCCAATCATCTCTTGTGCCTTGGAAGAGTACTCGCCAACATACTGCTTCGTGGTCTCGGTGGCGCGAGCGGCATGGTGACTAGCGAGCTGGCGAACTTGCTCGGTTTGCTGATTGGCAATCTGAACGACCTGGGCGAGGTGCTCATCAATGAGCTCCTTGTTGGTCTTGTAGATAAGGGGCGCCAGGAAAAGGACCGAAGTTGCGATGAGAGAAAGACCCCAGATTGGAACGACCTTGATTAGGAAGTAAGAGATGAAAGCAGCGACGAAGGCCTATGAATGGTCAGCAAAGATCATAGCAGTCCAGGGCGGCGACTTACAGCTGCAGAGGCAAAGACATTCTCTGCAAACAGAATACGCTGAGACTCGATAACAAAGAAGTTGATGAACTCTTGAACGTCGCCGAGGATAGAATCGAGGGTCGACTTCGACACGGTGAAGTACTTTCTTGGGCGAAATTGCGAAGTAAGGCCAGTGCCCAAAACAGCCTTTCCAGCAATCTCAGCGAGGACAGTTACACCCAAAGTCATCCAGGTGACCTTGAAGGTATATCTGAGTATATCGAGATATCGGGCAGCGAAGATAAATAGCACAACGGAACCGTACGCGATGGCCGAGGCTCGGGGATTGTTCCATGACAACAGGCTGGAGAAGAAGGAGTGGTAGTGGGTAAGCTGTTGGCCGGTAGCGGCAGGGGTTGCAGGTGTGGTGCGGGAAGCGGCAAGATTCGAGAATTCGGCTTGGGTCTTTGCAGTTTGGTCCTTGACATTGTCCACAACAGGTCCTGTTGGAATGCTATTAGTATTGCTTTCGGACTATGCGGCAAACAAAGAAAACATACCGTTGGTAATGCTTTGGGTCAATGGATGATCGGCAACTGCGTTAGATGCAGCGGAGGTATCTGAGATGATGGGTTAGTGGGAGCTAGAGCTAGAGCTGAGCATGAAGCTTCTCGGGGGAACTGTTTCAAGATTAGCAACGAGAATCAATGGCGCTGGCTGGGAGCTGCAGCATACCTTACTGTTGGAGACGGCGTTCTTGGTTTTCCCCAGGCCGGAAGAGCCATTGCTGGCGCTGTCCTCGATGGAAGGCATGACGATGTCTTTGTGTTCGAGATCAGACATTTACTGTCGGAGTGCGGTGGAACTTGGCTTTTAGCGGTATTTGCACCGTACTGAGCAGATAGTAGCACGTAGGTAGCAGCGGACGGGACTGGTATTGGTATTGGTATGCTATAGGGTAGAATGTTGAATTTGGAGAGAAGTTGTGGTGTTGTGGGATGATGTTCGGGGGGGGGGGAGGAGGAGGGAGAGTGGTGCTTGTTTAGGTTCTGGCTGCTTCGGTGCTGTGGCACATGAATTTATTTGCTGTGAGTCGGTGGAAGGTAGGAGGTAGGGGAGGAGCAAATCGGGCTAGACCATTGCGCACACGACACAGCTTTTTCCTGGTTTTCTCCTTTGTTGTGGCTTGACGCGCTGGAGCTTCGGGGAGTTGGGGAATGACGTGTGGCTTGGGTCTGGATTCGCACGTGAGAATACGTCAACGGCGGATGAAGACTTGCGTCGAATCTACGGAGGTATATAGGTCAAGGTGGCTAGAATGCCTTGAATTATTCTTGCTGGTAGCTACAGTCAAGGCTAGTAATGCCTTTCTTTCCCTGTCTTTCCTCTTCTCATTCTGCCTCGTCTTCCTTCTCTTATCCACCCTCAAGACTTCATTATTTGGGACTTCCAGGCGAATTCTACCCAGTGCTCTACGAATTTGGCATGTGGTCGTGTCACGCAGGACCGCGAATGTCTCGATGACTCCCACCTGCTGACGACGACGACCACGAAGACCACGAAGCAACACTTCGGAATCGATCAGGGTCAGGATATCTGTCTTCTTGAAATATCGCGATGGTCCAGAACCAGATCAGAGAAGTGCCGGGGCGCACGGTCTGACAGTCAATTTCAAAACACGTGCTAGCTCGTTAGTTGCGTGGTCGAGGCTTGTGCCCCTTTAATGCTCCCGTGGAAATCTTTGAAGCGGTTTGGTAGCAAGTAGCTACGACATTACTCCGTATTAAAGAGAGGTCAGTGTTTGAAAGGTTCCCCTGGGATACTTATATTAATCTCTTTGTGTTGACGAATTTTTTGCATTGCATTATTTGCGGTAAACTGAATTTCATGATTTAACTGTCGACATCCATCTACTGTTTCTATTCCTTGGCCGAGAAAATCCAAAGTTTAGGGATAAACTGACCGAGAACTCGCGTCCTTGGGGAAATGGGCGATATATGCAGAAAGCTGCAGCTGTCATACACTTCCTCACGACTTGATGGCCAGCCTACTGGATCCCCATTCGATCAGATCGCCAATCCAAGCCCTATTTCATGACTCCATCTTCCAAATAGTCAACTCTATATAGATACCCTAATGCTGCCATCTACAGCCTCTTCTCCGAACAAGTCGCATACAAGTTAGGGACGACCTCATTCTAAAATCAGTCTTCGTCATTGGACTTAAGGGGTTGGTAACGGAGGGTTATATTGGAGATGAGGGAGACTTAGCCCTGAAATAGAAAACCCCAGCAAGACATCCTCTAGCAACCTCCTCATAGCCCAAGTGTTATCAACTACAGAGGCGCTAGACTTCATATCGGCCTACCTGCATACCTACTTATGTACCTACCTGGGTATTTCCCGGGTTATCTGACGTCGAGTTATTTTTAGATGCCGACGTACTGGAATTCAAACCTTGAGCCGAACAGTTAGTATAAGCCATGCAGTTGAGCTCTACACCTTACAATTGTACCCTCATACTCCTCATTCTAGTACGATCACTCCTTCACAGTGCTGACGAAGAAAAACAAATCATAAACATCACGTGATGATCCTCCCTTCCGGCTTTCCGAACATTTGTCCGAGTCGGTCCCACTCTCCAAACTCTTCACTGACTTGAGCCCATAAACATAGAATAGTATGCTTTATATATTACACAGCTAAAAAAAAATTTATTCTTATAAAACGTTTGTTCCGGCCCGAATGGAGGAAGATGAAGGGGGTGTACCCGCTGCTGGGTTTATCCCGCGGAAACCACGGTACGACGGTGAAGACCTCTCCCCTACAACATCTCGGGAACTCAGGGGTTTCTACACATATGGTGTTGCAGCCGAAGTTTTTGCTGTTTGTGGAGTTGGTAAGAATATATCCCATATATACAACTCATAGTTCATTCCAAATTCCTAACAGTAGTCCACAGGCTCATTCCTCCCTGTGACCCTCGAGCAACTAGCTCGAGAACGAGGGGTTCTTTGGTCCGATAAGACTACATCCTGCGTAGCTGAGAAAACTGGCTCTACAGTAGCGCGGCTACTTGCAAGAGCTAGCGAGCAACAAAACAACCAATGCGTAGTCCATGTTTTAGGCGCTGAAATCACAACCTCGAGTTTCGCTATGTATACATTTTCCCTAGCCGTATTCGTACAGGCTCTAGCTTTGGTATCGTTTAGTTCAGTTGCGGATCATGGTAAGTCTCTCACTTATATTCAAACAATGGAATCTTATAACTTATAGGGAATTATCGAAAGAAGTTGCTTCTTGGGTTTGGGTTCACTGGAGCGATATCATCGATGCTTTTCCTCCTCATCGTTCCCAGGATATTTTTTCTTGGATCAGTCCTAGTTGTTATAGGAGTCACTTGTCTTGGGTCTTCATTCGTTATTCTTAACTCGTTCCTCCCCTTACTCGTCGCCAACCATCCGGATGTTCAGCACGCCTCCAGTTATGATCCCGAGGATGATATATCATCCGTGCCACTAGAACCCCTCTCACCAGATCCCACCCCTAATGGTTCAATTGAGGAAACTCAACACCATCACATGAATATCCAGGCCCCCAAATCGACAAAATCGGACTCCTCGGAATTAAAGATTTCTACTAAAATATCATCCAAAGGCGTCGGCATCGGCTACTGCGCCGCGGTTTTCGTCCAAATTCTCAGCATCCTCCTCCTCTACCTCATGTCAAAAACCAAGGCCTCATCTACACTTCCCCTCCGGCTCGTTCTCTTCATGGTCGGGCTCTGGTGGTTTATATTCATAATCCCATCCTCGCTCTGGCTCCGGAACCGCCCAGGACCACCACTCCCTAGCAGCAAGCTCTCCAACCGCAAAAACAAATTCCGCACCATTCTAACCTCCATTCTTTTCTCCTGGCGCTCTCTCCTCACCACCATAAAAACCGCCCTTAAACTCCGCCAAGTCCTCCTCTTCCTTGTCGCCTGGTTCCTGCTCTCGGACGCCATAGCCACGGTATCAGGAACCGCCATCCTCTTCGCGCGCACAGAACTGAAAATGGACACTGTCCACATAGCCCTCCTCTCCATAACATCCATCTCCTCCGGCATGGTCGGCGCATTCACATGGCCCTTCATCTCCCGCCGATTCTCAATCCCCACAAACCAAACAATTATCCTCTGCATCCTGCTAATGGAAATCATACCCCTCTATGGCCTCCTGGGCTTTTTCCCCTTCGTTCAGTCCTGGGGTGTTGGGGGCTTACAGAAAAGCTGGGAGATATACCCATTGGGGTTTATACACGGTTTTGTGATGGGTGGACTGTCGAGTTATTGTCGGAGTTTCTTTGGGGCGCTTATTCCGCCAGGGAGGGAGGCGGCATTTTATGCTTTATATGCAGTTACGGATAAGGGCAGTTCGGCGGTAGGACCGGCCGTTGTAGGTGTTATTGTTGATAGAACTGGGGGTATTAGATCGGCATTTTGGTTTTTGGCGGTTTTGATACTGTTGCCAGCACCGATTATTTGGTGTATTAATGCGGAGAAGGGGCGGGAGGATGCGATAAGGATGGCGGAGCTGGCGGATAGGGATAGTGGTATTGAGGAATTTGGGGGGAGGGGGGATGAGAGGGGGGATGCGAGTGTAGTGGAGGCACAGGGATTGATGAGAGACCATGATCATGATTGAATGAACGTTATGCGTAATCTAGACAATTTATAGATATAGATAGCCCCCTATATGGAATATAGATGACATCATTAATTGGCACACAATCAGATATTGATTGCAGTTCTCCATTCATGCGGAGAGGGCACGAGACTTCCAAACCCAAACCGAAAGATGTATATAGAAGCGCAACATTTAGCTGATTCTACCGCCGGACCTAGGATACTCTAAGCAAGGCTGAACGTAATACTGCTACTTTACAGAAGTAAAATATTATAGAGAGTTTATTTGATGATTATTAAGGTCCTGAGCACGGATTATAAACAACGGGTATAAGGCAAAATAATTGATTTCCTAGAACTAAACAAAAGAGAGTAGAGGGAACATAAGGGGGTCCCTCTATTATATACACGATTTGCCCTGGGAGGATGTATAAGGCCCTAATAGCAATATACAATTATAGTAAATCGTGATAGACCAGTCTAATGGCCAGTCGAAACGCAGACGTATCCTATAGCGGAAGTTGGATTAGTAGATAAACGCGGATATTACATTTGGCAATTTGATGTATATCTCTGATACCGTAGCGTAATAATTCTCGGGAGTTACCGCCAGAATCTCTCTTCCTCGGGAGGTAACTTTGAGAGCTCCAATGGAATCCCAACGCAGCTTTACGTAACTGCGAATAATCATTCAGTTGGTATCAATCCATCTCTCACCCAAATAACTTCCTGGATCCTGCTCCGTTGTTCAACACTCAGTGACTTCCATCTGTCCGGAAATACTCTCCTACAACGGTTAGATATCTCGCGTGGCCTAGAACACAGTGTTAGCTCCTAGGAAATATAGACTAAGGCAAAGGGCTTTAATAATTACTGTTGACTAAAAAATCCAATATTTTCCAGCCTCTTCTTGTCCCAAATCACATAGCCAACCCTTCGCAAACCCTCATAAAATTCATCATTTGCATAGTCTCTTCTAAACCTTGGGTGCCTTCCTTGCCACCGCCAACCCTCATTTGGGTGCTCGGCACAATCATGGCCATTATCGACTTCAGAGAAAATCTTCCTGACTAATAGCCTATCTCGGGGAAACAAGTATTTAGGGATAGCGTTAAGGGCCTCACTCAGTCTGTGCCCAGGTGGACTGGTGTCCCCCAGAGTTTTAAGCCGACGCTCAGATGTATCTGCCATTAACATCTCCTTGAACGCGCACAAGCCTCGAGTTAAGCACCTCTCCAGCCAATCATCATGCATCCCCCAGCCGTGAGCGTCATCGGAGAAGAAGTAATCATCATCCTCCCATCGACTTGCCATTCTCCAATATCGAAGGAAATAAAGAACCAAACACTACGATACTAATATACATTAATAATTATCTACGTTTGCCTCCTCTCGTACAACTTATTACTTTATCCATTATATACTAGATTCGTGCCTTGTACTGTATATGGGTTGGTAGGACACCAGGACTATTATATCAACCCTGCTTTTAGAAAAGTTTTTGTTTATAAAAATCACTATACCGTTTTCTAATCTATATAAATCTGAATTATATCCTCCTATGACCTCTCATACCGAACTATGCGCCTGTACAAATTATATTAGAATCTCTTCGGCTTATAGAGAGAGTACTAGTACTGGAAACTTTTGAGAACTGGATGCTATGTTTTGTTTAACTCTGTATAAAAACCAATCGCATTCCCACGTGAATTATAACCCGTCTATTTAAGAGAAGTTCAAAACTATTGCTACCTTTAATAACCATTAGAATTTCTGTTGACCCGTAAAGTAGTCATGTCAGGTATCCCCGAAGCATATATTCAAGCATAATACGTATCAATTGAATAGAATTGTAACTCCAAGAGCTCTCCTCCTACTGAGCTATAGCTAAACGAACTCCTTAACCGAACTATAACGATATCTCCCACATAAGAATTCAAGTCTGAGACGCCTCAACCCCAACCCCCAACCTCCCAAAGTCCATCAAAGAAGCCAAAAAGTAAAACAGAAGCCCAACAGCCCCGCGATCATAGTGCTGGTATTTAACGCCCATCCTCCGACCAAATTCCCACCATTCGCTTGCACTACTCCTCCACTCCAGTTCCCACTTACACCGTTTACCTCAGGTGTAGGAGGTGCAGCAGATTTAGCAGGTTTAGCAGGCAGTGGTGTCTTGCGCAAAACCATTGCCAGGAATAGAAGCTGCCGGGCGAGGGACGGGGGGAGGCATGCCCTCATCACTCGGTGACTCTCCCGCTTCATTAAGATGCTTCTTCCCTGGAGCGAAATCGGCATTCTTATAAAGCGTAAATAGCATACCATCCTCATCCCTTCCTGCAATGCCTTCTGTCGTGTACTTCTCCCCACCACCGCAAATCTGGCTGGGGTCTCCAGGACAAGGGTAATTGCAAGATGAGCTGTGGAAGGTAGTTGTATCCTGTATGGAAATGCTGCAGAAGCAGTGGTTTCTGTGGATTCCGGCGTAGGTGTGGCCACTACACGCAACGAGACACATCCCCAGGGTCAGGGTGTCGCTTTCAAAGACTAGGGTGAAGGAGTTGAAGTTGACGGTTGAGGAACGACAGCCTACGTGTGTGAATGATTCGAGGTGGTCGGGGTTAGAATAGGTAGATATTTCGACGTCTGCGGAATTTAGATTTTGCGAAATGGCTGTGCTTGGGGGTCGTATTGCGACGGGGTTTGGTGAAGGGGCCGTCGCTTTCGTTGATACGCGGGTCGTAGGCAGAGCATAATGTAGTTGTTTGGCGAGCGAGGTTTGAATTCTTGAAGGGGGCGTTGGGTTAGATAGGAATGGAACCTTTGTCGACGAGCCTCGCAATATCGTTGATGGTAAAGATAAGAAAGGTTCGGATTCATAAAACGCCGGACGTGTGGCATCGAGGTCCGGGAATAGGTCCTTCGAGGCCGTTGGAACCGCTATCTTATTCGACGAAACAGTGGTATCGCCTGATTCGACAGGTATGGGGCCCGAATGAATAGAGGGCCCAAGTTTATACACTTCAACAGAATTAATACTCCAATACCTACAATGCCTCATTAGCAGAGTTTGGCACTGGAAGCAGAATAGCAACTTACGCATCGCGGAAGGCTCTCGGATTAGCAGCTACGTAGCCAGAACAGGTCGATGCTTGATCGCTGCACGTATCATCGGCATTCCATGTGTTTCCTGCCCACTAGAATATTCCAATGTTAGCGCTGAAGACCTGAATCAAGGTATAAGAGAAAGTTGCTCACATCACCGCAGAAAGTAGTATCGAAAATTATGGAATGATCTTTGAAATGGCGGTCAATTTTACAATCTCCCTGAAAATTAGCCTGTGGCATCCCCCAGTCACTTGGATCCGGTCTCCCATTCACAATATCTGAGGGGATATTGTTTCGCCGAAAGAACCAGACACGGATGTGGCTCGAAGTCCATTCCATGGCGTAGACACCCCCACCATTAGCGTTGAAACCTGCGCCATATGTATTAGAGCCGGCGGCAGTGCTACCGCACCCAGCGTTATCATTGCTATTCCCATCGCAGTCGGTGCCTATGGAGGATCCGAGTTGAGAGGTACCGGGTATTGTGCAGCCTGCCGAGCTAGAAACTTATTAGCTAACGGGTTGGTGACGATCGTAGATGGATGCTTTACGTGTGCAATGACATGGTATTACTAGCCACGCTGTTGACCCCTTCTATGATATCGATCTCGCCCGCGTTTGGCCAATTCGGTCCAAGGGTCCAAACTGCATCCTCATCAGAACCATATCATATCGCCTTATTCGAGCTTCTCTCTCCGAATTTAGGAATATAGGGGGATATAGGACTCACAAGCAGGCCAAGTGCCGCAAATTCCACCGGGCATGTGGGCAATATCTGCAATGAATAGACCATGGGTCCATGACTTTTTCGAGCTGATCCGCACACTTTTTCTTCCAGGCCCAGAGCTACTGAGGACCGAGGTATGATCAACTCCCATATACGCTGGGCCATTTGGTGAAGTATAGGTGAGGTTCAACGCGGTTGCCTGGGCTGAGTTGACGTAACTGAACGAAGTAAGCAAACTAGACGGAGGAACAGGAATTATGGGGATGACATACGTGACAAATCCATGAGTTGGATCTTCTATCTTGGAGGGATGTTAGTGGGAAGCGCATTCACCGGGAAAGAAAATGTATGGCAGCTCGAGTCGGCTAAGGACAAATTGCCCATAATTATTATAGACTTACTGCTTCGAAATTGAAACCATCGAAAAATGAAGACCCGGAGAATGATGAATCCAAATGGTAGATGCCATTCTGTGCTGCCGCCGATCCAATCGCGAACAGTAAAGACAGTAAGGGGAGCATTGCAAGGAAATACGTAAACATTGCTGGGGATGTTGGGAACATCATCCCTGAAGCAAAAAACTAACTGATAAAGAACGAATGGCGATAGGAAATAGCCCATTGAAGATAAGGGAGCAGACACCATATAAAGTGTGAGGGGGAGCGTGAAGAATGCTATATTTCGCGATGGTGGAATGGCTTGGACATTCTTGATTGGGCTGGGGGGAATGAGCACGCGTTGAATACACCGGTACCAAGATTGTCTCGGAGTGATCAGAGGCGCCACTCGGAGGGAGAACGGGGTCTGGCCAAAGTATTTCATTACTTTTGTTGGAAGGTTTTCCAATTTTCCCATCCTGAGGAGCCTTTCCATCCCCAAACGACAGCATAGTGTCTTGCCAACATTTGCCATTCTTCCACTTCATCTAAGCCCTCTAAATCATCAACTCTCTCTTTTTCTTGAGGGGTTATCCAATTCTCCCAAATACGGTCCACAGCTTCCGCTTCCTGACCTCCGTCAGCACTTGTCTTCTTAAACCCTAGATCAGATATTCTCTGTTTCTGATCCCCCAGCCTCTTGTACACCTTCACAGTGGGCATGGTGATATTTCTAGCCGCTAGATTTGCCACCATCATTTGTCCGAACGGGTCATCTACTCCTATTGGTTCGTACAGTATTATGCCCAGAGAAGGTATCCTATCCACAAACCACTTTATTACATCTTGGGCATTATCAACGTCTAGGTAGCATAGACAGCATTCCGATATGATAAGAGTGGGAACATCGTCTCGTAGACCGTGGATATCGCCTAATGATTTGAGAGAAGGTGTGTACGGAAGTCGCCGGAGGTCGAGTGGATGGCAGCAATACAACACCTCCGATCGGCCATCAGCAGCAGTGCGAGTGAACCCCCATTCGGATTCCGGAGTTTCTGCGCTGGCTTTATTAGGTTGAACAAATAAGTTCGCGGCAGGGTCCTGGTTTGCAAGAGTTTCGTTGCTCGACACTAGTCGCAGCTTGCCCGTAGAGACGGAGGGGAAGTCAAATTCGTGGTAGATTAAATTTTGGTGTCTGTTCTGGGCACGTAGGCGAAAATATCGCGTGTCGGTGCCTGCTCCAAGGGATATGATTTGTTTTGGTTGGGGAGGGCTTTGGCTTTCTGGGTGGCTGGCATCGTGGGGGGCGAGGAAGGCATTAATCAGGATATCAAGGGCGGTAGTTCGAGTGTAGGTTCCTATGTGGTGTGGGGCTTGTGAGCGAGGGGGATGGCTGAGAAGCCTACACTGCCTACGAAGCAGACGTACCACGATTGATAATTGGCAATCGGCGGGTGCCCGGCCCGGTGACAAAGTACGAGGCAAATGGATCGTCAAGATATCCCAAGGAAACCGCGCTGAGACGAGACACTGCGGCGTCTGTGTCGGTGGACTGGATGTCGAGATCCTTGCGTTGTTGGGACGGTGTCACCAGTTCTGAACCACCGCCACGGCCGCGCCCTCTTCCGCGGCTGCCCCTGGATCGCGGTCCGCCGCGCAAACCGAGTAGATTTGGGATCTGCGGTGCAGACATCCTAAAGTGTTGCGTCGTGCCTGTTTAACATTTTGATGTTAACGCAGGGCTGAAATGTCATAAGTATCAGGGATTCAGGCTGCATACGAAGGAAGTACAAGGCTGGCTGGCGACCGAGCGGATCATCTGGGCTTAGGTGTGATCACGGGACTCGGTACCTGTGTCGCATGTGTCAATAAACGTCACAGAGCGTAGTTGGTATGACCGGTCACAGCAGCTGGAATGGCCTTTAACAAGGACTACACAGGGTCTAGCTATAGGCTATACGAGCTTTGCACCTAAACGCGCACAGTAGCTGGCCAGCCCCCTAGATTTAAACCCGGGCGTGCTTAGTCGAACTCTAACATAGTAGTCCTACTAGTAGAAGTACCCTAGTTAATAGCTGTATAAATAAAAACCTGAGATAACTTTCTAAAAGAATATTTAAATAATATTTGAATAATATTTGAATAATATTTATTAAGTATTTTAAAAAAGATTTATATTCGAAATTCAGTAATTTAAGAAAAGTGAAATTAATATTATTTAACTTCAGAATAACTATATATAATTAATATATATATTTCGCGACAAAAGTAATTAAAGTTTTATATTAAATATACTTTTATCTATTATATATACTATTAATCTCTATTATATAATTAACTTTTTTTATATAAAGTTTTAATTTCTAACTATATCGAATATTATTACTTTTATATTTGAAGAACTTCTCTATAATTCAAATCTCTCTTTAAATAATAAATAATATTTTTACTAAAAAACTAAAACGAAATATCTTATTATTCTCCTTTTAGATATTCTGTTATTTCTAGATAATTCATTCTCTATATATATATATTTACTAAATATTTACTAAATATTTACTAAATACTTACTAAATATTTATAGGAGTTTACTACTTTTATATAAAATAATGAAAATATCCCAAAAATCTTTACTAATTTTAGTTTAGATAGATTACGAGTTTCTGAACTTTTCTATAGTATTTGTTTATTTTAGTATCTAAAAATATTAAAGTCTAGTATAAATTATTATTTCTCTACTTTTAAGTATTTAGAATTATTAGATCTAACAATTAAAATATTAATATATAATATAAATTATATAGAAATTATTTACAAAATATATAAATATTAATATTATATAAGTCTAGTATAATTATTTATCAATATATTAATTATATAATAAATTAACTCGATTCGAATTCCTAAATAATATTTTATATATTCGAACTATATTTTACTATTTAGGAGTTAAAGTATATATTTATTATTATAAGTCTTTTTTAGATTTATATACAAAATAGAATATAGATATTTGGGATAGAAAAGTAGAGCGAATATCTACTATACAACGGCTATTTATAAAGGAATATTACTCTTTAATATATATAAACTAACTCTTGAATAAAGTATTTACTTTCTACTTTGAAATTATTTTCTAATTATATAGTTTATATAATATAGTTATATAGGATTTCAAGAGTTTATACTAGAACAGTTGTTTATTTTCAAGTTACTATAATAATATTGGATTTAGTCGACTTTGTAGTAATTTATTTGTTATATAAAAATCTGAATATAAAGTATAATCTTTCTAAATAATTATAAAACATTTATTAATTATTTAATTAATAAGATTTAAATAGAAATAAAAAGTATTATATTATTTACAATTAAATGACATATATAAAGAAAGTGTACTACTACTATTACTCTATTTTTACTAACGTTTATATATATTTTATATATTTAGTTTAACTATTAGAATATAGTTATAATAAAGTATAAAAGAAGTATTTTTGCACGTTCTCTCAAATATCACAAAGACGTCTTTATAGTATATATCTAGTATTATATAAATATTCTTCAAATATTTTTCAAATATTTATTAAATATTTATTAAATAATTATTAAATATTAATAATATTTATAGAAATTCTATATAATCAAAGTTCCTAGCTAATAAAGAAGATTCTATATTCAGTTAAGTTCAATATATTAATTCTAGTCGATTTAAAGAAAATACTAATTATTCTATTTTTCTTATATAGAATTTATTCTTATAACTTTCTTCTTCTTAATCAAACTTCCCAAGAAATTAGCGAACTTATTATTAAAGAAATCTAGAAATATATTAAAGTCGGAGTTATAGTAAATATATAATATACTTTATTTCTGTTTTTGAGACGTTTATTAACTATTTTAAAAAACTCTTATTTATATTATTCTACTTAATAACTATCAGTTATTTAGTCTATATATAGACTTCAAGAAGAAAGATCTATATATTGATATTTATATTCTTGATTTTATACTATTTAATATTAGTCAGTTTACAGTTCTACGTCAAACGTAGATCTACTTACAATATCTAGATAATACTAACTAAGAAAGTTAATTTTCTATAAATATTTTTTTAATATTTTCTAAATATATATAAATATTTAGAGTTATTATATCTCGTATTACTAAAGTCAAAGTAAGAAGATCTTATATATTCGGAATATAGTATATAATAGCGATATTAGAATTATTTCCTGTATATTTACAAAGTAAATCGAATATATAGTTATTTATAATATTATATAAATCGACATATTATATAAACAAGTTTATAGGTAGTTTAATGAAATTCTTATTAAACAGTTTATATAAAAGTTTCAATAGTATAAGTAAATACTCTATAAACGTTTTATAACTATTATCTAATTATTTAAATAATATATTTTAGTCGAATTTATACTAATAAATAGTCAATCTAAGTATACTATAAAGTATTTATAGAATTCTTCTTAGTAGTAGATAATATACTTTCGCAAACTGAGTTTAGAAAAGAACTATAGTAGTATTATATATATAGCTAGAGTATTAAAACTATTATAGTAGATATATATTCTACTTAAGTTTATAGTAAGTTTTTTAATTACTTCTCAAACATTTATTAAATACTTAGTAAATATTTATTAAATATTTACTAATTGTTTTAGTATTAAGTCTTTATTTTTAGACAATTAATCTTGAATTCCTAAAGAGACTTTAGTAGTAGTACGTCGAATAGACTTTTATTTACTATATAACTTATTTCTTCTGTAGTCTTGAAATATACTTTCTATCTAGTTCTATATAGAGCGAGGTTATATATAAGTTATTGAACGTTAATAACGAAGAAATATTTAATATAATTCTAGATAAAGTTAATAAGAATTTATAAGTACTTTCTTTTTAAGTTATATTTATATATAATTCGTTTTATATATTATTTCTAATTCTTATTCTTATAACTTTAATGAAATAGTATATATAGTTCATAAACGAGTTCTATAGATTAAGTTAAGTTTTAATCTTCTCTTTTAGAAAAAGAATAAAAACGTTTAGAATAACTATATTCGAATAAACTAGTTTCTTGATTCGTTAATATCGATATTAAATCGAACTAGGAAAAAGTAAGTACTTTTACTAGTAATTCTAAAATATATACTTTATAATTAAATTCGAATCGTTTTCTAATTATATATTAGGAATATCAACTTAGACAAAAAGCTAATAGAATATATTAATTAATATAAACGTTATAATATTCAGTTTTTATATATTTTTCTAAATTTTGTAAATATAATCTACAATAAAATTAATAAATAGAATTATATTAAACGATTATTAAATTAACTTGAATTCGTTTATAAAATAACTTTAGTCTATATACTAATAAATATATAGAAAGATTAGAGAAAAAGTAGTTCAAGTTTATAACTTTTTCAACAGATTTTAATAATTCTGATTAAGTTTTAGAAATATATAAACTATAGCTAATAGTATTAAGTAGTAGAAAGACAAAGTATATAAAGTATATAAGAAAGAAGTTAGTTTAAAATAGATTAACAAAGTCTAATAATTATAAAGAAGTCAATTAAGAAACGAAGAAGAAATAAAAAGAATAAGAACTTGAGAAATAAATAAAAGTAGTACGCGAATATTATAAAACAAAAATAAATAACTTTCAAATCTAGTAACTAGAAGTAGAAGTAAAGATTAAATAGCTTCAAGCTAGAAAGTTTGAGAATAAACTACTTAATATTGAGATATTATTTATACTTTTTAGTAAATAAATAGAATTATCTTTTAATTAGTTGTAAAATATATATTAAATATATATATAATAATAAAAACTAAAATTCCAAATACTAGAAAAGAAAAATATTAAAGAAATAATAATAAAACTAAACAGTTAGTTGTCTTCTAACTAAATAAAATATTAGATAATTTTATAGTTAGACTTTTCCCAATTATTTATAAATATATCTAGATATTTACATTCTAGTAAAATATTAATTAGAATTTGTTTTTAATTCGTTTTATATATATTTATTATCTGAATAATATAAATTATATCGACTATTATTTCTAATCTTATATAAATATTAGACTTATATTTGTATTATATTTATATTTAGTTTCTAAATATTATTAGTATAGTTTTAGAATTTTAGAGTTTTATATATTTTATTTAAAAGAAGATAGTCTTATATTTAAATAGAATTATTTATATCGTTTTATACTTCTAAACTAGTTAGTAAATTATTTTATTTTTGAATTTAAACTTTTTTTATAATTTATATATAACAGTTCTAATATTCTTCCGGCAAGGAATTTTATCAGAAGTATTCTATTTCGTTTATATAACGAAGTAATACAATGATCTCTTTTAATAATCTGTAAGTAATATCAAAGTGAGTGAATTACAGAAAGAGTCAAATATAATCAAAGTAAACTGTTATAATTGATATTTAAGAATCAAATTAAGTACGAAGCTTTTATCTTAGTGAAGAAACTATATTATTTATATAGAACTTTTCTACTTCTAGATTATAGTAAATCAATAATCTTTATAATTCACTATACAAATAGATCATTGATCTTTTCGATCTATTATTATCATGTGACTTCGTTATATACTTCTATAGTTCTCTGTAGTAGTAAGTTATATTATTTGAATTTCAAGCTATAAAGTTGGCGTTCGTAATACTATCTTCTATATAGTTTAACGTAGTCTTTTAATTTAAAAGTTATATCGAAAACATCGAATATTAAATATAACTTTCTTCTTTCTTCATTATACTACTCTAATGTACTTTGAAATATAAAAAGAGAATTATTCTCTATAATAAAATAAATTCCGACAATATCGAAATATTACTCTATATAAGTTACAAGAAATATAAACGATCTTGTATCGTCCTGAATAAAACGTCAAAAAAGTATAATAAATATATTCGTCGTAATATAAAATATAACGTAAAAGAGATTTCGTTCTCTAATTTAGAGTCCCTTTAACGCGAGGAGATTTATTTTCAGTTTGAATAAGATATAGTCTTTACTATAACTATAGAAAACTTTACTCGAATATAATAGTTCGAGAAACAATAAATTCTTGTCAAGAAACAGAGTACTGAATTAATTTAATATAAGTTCTACGACTTAGACGAACTAGATGAAATAGAGGAAAGAGAAAAGAAAGAAAAAGAAACAGAAGTTTATCGTGAAATAAAGTCGAAATAACTAGTTATTATAACTAGTAACTTTAGTAACAACTTTTCTTTCGACTTTAGTCTTTTACTAAATCTTAATAACTTAATCTAAATAACTTTTGATTTTAGTAATAGAATTTCTCAAATATCTAGTAGTAGTTGAAATAAGTTCTAAGTTTTTATATATTTTCCGAATATAAATAATCTAACTATTTGATTAAATATTTAATTATATTTCTAACTTATCTATAGTCTAATATCTATTCGACTTCGTACTCGGCGTTTAAGTTGACTAATTCTATTTCAATTATTAATACTAGTAGTATATTTAGTAATATTAGTTCAAAGAAAGAAATATAGAAAACTAGAAAGATATTTATTATTTTTAATAGAATAAATTTATAATTTAAATGTTCTTTGAACTTCTTAATTTTGAATAGTTCTAATTTCTTATAATCTAGTTTATTATTTAGTTATTTAGTTTTAATATTTTTTCTAAGTAAATAAACTCTGTTTTTTTCTTTTAGTATTAGTTCTTGACTATATTTCGAATTATAATATAAAGTACTTTTTTCTATAATAAACTGAAATTCGCTATTTAGTTCTTTATATAGATCTTTGATTTCGTTTATTTGGACTTATACTAACTAGTTATCGATATCTGATATCTGAGTTTCGTAATAAATATTAATATTATAATTATAGTTAGTAAAAAATAATAATACTTTCGTTATATCTGTAATTATACTATTATATACAAATATAGTAAATAAAAGTAACAATATCTAATTATTTTATTTATAGTTAATATAATAATATAAATATATTTCGATTATCTGATTTATTCTTTCTATTCTACTATTTGTTTATATATAGAAAGTAGTTAATAACTTTCTTTTAACTCCTAAATAAATAGTTAAAGTAATCTAAAACTTAGATATAAAGAGTTTATTTTAATCGGATATAATTTCTTCTAATATTCTATATTTTATTATAATTTCTCGTAAGAAAACGAATATAAATTCTTCAGTTATACTAGATTCTAGATATAGAATAACAATTATATACTTTGTAAACTATTCGATAATAACTAAAATTAAGTTATATATTACTTTTATTATTAGATTTTTAGAAAATAAAAGTTTAATAATAAAGTTCTATTAAATTAATTTCTATAATTATTCTAGAATAAAAGTAGTTCTTATTTTTCTATATAATATATATTATATATTCTTATTATAAATATAAATATTATATTCTTTTATTATTTATTTAACTAAAATATTAATTTTATTAATATAATAATATTATCTAATTTACTAAAAAGTTCTACTAATTCTTTAATATCTATAAACTAATATTATATAATATTTGAAGATAAATTCCTTTGTAAATATATCTAGGACTTATAACTTCTTATTAATATAGTCTGTATATTCTAGACTTTTCTTTTAAATTTAGATAATTTTATTATCTTATAATTTCTTAGTTCTATTGAAAGTAGCGATCTTTTTCGTATTAAGAACGAAGTTCTTATTTTTATTTTCCCGAAAGATTATTATTTCTTTGTAGACTTTGTCTCTTTCGTATTTAGACTATTTATTTAATATATTAACTCTAAAGTTATTAATTCCTTTAATATATTTAATTACTAAATTAAATTAAAAGAGTTCTTTTATTTATTATATTATTTGTCGATTATTTAGGACTTTAGTAATTATAAAAGTTCTGAGATTCGTATAATTAGTATATATAGTAATTAGAAACTTTATACTTTGGAAATATATTTTCTAATATTTCAAAACTTTGATTATAATTATAAATTCCTTTTTATAAATATTGTAATTCTATTTAGTTAACGAGTATTTCTCGGAATAATAAACTATAAAATATAGTTTTCTATTTTCGTTTAACTGAAAATATATAATATTTATAACTATATCTGAAATATTAATTTCGACTATATTTAATTAATTTTCGTGAAAGTTTAATATAATAAGTTCTTCGGCAAATTTATCTTTTAATTCTTATATTAAAGTTTTTTCTTCGACTTTTATAAAAAATAATATATCTTTTTTCGTAAAATATATAAATAATATAGAGATTCTTGAATATTCTTTAATAAATTGTTTTAAGAAGTTCCCGAATTCTAAGAATAATTAGATATTTTTAACATTTTATAATTTAAGTTAATCTTTAATTCGCTAGATTTTCTCTAAATTAATATTTATTTCTTCTAGTCAGATTATATAATTTAGAAATATAATTTCTATAATTCCGAATTCACACTTTTCTAGTTTCAGTCTAAAATCAACTCTCGTAAAAACTTCTAATATTAATTAGATATATCGTTTATAGTTATTTATTTTCTCGGAATATATTAAAATATTATCTAAATAATAAATAATAAACTTATTTAAATATTCTTATAGAATATTATTATTTTAATATTAACAAATTATTAGTATATTAGTTAATTTAAATAGTATAACTATATATTTATATAGTCTTGAAAGTACGAAGAAAGTTATTTTCTATTTATATTTTTCTTTAATTCTAATTAGATTAAAAGTATTCTTCTAATCGATTTTCGTAAATATTTTTACTTTAGTTAGTCTATTTTATAAATACTAAATACTAAGTAATAGATATTAGTTTTATATTATAATATCGTTTAATTTACGAAAATTACTATAAAGTCTCTTTTTCGGATCTTTTAGTTTACTAACAATTAATATATTCGATATTATTAGTAATTTAGATAGTCGAATTTATTCTTTCTTTAATACTACTATAATATATTCTTCTAATATTTTAGTAATATTGTAGTAATATTATTATAATCTTTTAGAAAGTAACTATTATTCTTCTTTTAGATTAATTTCGTAGTTTTATAATTAATATTCAAGTAAAATATATATATCTTCTAAATTCTCGAACAATTTTTCGAATTCTCTATATTATATAAAGATCTTCTTACTACTTTTATTAATATTTTATAGAAGATCTTCAACTAAATATCTTAGTATATTAGAAGAAGTAGTATTAACTTCTTTCTAGTTTTCTAGTTATTGTAAACTCTTATAATAACATCGACTAAATATAATAGTCTCTGTGATTTAGTTGATCTTAGAATTATATTCGTAGATCTAAAATATTCTCAAAATAGTTTAGTATTTTCCTACTAATATAATATGAAACTATATATTTATTATATATCTATCTTTTATTATTAATCTTGAAAAGACAGTTCTCTAACTAATTATTCTGTTATTATAATCTATTTGTAATCTATTTATTATTATTAATTTGTAAAGTAATATTCTTATAATTAGAATATTGAGTTTAGCGATAGTTGTAAAAGAAATATAGTTACTATTAATTCTAGAATTAATTATTACTTTGAACTTCTTTTTTTTAAACATTATTTCGACGTTTATATATCTCTATCTTCTAGCTACGTTCAACTCAGGAAAGTGTTACGAACACTAACTTTATAACTTGAAGTTCGGGTAATGTACTATATTACTACAGAGAACTATAGAAATATGTGACGAAGTTATATAATAGTAGAAAATCATATAATAAGATCACGTGAAAAAGATCTAGAGAGATCTAGATCTATTCAGACTTTGGATCTGAATAAATCTAGATCTAACTAGATCTAAAAGTAAGAAAGTTCTATATAAATAATATAATTTCTTTATTAAATAGAAACTTCGTATTTAACTTAATTCTTAAAATAAATTATAATAATTTATTTTAATTATACTTGACTCTTTCTGTGATTTATTTACTCTGATATTATTTATAGATTATTAAAAGAGATTATTATATTATTTTGTTATATAAACAAAATAGAATACTTCTAATAGAATTCTTTATTAGAAGAATATTAGAATTGTTATACTTTGAGTATTTCTTTGCTGAAATAAACAAATTACTATAGTTCTAGTAATTTTACTAGCTATAAAGCTGTCTGCTGCGAAATAACTAGTTGTCGCCAACTTAAATACTAGTTAAGTAAACTTTATACTATCGACTAGTAGATTCTAAGAAGATATCGAAATATCTAATTTATTTTATAAATTCAAAGTCGAAGTTAATAAATTAATTCGTGTTACTTTCTTTGACAAATATAATAGTAACTGAAAAAATCTCGAGATTTTCATTCTTCAAATAGAAATCTATTTCAACTTCAATTATAAGAAGTTCGAAACTAACTATAACTAATAAAACTTTTAAATAACTTCTTATTTACAAGAACTAGTTTTAGAATAAATCCAACTATTCTTTGAAGACTTCTTCAAGAATGAATCAGAAGACGGAAAGATAGTAGTTACGAAAACTATTTTCAAATTATAGAATAAGATGAAAAAAGAAATATAACGAATATTTAGAGATATCGATACTATTCAAGTAATAATATAGAAGATATTTGATTTTCGTTAAACTAAAATAACTTTTATTTATATAACAGAATTCTAGAAATATAATATTAAAATAAGATAAAATAGTCTTATTTTGATAGAATTATTCTGTCGAAAATTAAAAGAATATATCTATAAAGAAATAATATAATAAAATATAATTTATAATAATATTGTTAGTATAATTGAAAGTATTATTTAGTTAGATAACTATTTATAAGAATTCAAGAAAAGCTACGTTCTACAAAAAAGCTAAAAAAGAAACTATTAATCTAAATAAAGATATTAGTAGAAGAAAATTAGAATAATTAATATAATTTAATATAGAAGAAAGAAATTTGTCTCGAACGAAAAACAAGATAAATGTTAAAAGAAAAATTTATATTTTAAATATAGATTTCTAGAATATTAAGTTACTTTCTACTATAAAAAAAGACTATAAAAGAATAAATAAACTTAGAAAAGAAAGTCTCGATAAATTAATATTACTAATTACTAACAAATGAATATAACTAGACGAAAGAATTTAACTGAAGAAGACTTTGAATTTATAAATATTTACAGCTAGTTTAAAGTTATAGAAGTTCAGTAAGTAAATAACTTTCTATTATACTAAATAGTAGAAAACTTAGTACTATAAATAGAAGTTATTAATTTAGAGGATATAACTTTGTTTAATTCTCAGGAAAGTCTCGAGGAATTTAGTAAATAGATAATATCCGATAAGAATATAAAAATAAGAACAATATTATAAAAAAAGGAAAAGTAGTTATTATTTGAGATCACTGAATATAGTAATATATAAGGAAAAGAAAATAGTAATAAAGTTTTTATATTCTCGGAAATAATTATAAATAATAAATTAGTAAAATATTATATATATTTAGTTATTTATATTAATATAAAGAAAGTCACTTTTAAAGAAACTAAGACAGAAAGAGTTACTATTGAAAATATTAACTCAAAAGATAAATTACTCGATTTAGTAGATTTCTTAGAACTTAGAAATATATAGGAAATTTTGACAACTGGACTTTATAAGAGAATTTAGAAGAAAGTAGTATTTATACTAGAAAGATGTTATTAGTATATTTAGCAAAAACTCTACTAACTTATAACTAGTATATTTAAGACTGAAAATCTTTATTAGTTACTAGTATAAGAAACTTATTACAGAATATAAACTGACTTTTATAAGAATAATGAAGTTGTAGAAATACTAAAGAATTTCTTTGAACTGAATATAGCTAGAAGATAAAGATATATAAATGTCGAAGTAACGTTTAAAAGAAAAAAACTCAGAATAATAATTGACTTTAGAATTAATAATAATTATATTTCTCTTATAACTATTGTTAAACTCAATATTCTAATTATAAGAATACTATTTTACGAATTAATAGTAATAAATAGATTATAAATAAATTATAACAATAGAATAATCAGCTAAAGAACTATCTTTTCAAGATTAATAACAAAGAATAGATATATAATAGATGTATAGTTTTATATTATATTAGTAGGAAAGTACTAAACTATTCTAAGAATATTTTAGATCTACGAATATAACTTTGAAATCGACTAAGTTACAAAGACTATTATATTTAGTCGATATTATTACAAGAGTTTATAATAACTAGAAAGTTGGAAAGAAATTAGTATTACTTCTTCTAATATACTAAGATACTTAGCCGAGGATCTTCTACAAAATACTAGTAAAAGTAGTAAGAAGATCTTTATATAGTATAGAGAATTCGAAAAATTATTCGAGAATTTAGAAGATATATATACTTTACTCGAATATTAACTATAAAACTACGAAATTAATCTGAAAGAAAAGTAATAGCTGTTTTCTGAGAGATTACAACAACATTACTACAATATTACTAAGACGTTAAAGGAATATATTATAATAATATTAAAGAAAAAATAAATTCAACTATTTAAGTCGCTAATAGTATCGAATATACTAATTGCTAATAAACTAAAAAATCCGAAAAAGAAACTTTGTAGTAATTTTCGTAAACTAAATAATATTATAATATAAAACTAATATTTGTTATTTAATATTTAGTATTTATAAAACAAACTAGCTAGAACAAAGATATTTACAAAAATCGATTAGAAGAACGTTTTTAATTTAATTAGAGTTAAAGAAAAATACAAATAGAAAACAGCTTTCTTTGTATTTTCAGGACTATATATATATATAATTATATTATTTAAGTTGACTAATATACTAGTAATTTATTAATATTAAAATAATAATATTCTATAAGAATATTTAGATAAATTTGTTATTTGTTATTTAGATAATATTTTAATATATTCCGAGAAAATAAACAACTATAAAAGATATATCTGATTAATACTAGAAACTTTTATAAAAGTTGACTTTAAACTGAAACTAGAAAAGTATGAATTCAGAATTATAGAAACTATATTTCTAAATTATATAATCCGACTAGAAGAAATAAATATTAATTTAAAGAAGATTTAGCGAATTAGAGATTAGTTCGAACTATAAAATATTAAAGATATCTAATCGTTTCTAAAATTCGGGAACTTCTTAAGATAATTTATTAGAAAATATTCAGGAATTTCTATATTATTTATATATTTTACGAAAAAAAATATACTATTCTTTATAAAAGTCGAAAAGAAAGTCTCGATATAAAAACTAAAGAATAGATTCGCCGAAGAACTTATTATATTAAGTTTTTACGAAAATCGGCTAAATATAATCGAAACTAATACTTCAGATATAGTTGTAAATATTATATACTTTCAACTAAACGAAAACAGAAAGTTATACTTTATAGTTTATTATTCTAAGAAATACTCGTTAGTTAAATAAAACTATAATATTTATAAGAAAGAACTTATAATTATAATTAAAACTTTGAAATATTAGAAAATATATTTTTTAAATACAAAGTTCTTAGTTACTATATATACTAATTATACGAATCTCAGAACTTTTATAACTACTAAAGTCTTAGATAATCGACAAATAATATAATAAATAGAAGAATTCTCTTAGTTTAATTTAGTAATCAAATATATCAAAAGAATTAATAACTTTAGAACTAATATTTTGAATAAATAGCTAAAGTACGAAAAAGACAAAGTTTATAAGAAAGTAGTTATTTTTCGAAAGAATAAAAACAGAGATTTTATCTTGAATATAAAAGAAATCGCTATTCTTAGTAGAACTAAAAGATTATAAAATAATGAAATTATCTAAATTTAAAGAAAAGATTTAGAATATATAGATTATATTAATAAGAAACTACAAGTTTTAGATATATTCGTAAAAGAATTTATCTTCAGATATTATATAATACTAGTTTATAGATATTAAAGAATTAGTAAAACTCTTTAGCGAATTAAACAATATTATTATATTAATAGAATTAATATTTTAGTTAAATAAATAATAAAAGAATATAATATTTATATTTATAACAAGAATATATAATATATACTATATAGAAAAATAAGAACTACTTCTATTCTAGAATAATTATAGAAATTAATTTAATAGAACTTTATTATTAAACTTTTATTTTCCAAAAATTTAATAATAAAAGTAATATATAATTTAATTTTAGTTATTATTAAATAATTTACGAAATATATAATTGTTATTCTATATCTAGAATCTAGTATAACCGAAGAACTTACATTCGTTTTCTTGCGAGAAGTTGTAGTAAAATATAAAATACTAGAAGAAATTATATCTGATCGGGATAAACTTTTTATATCTAAGTTTTAGACTATTTTAACTATTTATTTAGAAGTTAAAAGAAAACTATCGACTACTTTCTATATATAAATAAATAGTAGAATAGAAAGAATAAATTAGATAATCGAAGTATATTTATATTATTATATTAATTATAAATAAAATAATTGAATATTATTACTCTTACTTATTATGTTTATATATAATAGTACAATTATAAATATAACGAAAGTATTACTATTCTTTGTTAATTATAGTTATAATATTAGTATTTATTATAAAACTTAGATATTAGATATCGATAACTAGTTAATATAAGTTTAAACGAACGAAATCAAAAATCTATATAAAGAACTAAATAACGAACTTCAGTTTATTGTAGAAAAAAGTGTTCTATATTATAATTCGAAATATAGTCAAAAGTTAATATTATAAAAGAAGAATAGAGTTTATTTATTCAGAAAAAATATTAAAACTAAATAATTAAATAATAAATTAGATTATAAGAAATTAGAATTATTCAAAATTAAGAAGTTCAAAGAATATCTGAATTATAAGTTTATTCTACTAAAGATAATAAATATCTTTCTAGTTTTCTATATTTCTTTCTTTGAACTAATATTGTAAAATATATTACTAATATTAATAACTGAAATAGAACTAGTTAATTTAAATGCCAAGTATAAAGTCGAATAGATATTAGACTATAAACGAGTTAAGAATATAATCAAATATTTGATTAAATAGTTGGATTATTTATATTCGGAAAATATATAAGAACTTAGAACTTATTTCAACTACTACTAGATATTTGAGAAATTCTACTACCGAAATTAAGAGTTATCTAGATCGAGTTATCAGGACTTAGTAAAAGACTAAAGTCGAAAAGAAGACTACTATTTAAACTACTAGTTATAATAGTTAGCTATTTCGATTCTATTTTACAATAAACTTCTATTTCTTTTTCTTTTTTTTCTCTTTCTTCTATTTCATCTAACTCGTCTAAGTTATAAAATTTCCAGATAATTATATTAGAAATCCGACATTTGAGAAACTCTTATTACTTCTTCAGATACTTAGTACGAACAAAGTTTTCTATCGTTATTACTAGAACTACTTCACGTTCAAAGTGAAACTTTTTCTAAATATACTGAAAGAACTCGAAACTATTAATCGTAACATTTTTAATATTATATTTCGAACTTCGACAGATATATTTATTATACTTCTTCGACTTTTTATTTAGGATTATATAAGTCCGACTATACTTTTCACAATTTAAGTAGAGTATTATTTCGTTACTTTCAGAATTTATGAAATCAATAAATAATCTATAGTTTTTAAACTTGTTGTAATTTGAAATTATATTGAAGAAAAAAGAAAGTTATATCTAATATCCGACATTTTCGATATAACTTTTAAATTAAAAGACTATACTAAGTTATATAGAAAATAGTATTACGAACGCTAACTTTATAGTCTAAAACTCGAATAATATACTATATTACTACAGAGAATTATAGAAGTATATAACGAAGTTATATAATAGTAGAAAATTATATAATGAGATTATATGAAGAAGATCTAGGGAGATTTAGATCTATTCAGACTTTGGATTTAAATAGATCTAGATTTAACTAGATCTAAGAGTAGGAAAGTTCTATATAAATAATATAATTTCTTTATTAGATAAAAACTTCGTATTTAATTTAATTCTTGAAATAAATTATAATAGTTTATTTTGATTATATTTAACTTCTTCTATAATTTACTTATTTTAATATTATTTACAGATTATTAAAAGAGATTACTATATTACTTCGTTATATAAACGAAATAGAACATTTCTGATAAAATTCCTTACTAGAAGAATATCAGAACTATTATAGAAAGTTCTTTAGTATTTCTACGACTTTATTATTTCTATATAAATCAGTCTATTGTTACGAACGCCAACCTTATGGCCTGAGGCTCGGGTAATGTGCTGCATTACCACAGAGAACCATGGAGGCATGTGACGAGGTCACGTGACG